>NC_041393.1:709479164-709559597 GCF_002162155.2 Triticum dicoccoides
CGCCGACGACCCCCCGCACCCTCCCCCGCTCCACCGTCATAAATGAATGCAACTAAAAATAAAAAAACAATTTTGATTATATTTTCAAATAAAAAATTTGATGATATTTTCAAATAAGAAATTACTTATGGCACACCTCTGGCTGGTGCGCCATTCCTATCTCAAAAAAAAGATTACTAATGGCGCACCGCTCGGGGGTGCACCATTGCTATCTAAAAAAAACATACTAATGGCGCACCTCCAGGGGGTGCGCCATTAGTAATCTTGCCCCCTATCTAATTCGGCAGTCCAACCCTCGCCAGATCCACTTCCCCCCCTCGCCACAGCCTCACGCGCGCCCCCTCCTTCCGCCGCCCGGTCATCGCCGCGCCACCGTGCTCGCCCGCCCTCTCCCCCGCTCGCCTTCTTCGCCAGATCCCGAGCCTCGCGGCCGTGTTAGCCGCGGCCATCACCGTCCCCGCACCTCGGCGGCTGAGCCAGACCCCACCCCTCCTAGGTTAGTGTCGTCCATCTCCTCGTGTAACGCCCTGCTTTCGATGCGCCAGATGTCATTCAGTTATTCGCCGTCGTTGCCATGTCATTTGCTTGCGTGTTGCATTTTGCCATGTCATCATATGCGTTTCATCTGCATGTTTTTCAAAACTTGCATCCGTTCGGGTTCCCCCGGTTCTCTCCGTTGTCCGTTCCGAGTCCGGACACACTCGCACGCGCCCGCGGCACCTCCGAAATAATATTTTATAAGTGGCATAAAAATGTTCTCGGAATGGGTTGCAACATGTCGTGCGGTCTTATTATAGTGTAGACAGAGCGCCTGCCAAGTTTCATCGCATTCGGAGTCCATTTGATAGCCCAACCGTTAAATATAGCGGTACCGTTGCCGGTACCTTCGTCGGATGTTTCGGTCTTCGAAACCTGCCGCTGGGCCTCTCTCTCTCTTCTCTCCACTCAGCCCAACCTCTCCTCACAGCCCACCTAAGCCTGCCAACCCCTCTCCTAGTTGCTCTCCGCTCCGGAGCCGTCCGATTGCGATCCAAGGCTCCGAAACGCCCCAAACCCCTCCTAACCCTAGCACCTATCCTATTTAAACCCCTCCCATGCCATTTTGGGCATCCCTGGCCTTCCCCTACCTCCCAGCCGCCTCCCTCCTCGAAATCAGCGCCTCCTCCCTCAATTTCCGCGCAGCCAGCCACCTCCCTCCCTCGGATCTGGCGCCGCCAGCCCGCCGCCGCCACTTGGCGATCAGCCACAGGGCGCGCCGCCACCTGAGCCCCCCCGCGCCGCCGTCCTCCTCCACCCACAGATCGTTGCCGCCGTTCCCACCGCGCACCGCCGCGGGCCCGCGAGCCCAGGCGGGGCCCGCCCGTCCCGCTCCACCGCCGCCTCCATCCCGCGGGACGCCCGCGCGCCCGCGCCGGCGCCCCCGCCTCCGGTCGCCGCCCCTCCGTTCCGACTCGCCGCCACCGCCTTCCGCCTCCGCCGGCGACGGCCTTCGCCGCCGCGTCGCCCCCGCCTCGAGTCCCGGGCTCCGAGCCCAGCCCGTGTCCCGCCGCCTCTGCCCGCCGGCGACGAGCTCGCCCGGCCTCGCCCTCGCTCCGCCTCCGCGCGCCTCCTCGCCCCGCCGCCGTCCCAGCCCGCCGCCGGCTGGATCCGGCGAAATCTGGGCCGGGGCCACCTTCTCCAACCTCCCTCCGGCCGCACTCCGGCGAGCATCTCCGACGTGCCTCGATTTCCGTGCAAGGTTGACTTTCCCCCCTCTGAAATTTCTCTAAGTCCCCGAATCTGCAGTAATTTTCATGACAGGTTCATCATGTCGTATCTCTGCATCCGTAGCTCCATTTTGTGCGTGTAATATGTCAAATTGTTCGTCTCGACGAGTACATCATTTCATTCCATTGCATCATATTCATTTGAGGTCATCTTGATGCCCGAATCTTCGTTGTAAGAGTGCTTCATGATGTTATCTTCTGAAACAGTTATAACTAGCTCTTTTGTCATTTTTCCGTGATTGATGTGTGCATCCTATGAGGTTAATGTCTACATGTGTTTTGATCTATGCCATGTCTTCTTTACAGAGGTGCTTACCATGTATTTTTGTGATCAATGTGGTGACTAGCACAAGCATGCAAACTAGGCATCGTGATATTGCTGATTTCAGTCCCTGTTCTGCTGTTATTTTTATGCCATGTAAACTTGATGCTACAGAGAGATCCATGCATATTTTGAGATACTTCAGTAAGGGTGTTTTGAACATGTGGCTTTTGTCTATCCATTCATGCCCTTGGTTGTAATTATGGAGTAGTCTAGCATGTCATTTTCGTGCTCTACTTTTGCTTCAAAATGTTTCCTGGCAGATTGTTTACTTGTTATTCAATTTGGCCAAGGTTGCTATAGTTGATCCTTGCATGTTATTAACTTGTTCTTGCCTTGGATTGTTACATAAATATGTCTGCTTACTGTTGGGTTCCTTGCCATGCCATGTTTTTCTCTGTAGTGAGTTGCAAAAGCTCATCTACATGCCTTCATAATTCTGTTTCTGCCATGTTTAAATCTGTAATATAACTTGCTATGTTTACGTGGGTGCCATCATATTTTTTGATCCTTTTTGGCTCATGGTCAGTAAGGGACTTTTGATCTATGCTTTGAGTAGATTCATGCCATGCCTTTGTTTGCCATAATAAGTTCCTGTAACATGTTGTTTGATAGCTCTAAACATTGCAACCTGATGTTATTTTCTGCAAAGTCTGAACTGTAATCTTTTGCAATCTTACCATGTGTGTTTGAGCATGTTCTATTGATTTCTGGAGATAGCTCAGTGTTCATGTTTTGTTGTGATTTACATGTACATCATGTCCATGTCTTTTGTTTTCATGTTGAGATGCTGTAGCATGTTGTTTTGGTGCTTGCAATACGCCTAGTTGCTGTTTTTGGCAGATTATTGTTATGACTTGTATAGTGTGTGAGTGTTGAACCGTTGCTCCGTTTTGAGTGTGCTCTATATGAAACTTGCTTAGAATTGCATGTAGTTTCATATTATCATGTTGCATCCTTGTTTTGGTGTGTTTGTTTGATGTTTGGGTGCATTTTGCATCAATGCCATGTTTAACTTTTTTTGCTCATATCTTCTAGGCCGTAGCTCTGAATTAAATGAACTTTAAGTGTAACTTGACTAGAATCTCGTGTAGATCATCTTGGTGCATCTTAACTTGCTGTTTAACTACTTGAACATAAGGTTTATTCAGATCTGGACCAATTTCTAAATATGCATATGAGGACTTATCAGAATTTTTATATGTTGTTCCCGGCCTCATTTAATCTTGCCTTGATATGTTGCTCTTGTTTGCATCATCTCTTGCCATGAGTAGCTTCATGTAGTCTTGTATTGCATCATGCATCATGCCTTGTTCATGTGTGGTGTGTTTACCTTGTTGTGTGCTTCTTTTTGATAGTTCCTGTTTCGTTGCGATCGTGAGGACTCGTTCGTCTACGCTTGGTTCGGCTTCATCCGTTCGTCTTCTTCATGGACTCGTTCTTCTTCCTTGCGGGATTTCAGGCAAGATGACCACTACCCTGGATCTCACTACTATCATTGCTATGCAGTTGCTTCGTTCTATCGCTATGCTGCGCTACCTATTACCTGTTTATCAAGCCATCCCAAATTGCCATGTCAGCCTCTAACCTTTGACACCTTTCCTATGCAAACCCTTTTTTGGCTATGTTACCGCTTTTGCTCAGCCCCTCTTATAGCGTTGCTAGTTGTAGGTGAAGTTGAAGATTGCTCCATGGTGGACAGGATTTTGGTTGGGATATCACAATATCTCTTATATTATTAATGCATCTATATATTTGGTAAAGGGTGGAAGGCTCGGCCTTATGCCTGGTGTTTTGTTCCACTCTTGCCGCCCTAGTTTCCGTCATACCGGTGTTATGTTCCCGGATTTTGCGTTCCTTACGTGGTCGGGTGATTTATGGGACCCCCTTGATAGTTCGCTTTGAATAAAACTCCTCCAGCAAGGCCCAACATTGGTTTTACCATTTGCCTCACCACCACCTACTTTTCCCTTGGGAGTCGCTCTCTCGAGGGTCATCTTTATTACAGCCCCCCGGGCCAATGCTTGTCTAAGTGTTGGTCCAACCTAGACCACCGTGTGGGGCCATCCCTTGACAACTTGGGTTACATCGGTTCCTGTACGCTTCGTTTATCCGGTGTTGCCCTGAGAACGAGATATGTGCAGCTCCTATCGGGATTGTCGGCGCATCGAGCGGTCTTGCTGGTCTTGTTTTACCATTGTTGAAATGTCTTGTAAACCAGGATTCCGAGTCTGATCAGGTCTTCCTAGAAGAAGGTCTATTCCTTAGTTGATCGCGAGAGCTTGTCATGGGCTAAGTTGGGACACCCCTGCAGGGTATAATCTTTCGATAGTCGTGCCTGCGGTTATAGGCAGATGGGAATTTGTTAATGTCCGGTTGTAGATAACTTGACACCAGATCCGATTTAAAACGCATCAACCGTGTGTGTAGCCGTGATGGTCTCTTCTCGGTGGAGTCCGGGAAGTGAACACGGTTTCTGGGTTATGTTTGACGTGAGTAGGAGTTCAGGATCACTTCTTGATCATTGCTAGCTTCACGACCGTTCCTTTTTGCTCTCTTCTCGCTCTCATTTGCGTATGTTAGCCATCATATATGCTTAGTCGCTGCTGCAGCCTCACCACTTTACCCCTTCCTTTCCCATTGAGCTTTGCTAGTCTTGATACCCATGGTAATGGGATTGCTGAGTCCTCGTGGCTCACTGATTACTACAACAATAGTTGCAGGTACAGGTTTATGCGATGATCATGACGCGAGAGCGATGCTTGCTTGTGTTGAGTTCTTCTTCTGCTTCTTCGATCAGGGGATAGGTTCCAGGTCGGCAGCCTGGGCTAGCAGGGCGGATGTCGTTTGAGTTTCTGTTTATGTTTCATCCGTAGTAGGATGATGCTCTGATGTATTGTGATGTGTTATTAGTGTGGCATTGTATGCCTTATGTATGTATCCCCATCTATTATGTAATGTTGATGTAATGATATCTACCTTGCAAAAGCGTTTCAATATGCGGGTCTATCCTTGGTGGGACCTTCGAGTTCCTTTTGGATAGGGTCGCATATTGGGCGTGACACCTCGCTGGCACCTCTCTCTCCGGCCATCTTCCCCACCCCGTGCCGCTCTCATCTCGTCCTTCCGCGCGCTCCCGGGCCCTCGCCTCCGCCTCCGCGCCAGCGCCGGCCTCCCCCAGGCGCACCAATGCCACTCCCGCAGCCGACATCGCCGCGCCCTCCACCTCCCCTCCACCCTCCTCCCTGCAGTCAGCCCCGCCCCCAAGTGTGAAGCTCCCCGCCTTGGCGCCACCCGCCACGCTCCGCCTCCAAAGCCCGCGCCTTCCACGCCGCCCCCCACTACCAGCCCTAATCCCCATCGTGGCGTCCGTGGCGGGCTGCTCGGCGCTGCCGTCGTCTCGGACCTCTGCCGCCTGCTACCTTCCCATATCCATACCTTTCCTAGGACCTAGTACCTGTCCACGTCTCCTCCCGAGCCCCATCTCCACCCCCTCTCCATTCGAGCTGCTCGACATGAACCCTGACCCTCTGATGTTTGTTTTTTCAGGTTTAGCTACTATTCTGTCCGAGATTGCCAAGCTGTACTGTTGGTTGTAGTGGTGTTGTTCTCCCAGGTTGAAGGTATTTGGAATCATGTGGTCTCCATTCGAGTAGCTCGACATGAACCCTAATCCTCTGCTTGTTTTTATTTCGCAGGTTGACCTGCTGTTCTGTCCGAGATTGCGGTGGTGTACTGGTGGTTGCAGTGGTAATCTTCGCCCAGATTGCAGTGGTGTTCTTTTCCTAGGTTGAAGGTAATTCTTGATCCGAACTTATGCAAATTCTTTACTGCTATCTTCTTGTATGCTATGCATGTTTTATTGTGTGCACAACATCTTACAATTAGATAATTGCAATTTAGTAGAGTCATGTGAGATCAATTAGATTTGGTTTCTTGCAAAGGCATTGTGTTTAACTAAGCGGAACTTCCGTGCCTTGTGCACCATCTTCCATGCCTTGTGCACCATATTTTTTTACAATGGCAAGGTTTACGAACATATTTGATTCCTAAGAAAAGCATGGCAAAAATTCAAAATTGCCCTGGCAAAAATATGTGTCTGAAAATGACATGGACTAAAATGTTCTATAGATCATGATCCATAGACAAAAAAATGCCATGATCCATACAGTATAAATTCCATGATGCATATGCTATATTTGCCATGGGAGACGGCAATTTTTGTTGGATCATGATCCAGAGATTAAAAAAATGCATAGACTATAATTTCCTGGCATGATCCATAGAATAAAAATGTAGAATAAAAAATGCCATGATCCATACACTATAATTTTCATGATGCATAGACTATATTTTCCATGGCCCGGTGCAAAAGAAATTTGCCATGTTGCAAAAAGAAAAGAAATTTTCCATGGTGCATATAGTAAAAACAATGCCACGATCCGTTAAATTGCCATGGTCCAAATGTAGCAAAAGTTTCAAGTAGTGTTTTGTTTCTGTGTTTAAATAGGAAGAAAACTTTCTATTCTTGCTTTGTAGTTGTATGCTCAATAGGGTTCCAAATCACATTTAAGTTACCTGTCAATTATCTTTACTATGGTAGTGTAATTTTTAGTGGATTTTATCTGTACTATGGTAGTGTAATTACTGTGTGTTGTCAGTGCATTTTTAGTGTGTTTTCGTGTAAATTTTATATGTAATTGCAGTGCTATTTGAGTGCATTTTGACTGTAATTCAGTGGTTTAGTCTTTCATTTGTTCCAGTGTACTTTCAATGCAATCTCATTGTAATTGCAGTGCACTTCAGTTTCATTGTTTAATGTAATCTTTGATGTAATTACAGAGTATTCTTGCTGTAATTACTTCTTTAGCTGTAATCTTTTTGTTGTAATTTCAGATTAATCTCTCTGTAATTATAAAGTGAATATACAATGTAATTACATATAAGAATTTTAGTGGTGTTAGTAGTGGAATTTGCTCTGTTGTTCTAGGGGGTATGAGTTGGTTGTTTGTCGTGAACTTTGTGTAAATGTGTGTTTGCTCCAAAGTGTAGATTTCTGCTCTTCTTCAGCTAGATTTCCGTATGTTATGGGGGGTCAACAAATATTGCTATATGTTCATTATTGAGGGTACATACTTGCTAAACTATTGATGATGTTTTGTTGGCTGACCTATTAGATCTGGAATGGAAGCTCACATAAGTTGAGCTGATTTTTGTCCATATGAAAGCAGAGGACCATATGGTCTGTGGCCTTTTCATCCATATGAAAGTAGAGGCACATTGTGGTGCTAGTTTGCTGGGTTTTGTCTCCGACCATCGTGTTGTGATGATTTTGTAGGTACCCCGAGAGGCCCTTGAGTTTGCCGGAATGTCGATTAACTTCCGTTCCGGCAAATTCGGGTACTCCATATGTCCTATTTTCAGCAAAGGTCATGCTGAAATTTTCCGTGAATTTTAGCATGACTTTGCTAAAAATCGGACATATGGTGTACTTGCTACCAATGCATGGGCCAGGGTATCTTAGTACTTAATTAAGTAGGATCAAGTGCCCCTTTATTCTTGCTGCATTAAACCATAGGTGGCAATAGGGTCAAGTGATTAGGCCCAACTTAGAATTCTCCTCAGCATCGATAAACCCTAGATGATAAACCCAACATATGTGGCAATAGAGCCAAGTGATTAGTGCCAAGTGATTAGGCCCAACCTAGGGTGCCTCGGCATTGATAAACCCTAAATGATGAAAACTTAACTTAGCATTTAGGGTGCCTCGGCGTCGACAAACCCTAAATGATGAAACCTTGGCTTTTAGGTTGCCTCGGTGTCGATGAGAATCTAAATGATGTACGCTTAGGCTTTTAGGGTGCCTCGGCGTCGACAAACCCTAAATGATAAAAGCTTAGCTTTTAGGATGCCTCGGTGTCGACAAACCCTAAATGATGAGACCATGATCTTGTTCCTTGATAATAACCAACTTTTTGACCAAACTGTTTTCCTATTTAGAGCGAAACATGGCCAACAACGATGAGGCCGGCGGTTCGGGCGGCAAGCAATTCTGGGAGCTGTCCCAGGAGATGGAGGAACAACCTCACCGCTATGAGGACGCCGCGGAAGACACGGATCCTGACTACACAACCCCTAGTGTCGTCGGGGATGACACCACTGATGGTGCCGCCGAGGATGCCACCACTGATGATGGCGGCGCACACACAGATGGCAGCCAACCCAAGAAGCAAAGGAAGGACCGACGCCCGAATGCGCTTAGCACCCTCAAGTAGGAATTTACTCAAGTGAACTCCGACGGGCATCCAACAGAGCCCAAACATATAGTCAAGGGGTACTCGCTTCAGCTCGGGTGCATTCTCCGGAGCACCGTCTCGATCAACACCGAGAACCTTAGGCATAAGGACCGAGGGAATTTGCGCAACCTCATCTTCACGAAGCTGCGCGAACGATACAAGTTCCCTGCCGATTTTGAAAACACACGCCTCTCAGGGAATAAAATGAAGAGTGCCGCCCTCACGAGGATGAGCACGGCCCTGTCTACTTGGAGAAGCGCGGTGAAGAGAATGATTGACAAAGGTGATAGTTATGAGAAGATCAAGGCGAAATATTCTTCGATCAGCGAAGATGACTACAAGGAGTTCAAGATCAAGTGCGAGAGCAGCGCAACCTCTGAATCAAGTCAGTGGGGGAAAGAAATGCGGGATTTGAACATAGGGGAACACAAACTTGGTCCCGGAGGTCACAGAGTGGCGGAGCCTATATGGGACAAGGAGGACGTGGAGCGTGCCGAGCAAGGCCTACCACTCCGCTTCGAGAAATACAGCGGTGACAAGCAGACCAGGAACTTTGTCAGGGCCCGGTACAAGGAGGACCCGATAACAAAGGAGCTTACCATGGATCCGAAGACAAGGGCGCTTGAGCTTGTTCTGGTAAGGCATACACCACTGCGTAATTACCTCCATATTTTTGCACTCTAATTAATCCCCAATATTTCTAAATGGTTCATGTTCCTTCCACAGGAAACTGAAAGCAGTAGCGCGGGGTTGTCTCAGAGCTCCCCTTTCGACACCCCTTTAAATAGGGCGTTGAACGTAATGAAAAACAAGGATAAGCACACTAAGCCGACGACTGCTGGTCGTGTGGCCGGCAAAGGCTTGTCCAAAAAATGGGGTTCATACTATACCGCTAGTGTGCGGAAGGAGAAAAAGACCATCTCAGAAAGCCAGATGCGCGAGGTTGAAGCACTCAAGGCACAAGTGGCGCGGATTCTGGAGCTTGTCCAAGAGAAAGTGGAACAACAACTGGGAACGATGCTCAACGCCATGGTGCCTACGTTGATTCATGGGCTGACGACGTAGATTGTGGGCGGCCAACAGGGGCCTCCCCCCGGTTCCCAGCTTCACGGCCAGCGACTCGCACGGCGCGCAGGCGGCGCCATTGGTGTCTCCGGCGGAGGTGGTATTCGTGTCTCCGGTGCTGGCACGGGCATTGGAGCTTAATGCACCCGGGTGTACGCCGGCCGGCACCTCGCCAGCAAGCGCCCCCTCCGTC
Organism: Triticum dicoccoides; assembly: GCF_002162155.2. NCBI lineage: Eukaryota > Viridiplantae > Streptophyta > Magnoliopsida > Poales > Poaceae > Triticum > Triticum dicoccoides. The sequence continues at coordinate 709,488,807 of NC_041393.1, forward strand.
AGTTGCACGCCCGCCGTTGGCGGTGCCTCGACATTAGCCGAGCTCGACGGCATCACGGTAACTAAGCCTCTCGGCCAATGACTTCATCTCCTTGCGTTTGACTGGGCATCCCTGACGCCTACATGTTTTCGCAGGGCGCCGCCGACGTTCCTTGCACTCTTTTGCACTTCGTGGGCGGCGAGTTGGTCGATGTCGCCAAGGGCAGAATCGTTCAACCGGGCAACTGCATGTTCCACGGTAATCCGATGGCACCCATAGTGTATAGGGTTGAAGTGGTTCAGGTGCTGCCAGGCTGCGACGAGCTGTTACCTCCGATTCGACCCGCTTGGGGCCGACGAAGAAGATGAGATGACCCTCAGCGCCTGCATAAACTGGCCCCTGCTTTGGACGAAGAGCCAGATTTGTTTGGGGGCAGGGACACCACCCCACAGACAAGACCGCCAGTCGTGCCGGCGCCAAGCCATGGCAAGAACGCCGCAACGCTACCGGACCTGCCGGACATCCCTATGCCGGACATCCTATGGCACAGGATACGGACATCCCTATGGCACAAGATTCGGACGACGACGAAAACAACGACGGTACATTTACCAATGTCGATAAGTACTTTGCCGAATATGGGTACCCTGACGAGTTCTGCGGGCCTCTTTCTCAAGAACCCAACCAAGACGCCCGCAATCTAGCTGATACGGCGGAGAAATCCAATTACAACAGGCGTCGTCTAGCGTTCAGTTCTTAGGAGACGCCTCCAGCTCCCGCCTTCACCGAGCCTCAGATAGCTGAGGTGCGAAATATTATCAGCCCCCACACGCTCAAGAAGGCGGTCTGTGAGTAGAACTCGGTCCCATTACAGGAGATCAAGAAGAAGGGACGGAAACGAAAGACTAACAAGGGCGCCGGTGCGAGCCAGCCGGCACCGAGTTCGATCCGTGCTTAGGACGGGCCACCTTCACCTAAGGATATCTCGAGGAGGGTGCATGTGGCGGGTAGGGCGATGCTACTGCCAAATATGCTCAATGCTGCAACCGGTGCTATGCGGAGTCTGCACGACAGTGTTCTTTCTTTGGAGAAGCGGCGTCTCAGAGAGAATGATGTGGCATACCCGGTTTTCATGGCCAAGGTTCCATGGCCACGTATTTCGACCCGAACCGTAACTCCAAGATAGACTACACAAATGTTAAGAAAGTTCTCGATGATGTTCTCCCCGGCTACACCAAATCTGGAGGCACCTTCACCAGGGTAGGTCGTAAGTACGGCAAGCACACCTTCTCACACAATACGAAGTTCTGCTGCGTCTAGCAGCCGCCTGGCGGTCAGAAGGATGCCTACTACGCCCTCCATCACATGCGGGCGATCGTAAGGGACCATCATCACCTTCTGCTACCAAATAGTCTCAAAGATTGGGCCGCGAGGTTGTCTGCAACCCAGGACGCGGACCTCAGACAAGAATTCTTTCGCATCCAGTCGGAGTTTGCGGACATCATCCATCAAGATGTCCTTCATACCTCGGGGCAGTTCTTCCGCAGATATCAACCGTCCAACAGTGAGATAGATGGAACGCTACAAATGCAGGGTGACAACGGCCACGATTTCATGACCATCACGACAGACGACGGCTTCATCCACGCTCCTGTCCGATGAGTTGAGTCGAAAGTAGTGATGTGTAGTTCTGAAACATTGATTCGCTCATGTTGTAATTAAACTTTAATGAATTCGTATGTCTCTTTGGTTTGGACAGTCATTCAACCTAGATGTAATCGATGCTATTTATTAGTAGGACCATGAATCGTGCTATTAATGTCTTGCTTTTCTCTTTCAATCCTTTTGTTGCATACTTACATATTGCTTATGTATTGTCTGTTGTTTGGCTTGTGCATAGAGATGCCGTCGTATGTTGGTTACAAGGGTAAGGTTCCCGGAGTCTACGACGACTGGGAGGAGTGTCGGAGACAGGTTCACCGTTTCAGCGGTAAGAGTTACAAAGGGTACACCACTAGGGCGGAGGCCGAATCTAGATGCGCCCGCTATCTAGCGGGAGAGAGGAGGGAGCGTTGGAGGAACCGGATGAAGACCAGTTTGATCACGATGATGCTCATTGTGATGACCGCAACTCTCTTCTATGTGATGGTAGTTTAGATGATCGATATCGACTTGTAATGTGAAGACAAACTCGATACTCGCGGTCTTGAGACTTGTAGTGTTTTATCTTTGTTCGGTCTTTTGAATTCGGAGACTAATATGATGAATTGTATTCGGAGACTAATCTTCTATTGTATTCGATGAATCTGCTGTTGTTGTGTGCTGCTGTCTATATTTTGTCCAATAATATATTTTGTAACCTGTGCAAAAATCAGAAAAGTAAAAAAAACCCAATATTCATACTAATGGGCATCACCTCCAAGTGCTCCATTTGTATGCCAAAGGATACTAATGGCACATCACCTCAGAGTGCGCCATTAGTATGACAAAGCACATGGTTACGTATGGCCCTCCGGGAGGCATACTAATGGCGCATCTTCTTACATACTAATGGCGCACCAATGGTGCGCCATTAGTAAAAAATACTAATGGCGTGCTACTAATGGCGCACCGGTAGTGCGCCATTAGTAGGCAAAACCGGTGCGCCATTAGTAGGCCTTTTCCTAGTAGTGTACGGTCAGACACACATGTAAGCTCTCACTACTAGCAAAAAGGCTAGCAGCAGCGCGGGTTTTAGGTGTATCAGCAGCGCGGGTACCCGCGCTACTAATAAGGCGCTACAGCTAATAGTTAGTAGTAGCGTGGGAGAAACCCGCGCTACTACTAACTTTGTTAGTAGTAGCGTGTGCCACCCACGCTACTGCTATTATAGACTCGCGCTGCTACTAATGAAGTAGTAGTAGCGTGCCTACAATACCAGCGCTACTAGTATCCTAAATACTAGTAGGGCACTTTTTTCCTAACGCTACTAGTAGCAAATTAGGAATTAAAAAAATAAAAATAGATGCAGTATTCATGAATGGAGATCAGATACACGTCCAATGCAAAATAAATTTCACAGAACCATCTTAACACCTGCAGTGTTCATGGATGCAACATTCAACATCTCAACTCGAAGAGATCACGAGGACACACACAACCATCAACAAAAGGTTGGTACATTCCCTTGAGTTTCACCACCAACCTAACCAGACCACTTCCCTAGATGTATGTAGAAAGTGTCGAGGTCCTCCACATTGAGGAACTCCGGACGGTGGCGTCTTCCTCCACCTCGGTGACTTCCGGACGGTGGCGTCGAGGTCCTCCACCCCGGGGACCTCCTGTGTCGCAATCACCTGGACAATAATCTGTATGACGCGGTCGCGGGGCTTCACGGTGAAGTCTGCCTCCGAGTAGTTGAAGAGCACGACTCCCATCGGGCCGCAGTAGTCCCCGTCGATCACCCTGCACCCAGTTGAGAAAGTCAAAACTTGTTAGTTAGCTCCTTCTTGCTCAGGGTTCGCAGAAGGTTCCGGCCACTTCCAAAGATGATAATAAGATATAATAACTATGTCCAGGCTTGGAAGATTGAAAATAAATTAAAAGAGAAATGTATTCAAGATTGCCAGTGTCAAAACCGGCGGATCTTAGGTAGGGGGTCCCGAACTGTGCGTCTAGGAGGATGGTAATAGGAGACAAGGGACACGATGTTTTACCCAGGTTCGGGCCCTCTTGATGGAGGTAAAACCCTACGTCGTGCTTGATTGATATTGATGATGTGTGTTACAAGAATGGATCTACCACGAGATCAAGGAGGCTAAACCCTAGAAGCTAGCCTATGGTATGATCGTTGTTCGTCCTATGGACTAAAGCCATCCGGTTTATATAGACACCTGAGAGGGCTAGGGTTACACAGAGTCGGTTACAATGGTAGGAGATCTACATATCCGTATCATCAAGCTTGCCTTCCACGCCAAGGAAAGTCCCATCCGGACACGGGACGAAGTCTTCAATCTTGTATCTTCATAGTCTTGGAGTCCGGCCGATGATGATAGTTTGGCTATCAGGACACCCCCTAGTCCGGAACTCCCTCAGTAGCCCCTGAACTAGGCTTCAATGACGACGAGTCCGGCGCACATGTTGTCTTCGGCATTGCAAGGCGGGTTCTTCCTCCGAATAATTTATAGAAGATTGTGAACACCAGGATAGTGTCCGGCTCTGCAAATAAATTCCACATACCACCGTAGAGAGAATAATATTACACAAGTTCAATCTGATGACGTATTTTGTGGCGTGACATCACACCACTACCAAGCCTTTACTCGAATTGTTTTTATTGTTCCATCTCAGCGCGTTTAGCGAGGCGGTTTCCTTGGCATGTCTTATCGAAGCAGAGATCGTGTTCCCCTTATTCCCGGATTCCCATCAATACGGACATGGGTAACCAAACCGCGCCCGTTGCCACACCACCTCCATCGAAGGCGGGTTCCAAACGGTCACGGGAACGGCTCTTGGTATTCTCCCTCTTTATAATGAGACCAAGGCCCGTTCTTTTCCTTCAATCCTCTATCGAATCCGCCCCTCGCCCGGAGTTCCAACACCCAAGGCTCCATATTCGGGTACCTTCGATCTTCGACAATGTCCGGCCCCGACCTACGAGGCCGGTGGATGCCCTCCTCCGTCACGGAGGAGGACATGCTAAAGCTAAGAGACGTCGGGTACTTAACCTACGAGATTTCGCATAGGCTGCCTGCCCGAGGGCAAGTTATTCCTACTCCCGAGCGCGGCGAGAGCGTCGTGTTTGTGTCTCAGCTCCGTCGGGGTTTAGGCTTCCCAACGGATCCCTTCGTGAGGGGGCTCATGTTTTACTATGGGCTGGAATTCCATGACTTGGCTCCGGAGTCTATCCTCCACATCTCATCATTCATTGTCGTCTGCGAAGCCTTCCTCCGCACTACCCCTCACTTCGGCTTGTGGCTCAAAACCTTCATTGTGGAGCCGAAGGTGATTGAGGGGCGTCAGGCAGAGTGCGGTGGGGCGGTTATAAGAAAGAGGGCCGATGCTCCATGGCCCGAGGGCTCTTTTCAGGAGGAGCTCGGCTTGTGGCAACGGGAGTGGTTCTACATCACCGCTCCCAGGGGCAGCAGGCAGAGGCTGCCGCCCGTCTTCCGCTCGGGGCCTCCACAACGGCTGACGTCATGGGTCAACAAGGGGCGCGACTGGGGGCCGTCCAAGGACGTTCCCCTGTTGCAGGACCGTATTCGAGGCCTCCAAGAAAGGGAGATCAATCTGGCCGTAGTGGTACAGATTATGTTGATCCGGCGCCTACTGCCCTGCAAACGCCGCCCCCTCCGGCTGTGGGAATTTAATCCGGAGGGGCCACGAGCTCTTCAACACTTCATGGGTTTGACACCCGTGGAGATGTACAAACTGTTCTTCGATCGCAAGAGATGCGTCCGGAATTGACCGAGGATGCTGGCCTAAGCTGCAATCGCCCGGATACTCAAGTAAGTTGTCCTGTGTCTGGACACATCGCCCATTTATTTAATGTGGGTTTGCCTTTTAACCAGCTATCCCTTGGACAGGAGTGGATAGCGCAAGCAAAACTGATACGGTGTCCGGCCCCCCTCCGTGAGACCATGCAGGATCCCGTGTTAATCAAAATGTTACAGGTTGCACCTTTGGAGGAGGGCGAATAAGGGCACAGGGGATCTACCACCTCAGCCACGGAGGCTTTCAGTAAGGAAGGAATCGGGAGTCCTTCCTTCCAGGGGGAGAAGAGGACCGCTTCCGAAGACCCAGAGGCCAAGGCCTTAAAGCGGGGAAAGAAATCTGTACCGGAAGGTCCTATGCCGGGAAGAGCCCCGACCGTACTGTCTCCTCGAAGGAATCAGCCCTCTAGCGAGCCGTAAGTAAAAAGGGGGAATTTTGTAATAGTGAACATCCCTGTTTAATTTCTAAGGGTAACCGAAGTTTTCACCTTGTAGTTCGGATCTCAGGCCATCTCAGCATAGCTCATTGTCGGGAGACCTTCGTCCGGATATGATGGAGAGCGAAACACCTCCATCTGCTGCCCCATCATGCGGGGCGGACAACCCTGAGGTCTCGTCGCGGAGGGTCTCCCCGAGTCTGGCGGGGCCAGAGAGTTCAGCACCCATTGGAGTACGGCCGGTGGAGCTGCAGGATTTGCTTAAGAGGGCGTCCATCTCAGAAGATCCCCGCACATTAATGAGTATGGTGATTGAGAGGATCTCGTTCGCCGAAAGCGGGTTGTGTGAGGCCGTCAGAAGTTTGCTGACGGGATTTGAGATACGCAAAAAATGATATACCTTTTGACAGTTTTTGCACATGAAGTGCGGCCTGTATAGATAGTAGCCCCTGAGACTTCGTATGCTGTCGAAAGCGGCAGCGTGCCGAGGATCATAATCTCAGTTATATAATGTCGCCTTTCCTATGCAGGTGGCGAAACGTTCGGTGGCCAACCGGACTGATGGAGTTGCCGAGCTTAAGAGGCAACTCGACATTGCGGATGCAGACATCTCGCTGGTCAATAAATGACTCGATGAGTCACAAGGTACGTGGTTGCTCTACGGTCGCCTAGTAAGGGAGCTGACACCCATTCCTTACAATTTGTATGCCTGATGCAGATAGTGCTGCTGCTGTGGAAGGCCTTCGAGCAGAACTTGCTCGGGCCAAGGAGCAAGCCAGAAAAAGCGAGGCGACTGCCTCGAAGGCAGTGGAAGAGCTAGAAGCCGAGAAGGCTGCTCACTGCCGAAGCAGGGAGGAGATGGCCGGAATGGCCATGAAATTAAAAGTTGCTACCGACCGCCTAGAGGTTCTTGAAGGAGAACGCCGAGCAGAGCAAGAGGACCGGAAGAAGGCCGACACTGAAGCCAAGGATGCCTGTAGTGCGATGCGGGCTATGAAGGATGAACTTCGTCAGGTTGGAGACATTGTGGCTGGAAAGCCCTTTATGCTGCATAGGAAGTTCACGGATCCGAAGTATGCTCAGCTGGGCCGATTGTACGGTGCGGAGGATCCTTATCTCGACTTGGCGGCGAGTGCGGCGGACAGTCGTGCACTTTCGAAGCCAGGAGGATCATAAGATGGAAGAGCTTTTCTGGTCTCAATTCCATAGTCCGGAGCGTCCACTTCCGTTGAGTGATCGGCTGGTTGAGTGGGCTGAGCTGAATAGATTGTCCGGACTTGCCAAGACGGATGTGGTCGCTCATCTGTGGCCGAAAAGGCCCAAGCCGAAGAGTTATTTTGGCTGGTTGCAGCAATTCCTTGAGGCGGTGTTGTGTATTGGGGCGATGAAGCGGTCGGCATGCATAGAAGGTGCACGGATGGCTCTCGCCCGTGGTAAGACATACTGGGCGGAGATGGATGCCACCGCTGTTGCATCCCGGGGTTCGGACAAAAGCCGATTCCCCACCGAGCACTATTTTGAGGAAGTCCTGCAGGGCGCTCGTATAATAGAGGCACAGTGCTCGAAAGATGTTATGTTTGAATGACATGTATGATTTCTGAGATCATGTTTGATAATGCAATAACTTTTTATACTTATGTGCTCAAGTATTTAACTATCTCCTGTGCGGCCGTATATGTATGAATAACGTGAAAGTTGCAGTCTTTGGCTTCAGCCCCCACGCACATGGTGCGGGGGTGTTTGCAAAAAGAAAAGCGCTTTTTCACACTTAATCCAACATCTTGGTCCTTTTAGGGAGGTGATAGCGTAGCAAACTAGGCAACCGGACTATAATGCTTTATCACTTTAACTTAGCCATAGGAGCTCGAATGTGGGGCTACTATATAGCCCCTAGTGGCACCGCTCCTCTCCGAACTTCGGGGCGCGTATGTGCCTGACCGGGAAGCGGTCCTTCGTCAAAGCAGAGGAATTCTAAGCATTCCAATGGTCGATCGAGTGGTTGACTAGTCTCTCGCTATATCATGACAGTCAGTTTTCGGCTTTCTCGACTGAGGTGCTCGTCCGGCCGAACCGGGGCACAATCGCAGTAGTTCTCCTGGTGCCGTGTTAGCCGATGATACGGAACGTAATGCAGCAAAACACAGGAGCTCGGCAAACCGAACATTTGACCAAAGACATGATTCGGAGCTGATGCATAGAAGTCCTAACTCGACACGCCAAACACTCCCTGAGGTGTTCGGTCTTTATGATACCGGGCAGAACAATGCCCTAAGCCCCTAGTGTCCAGGTTGAGGCGGGAACTTCTGACGCGGCCGATGCCAAAACGCCAGCCTCCTCCTCGGTTATGGTAGGAAACCGGGGGATGTGTATCAACAAGAGACAGTAAGAAAGGTTGACGCAGGGTCTTAATCTGAAGAGAATCCTTGCAACGGGTCCCTGCTGCACGTCTGCGCCTGTGTCTCCATTGTGCTGTATCCTGGATGGGTGTAGCACGTGCTTCATCTGTAAAAGAGAAGAACTTAGTTTCCAAGAAATATCGTGCAGAGGTTGTATAAATATAGAATAAAAGGAAGAAATTGAGCTTTATTGGCTCTCATCATTTATACACGCGGCCCCTTATAAAGGGGATATGCGGCTGGGAAGCCCCTTGCCAGACTCGTCTAACCATGTACGAGGTCTGAATGACCTGTTTTTAGGGGCTTTGACCCGCAAGGTCTGATTAGTGTGTGGCTGTCGAGGCAGTCTCACGTTCTCTATGGTCGAGGAACACTCGGAGTTACTTTTTAATGAAATTATGCCATGTTGACCGGGCGTTTTTAAGCGTAAAAACGCGTAATGAAGTATTGCGTTAGGGCTGGCGAAAGCTGCGCGCCCCAGTAGTGCTTAAGGGCTACTGTTTGAATGGGGCGATGCATAGTGAGCTTTTCGCGACGGAGGTTGTCGGATGGACCGAACACAACCTCTAGTGGTATAGAGCCTGTATAATTGGCTTAATGGCCTGGCGTCACTCCTTTGAAGGAAGTGCTACTATGGCGAAATTTGTTATGGTCTATCCCCATTTCACGGGCGGTGTCCTGGTATTGCAGGTGCCGCGCTGTCTTTTCGTGTTATCACATGACGTGAGTTCACTGTTTTGACTTCTAGTGGGAAAGTCTTCTGTTTTCTAGAGTGCTGCTTTTGGGTTTCGTCACTTTCGCTTGGTGTGTCGAGCCCCTTGTGTTTGGCATTAAGTCGGCCGGACTGTTTGAAGACCCAACAATCTCTCTGGGTATGGTTTGCAGGCTTCCCGGAGGTACCATGTATTTGACATAGTCTGTCCAGAATCTTATTTAGGTTGGATAGCTTGTCACTATTGTCCTTGAGGGGCAGTGTTTTGTTGTTCGGCCGAGAGCTTTTTGAATCCGGCGTTGACCGCCGTACTATTCGGGCCATTTTCCTTGTTCTGGCGCTGATCTTTTCTGCATCATGATTTCCCATTTCCATCCCTCACTTCGGATGTACTTGGGTCGCTGGTGCTGCATCTGGCCAGCCAGCTGTCCTCCCCTGCACAAAAGCTGGTCATGAGGCTTGTTAGTGCGGCGCCCCGTGTTGCTCTTGGCCTGTCATCTGGTCGTCTATCCAGCCAGGCGGTTCTTTCTTTTTTGACTGCGGGGGCTCTAAGGCCTCCTCGTCAAATTCGGGCAACAGCTTGCGCTTCGGGTAGCTCTTTGTCTGGTGACTAGCGCCATGTTTATCTGCGCTGTTGAGTACTTTGCTCCATGTCATTCTGAGTGCGTCCTCTGCTGTTTTGAGCTTCCGCCTTTGCTTCTTCAAACTTCTTGCCGTGGCGACGAGCCTTTTATGAAGATTCGAATGCTCTGGTGATGTGAGATCGTCTTCGCCGGGGATGGGTTGCTTGTCCAGTTCATGTCCGGCTGGCTGCTTGGTGACGTATGCGTCGTCCACTGCTTCGCCCTTGTAGGGCATTGTCTGTATGGGTGCCGTTTTTATCGAGGCCGGTCTTCGGGCGGCGCTTGCGTCGCCGTTTTGGTTGTTTGTTGGGGGAGTTGTCCTTCGCCACGTCCCGTTTTTCCTCATTGTCGCTTCCTTTTGGTGTACCCACCATGTATACGTCGTGAGTTGGGGTGGCTTTCCAGTGCCCGATGGCCGCTGGTTCTTGGCCGTCTCCGGCATCGTCGTCCATACCATCGATGTCTTCGGAGTCGTAGTCTAGCATGCCGGTTAGATCGACGACAGCGGCTACCAAGTGGGTGGTGGGTGGGCTTTGAATTTCTTCGTCGTCCGCATCCCAACCGTCCTGACCGCAGTCCGGCCAGGGATCTCCTGATAACGAGAGATACTTTAGCGAACTCAAGATGTCGCCGAAAGGTGAGTGTTGAAAGATGTCCACTGCGGTGAACTCCATGATCGGCGCCCAATCGGATTCGATCAGAGGTGGCGCGGGAGGTTTGGAGTCCGGCGAGGAGTCCGGAACCTCGGAGTCACAAGTTTCATGAGGGACAAGGTCATTGTTCAGCTCTATCGCCGCAGAGGTTGCAGTTCCCGAGGCGGTGTCTAGCCATCCGTCCTCGACCTGCGCAGCCGGCTCCGAATTGAAGATCGGAGCGGGTTCGAGTGCGGCCTCCAGGATACTATCCGGCCGCAGAGCTAAATCATGCTCGCCGTGACAGTGCGGCACGCTCGACTGTGGCTCATATCCATCGAAGATCAAGTCCCCGTGGATGTCCGCCGTGAAGTTTAAACTTCCAAATCTGACCTGACGGCCAGGGGCGTAGCTTTCGATCTGCTCCAGATGACCAAGCGAATTGGCCTGCAGTGCGAAGCCGCCGAATACGAAGATCTGTCCGGGGAGAAAAGTCTCACCCTGGACTGCGTCGTTGATGATGATCGAAGAAGCCATCGAGCCTATCGGTAATGACACAGAGGAACTCTCAATGAAAGCACCAATGTCGGTGTCAAAACCGGCGGATCTCGGGTAGGGGGTCCCGAACTGTGCGTCTAGGCGGATGGTAACAGGAGACAAGGGACACGATGTTTTACCCAGGTTCGGGCCCTCTTGATCGAGGTAAAACCCTACGTCCTGCTTGATTAATATTGATGATGTGTGTTACAAGAATGGATCTACCACGAGATCAAGGAGGCTAAACCCTAGAAGCTAGGATATGGTATGATTGTTGTTTGTCCTATGGACTAAAGCCATCTGGTTTATATAGACACCGGAGAGGGCTAGGGTTACACAGAGTCGGTTACAATGGTAGAAGATCTACATATCCGTATCGCCAAGCTTGCCTTCCACGCCAAGGAAAGTCCCATCCGGACATGGGACGAAGTCTTCAATCTTGTATCTTCATAGTCTTTGAGTCCGGTCGATGATGATAGTTCAGCTATCCGGACACCCCCTAGTCCGGAACTCCCTCCAAGATAATAACACACAACAATTAGATTGAAAACAAAGAAAGCACCTGCGCCCGCTGCCCTTGCCCCCGGTCACTGGCTATATCCCAGTCTCGCACGCCCTCAACTAGGATTTCATGGTTGTTGAACCTTTTTTGCTCTCAGGGAAGCATTATGGACAAGATCAAAGACAGTTTAAGAGACAGACCATAATCCTAGTTCACTACAGGATATCATTTCAGCATTAAATTACTGAAATATCTTAATACTTGCGAACATGTGTTCACCTTTCTGATCTGCAGCAGCTTCACCTGCGTCATATTTGGTTACACCTTCTGCCTCAGCCACACCGTTGACAACATCATGACACTGTCATTTGCAGGTGCAAGAAATCCATCAGATGAATCACAGTATGTACAGTATGAGCAGTGCAAAATAGAAACATCTCTTGTCCTAATTTACCATTAGCATCATGGTACAGGTGAGAGTTGATTGCAACAGTCACAAGGATGAAAAGGAACAACAGGATAAAGCAGCAAAGCATAAATCATGGACACACAGAACTGAACGAGCAAGGTTGTTCATTCAGGTTCAGAGGCACTCAACAAGATTACTAGTGAGGCGTGGCCCTCTCGCATTTCCACCGATTAACACAACTGGCTAAGACGACGATGCGCACAGAGCAGCCTAGGCCCTCTCGCCACGGATGCGGCGTGCGAGCTGCAGAACAAAGTCTTGGTACTGTGCATATTCACTGAAGGTTAAACCTTTTTTTTACTGAAATCCCAGCTACAGAACAAAGAAAGCATCGACTGCTGGTAGCAAAATCAATATGTTTATGAGGAATATATAGATGTTTCAAATCAAAAGACCAAGTAGAATAGATAAAATTAGTCAGGAATCTGTTGTAGCATGGCAAACCCCTTGTTTCTAAATAACATGTATGCTAGTCTGTAGATCTAGTTCACTGGGATTATTACTATGGTTTGTATGCTGGTTCACTTTCCATGAATTTCCCTCTAATTCAGCTTTATCGACGGATGATTTTTTTAAGAGAAAACTAACTTTACATATACATCACACATAGAAAAGGTCACGTGCCATAAGGTTTTTCTGTTTCAAGTCATTACAGTATACACCATTTAGAACTTCTGAGTTACTGAACAAATTGTGAGTAAATGTTTCAGTTGGATGTCGAATTACCCCATCAAGAGAAGCTGGACAAAGAAGAGAGTTGTGGTGTTGGCGAAGTCAAATTTTGTGACACCTGCTTCAAACCATACTGGTAGGTTGCCAAGTCCTGATACACGGATCAACTACATAGAAACACACCAATTAGACCATGTGATATGATAGAAGCACAACGGAGCATTAAAGACATCGCTTTCATGTTTGATTTCTGTAACTAATTAGATCATAATTTAGGCACCTCTACAGCTATTTTTTTGCAAAATCAAGCTTCAGTGCTATGGTTACTAAGAACATGCCGACATTTTGCAGGAATAAAGAAAGAGGTCAAGTGAGCAGCTTACATCAGTTCCTAGGATGTCGGAAACCCCTGCCATGGTGAACCGGCAGTGCACGAGTTCGGCCTGGACGTACCACTTCAGGTCCTTAGGCTGCTTCCCGAGCCCCAGGGGATCAAACCCATAGTCACCAGGCAGCCTACAACGACAAACACCAAGCAACCCATCAGCCTAACAAGCAAACATCGCCACCTGCAGAGAACACCGTCCGAGATTACCAAATCGAACCGCCGTGCTCCAAGCTCGCTCATGGATTTCACCCTGAAACACGCACAAATCAAGCCCCCGCGCTCCAACCTGCAAGCTCGCTCACCGATTTCATAATCAAAATGCATGCAAGAATATGCCAAAAACTGTTTATTACAAGCCTCGAACAAATGCTGGACCCCTAACATTACAAGCAAGCGTAATGGTTAAATCATGGACTCGGTACATGAATAAAATGTATGGATGGATGCATCTCTCTGTTGGGTTTCATGTTCACCAGGCTAGTGACAGCAGAAGCGCGGCCATGGCGGTCTGCACGACGATCCCCCAGTGCGCGTACTACCGGCCGCTCCCGCTCTGCACCAAGAACAAATTTAGAAACGTTCATTCGCCATCAGATGTTGCCGCTATGGTTGAACGGAAATTAGAAGAGTTCGGTTTGCGAGTGATGCATTACCAGATCGTTGGTGGAGGGCGTGGGGCCGGACCCGTCCTTGACGGTGGTGGGCTCGGGCGTGATGGGGGTCGGCGGGCTGAGCGGCTCCAGGGCGGGGGCGGGCGACTTCTTCTTCCCGCTCCTCTTACTCTTGTGCTTGTTCTTGCTCTTGGATGGCGCCCCGGCCGGAGGCCCCATAGCCGGCACCTCATCCACCGGCGGCGGCGTCGCCATTGGGGGGAGCACCGCTGGCGCCTCAGCCGGGGCGGCCACTGGCGGGGGCGTTGCTGGCGTGGGCGCCGCGACCGGGGGCGAAGTCACGGGAGGAGGCGCCTTCACTGGCGGTGGCGTCAAGGGAGGAGGCGAGGTCGTGGAAGAAGGGCGACTGGAGGAGGGGATTTTTTTAGACGGGGGTGGGTGGAGTGGGACGATGGTTGGTGGGGTGGGGTGGATCGGGCCGGGATGGACACACTTAGTAGTAGCGTGGGGTCTTACCTGCGCTACTACTACTTACTTAGTAGTAGCGCCGGTTTTATATCCCTCGCTACTACTATGGCCTATCCCGAGGGCATTGTTGGAGACCATTTAGTAGCAGCGCGGGTTTATAACCCTCGCTAGTACTATCAACTTAGTACTAGCGCGGTTTTTCTACCCCTCGCTACTATTAATTAGCAGTAGCGCCCATTTTTAAACCGCGCGACTGATAAACTTCTGTGTATAAGGTTTTCTCTAGTAGTGTCTCGCCCCTCTTTTCATTGATCTCACAACCGCACACCCCTCCCCCTATCTAGCTAGTAGTTGGGCCTCTCGGACCACCTCCTAGCTCCATTCTCTCTGTCTATCCGTCTCGCTGGGCCTTATTTGCCTCTAACAAATGGACGTACACCGACCGATCTCTCGCTATACATATAGCTAGCTAGGTCCTTATAACTCGTTTTTACCCACACATCGATCAATCTACCTCATTAGTTGTGTCTCTCCCTTCCTCCGACAAACAACAATTGATCTACCGATCTAGTTAGGTTTGCTTACCAAACACATGGTTCCCCTTCATCATCCATGGATGCGTCGCGACAGATCTATCACGCACAGGCACACACAGAAACACATCCCGACTCTTATTGATAACATTGCAGTTCCACCCTCAGTTTGTCTAGTAGGCCTCTCCCAACATCTCCGAGAAGCAACTCCATCACCCATCCAACACTCTACCCCTCTGCCTCCCTCTCTCTGTCCTCTCTCTCTCTATCCCATAATATTTCCTGTCCTTTAGTTATGTATGGATGTCGACCTTTCTCCCTCAAGACATAGATGGGTCTCTCCTTCTCAACAAATATACGAGTTATTCTACCTCTATAGTTAGGCCTCTGCCTACCCCTCCCCCCACCCCCCTCCCCCACACACACCGATACATCGAGAGCTCTAGTCATGTCTCCCAGCCACACACAAACTTGACATGTGCCCTCTAACGTTCCGGTAGGCCAATCGCTCTATATCTTTGACTTGCACACACACACAATTTCGATGCCACTCTTCATCGATCTCGCACCCACCCACTTGATCCTCTCTTCGACTCTATCGATAGCTATGACCCCTCCCTCTCTTCTCGTGGATTGCCCGACCCTCTATGTATGATATGGATAGGCCTCCATTTCACACACATTGCATGCGAAATTTTGTTTGAGATGTCATCGACAAATATTCCCACGTAGGTGGGGGACGTGCACGAAGAGAAGAGGTGCATGCACGGTGCATGTACTCCCGTCTCTTTCCCAACCACACTCGCGCGGGTACATGGTGGAGCTCATTTCTGTACGAAAAAGGCAGCCCACATGGTAATTTGGCACGTGTACTGGTTGTCCACTTGGTGGAGGAAGGATCGTCTACCACGGGTGTGCAAACAAATTGCGACTTGACGCGTTATGTTAAATTAAAAAAAGAGGCAAACCATGTGGGGCCTACCTTAGAGGCAAGGCTCTATACACTGGGGTACTTTTGATGTGTCCCGTCTACTCGCAGAACAAGGAGAAGCTTGCTTAGTACGCCGTATCCCCCGCCCATGGGTGCGGTGGGTCGCAGGATGAGGTGAAGCTTGCTCCGCCTTACGCCCGCTCCGTCGCCCATGCGCGTTGTGGCTCGCAGGACGAGGAGAAAAATTTACTACTTCCTCCGTTTACTCCTCGTCCCTACTACCTTTGTTATAGAGATTATATCATATTGTTTGTAATATATATGTCCTTTAGTAGATTTCAATATGAACTACTAGTACATACTCAAAACACTGATGTATATAGATGTATTTTAGAGTGTAGATTCACTCATTTTGCTCCGTATGTACTACTACCTCTGTCCAGGTTTATTGGTCCCCATTGTATTTCGTGCCAAATTTTGACCATAGATTAAACTAAGAAAATGTTCAGGCATGTCACCAAACATTATATTTTTGAAAACTATGTTCAAATACGAATCCAATGAGATAGTTTTTCTTGACATGCATTAATATTTTGTTAGTTAAATCTTTAGTCAAAATTTGGCACAAACTATAAAAGGGACCTATAAACGAGGACAGCGGTAGTAGCACTCTCCCTCGCCCCTCGACCCTTGCCCACGTGGTGGACGTGCAACAATTCATTCAGTCTCATATAGCCTGAACGATATATACTGCACTACCATTATTGCTCGACTTCCCGAAGAGGCAAAGATCCAATCGCAAGGTTAATATTTTGGAGATGCCAAGCGCAAGGTTATAGGAGAACCAGTAGTAGGTGCCGCGTCATTAATACATAAAGTTTTTTTTTTCTTCAGTGGCACGTATGCAGTATGCTAGGTTCATATGGAAAGAAAAGGAAACCGCTCCACTATATACATAGTCAGGACGGGCCAGCCTACACGGTTGCTTGCTGGGGTTGCTCTCTTCACACTCTCTCGCACAAAACGACTGTGGCCACATCTCTAACATCCCGGAGGATCACGTCCACTTGGGGAAGGGGTGGAT
Organism: Triticum dicoccoides; assembly: GCF_002162155.2. Lineage (NCBI taxonomy): Eukaryota > Viridiplantae > Streptophyta > Magnoliopsida > Poales > Poaceae > Triticum > Triticum dicoccoides. The sequence goes on from NC_041393.1 coordinate 709,505,252, forward strand.
GCTTAGTGTAGATGCGGTGGTCGTCGCCGACGAGGAAAACCCACTGTCGGCACGTCCCGATCAGGGGTCCCCGCTGTTCTCTCTCACAAAGCCGGTGAGGTTGCCTTCGTCCCTTGCTCACTGCCGCGACGTGGGCAGTTGCCGCCTCCCGCTGCCCTCCTCAAGGTTGAGCTACGTCCCTCAAGTACAACTCCCTTTACAGCCGTCTTGCACCACTGCTCCAGCTGCCCACATCACTCCCTGTGGTTATTTCTCTACTTCTTTGCCCCGCACATACATTTTACCTCTACTGGCTTCTACGTACTGTATCTCTGATGTGTTTATGTCTCATCAACTAGTCCCAGTAGTCTTACTCTAATCACGCTTCTTCACTTTCTTTGCCACAGGGATGCTCATCTCGATTTTGGTGAAACTGCACAAAATGATCCAATGGCCAAAAGGTTGCAAACTTAATTTATTAGGAAGCTCGAACGTTGCCAGCAAATTGAAGCCTGGTCAGGGTTCGCGGTTCAAGGGCTAGGGACTGCATGGATCATTTTTTTCTTTAGCTGCCTCTGTTCCAAAATAAGTGTCAACTTTAGTAGTAGTACAACTTTGTACTAAAGTTTGCACAAAGTTGAGACACTTATTTTGGAACAGAAGGAGTACATATTTGCTATGATCTGTCAATCATTGAGATGCAATAGCATGCATGTTAGTCTCCTATGTATTTGATGAAATGTTGCAACGGGCAACCTTGGATGCAAGATACATCTAACAGGAGCTGGAAGCTTCATAGCATTGTACAAATTTATCTCGCTGATAAATTACAGTACGTAGTACTATACTAGTACTTCCTCCATTCCTAAATATAAGTCTTTGTAGAGATTTCACCATGAACCACATGCGGATGTATATAGATACATTTTAAGTGTAGATTCATACATTTTGTTCCGTATGTAGTTCACCTAGTGGAATCTCTACAAAGACTTATCTACTAGTAATAGCTAGCCCCCACTACTAGGAATTCTCTATCCTCTCCTTCAGCCACATCATCAAAATTGATGTAGCTTTTAGATGAAGTAAATCAGTCCATAATAGCCGTCTGATCTAGACGTTGAGAGGCTCCGCACTAAGCCACATGAAAGCATGCAGAAATACCGTGGCACATGCATGTGAGTGGGTTTTAAATCACATCAACATGTATGCATGCAAGCATGCACCTGTAGCATGCATGTAAGTGAGCTTTTAAGTCCCATTAACATGTCAAAAAGAAAAATATAATCCCATTATGCAGTAGGAGTTGGCTGATCTTTTTTCCTTACGTGGGATGATCTAAATAATGATGGGAGTTTATTTAGTTTGGCTACCACATTTGTCATGCGGATATACCATTGTTGCACGGCAACGCGCGGGGACTCATCTCGTAATATTTAGGAACGGAGGGAGTACTATGTAAAGAGTTTGGTGTCACATGGTTATAGTGTGAGGTGGGCCATGTAATCACTGAGCCTGCATGTTTTCACTGCTCTTGCACTCCTCCGCTGTAAGAATGGAGAAAATTGTAATCTAGTAGTAGTAGTACCTCCTTTCGCCGAAAGCGTGGGACATCCAGCAGTCCTACCACCTCAGTAATAAAGACCAATGAGCCGTCAAATCACATAGACCCAATAGTAAGTTGGACGGACGAAGCAACCATCACTCTTGCGCCAGTGAGAGGTCGCGTCCGCTCTGCCCGAGCATGAATGCGGCACCGATTCTTTGGAGCGGCGCTGACCATTTCGGGAAGGAAGCGCGTGCGGGCGATGGAGGGGCTTTGGGTGGGCCAGGCTGGTCAGGAGCGGGCGTTGCAGCTGTCCGCATGTCCCTACTAGACACGCCTGGAAACGAGAGGATGCACCGACTCTCGCGGCTAAAATCATACACTACACACCATCTCTCTGTAGGAGTACGTCGATTTGTCGCACTCTCTAACACACACTTGTTGTTAAACACACACACGCACACGCACGCACCCTGGTCCCGTTGCACCTTCTAACGTGACTTATTACACCTAGACAGAGGGAGTAGTAAGTATTCGAGATACGGTGGCACACTGACTTAAGTTGAATACACATGCCCAAAATTTGTGTGCATGTTATAATAAGGATTCACTTCAAATAGTACGTGAGCGAACAGAGGGATCAATTGGACAGTGTTCCCGAGCAGTAGCAAGATGTGTGAGGTAGGATACACCACTGGCGCTTTTAATTTTTCTTATTAATTTGTTTGTTTCACCCTCTGACTAGTGGGACCCAATGTACTATGTGTAGAGAGGTAAGGTGACTAAGGCTACATTATTTCTACACCACTGTGGATAGTCTTACCACCAAAGCCACATGACACGATTCTGATTGAAATCCCAATGACTCCCACACACACACAAAAAAACATGGCATGCTCGTCACACGAATGCAGGAATGTATAAAAGGTTATTTTCCTCTCGTTGAACATAACGGGAGGGTTGTGTGGCTGGTTAGCTTGTTCGCTAATCAAAATTGAGGTCTCGGGTGAGATAACTACACTTGAGCATAATTTTTGCCAGGAGGATTCTTTGACTGGTCAAAATGTTTTCTAGGGTTTGCACGCTTCACACTCTCTCTCTAGTATATATATACACGCTGGAGCCTCCGCGCTTGTAGTTGTTCTCTTCACACTCTCTTTCCCTCTCCCGCCGGAGCCTCAGCGCTTGTAGTTGCTCTCTTCACACTCTCTCGCCCTCTCCAGATCTAAACAAGACATCGTTAGCCTCTCTCTCCCCTCACTGCTGCTTGAACAGCCGGCAGGATCCATCCGCCGGGAAGGGAAGGAGGCTTAAGGCTGTCGCCGTCGGCGAGGGAGGGAATCCACTACCGGCACAGCTGTTCACTTTCCACCCAGCGGCGGTCGTGGGAGGGCTTCCGACCCCTTCTTCTTCGCCGTCGTCCCGTCGCCCACCGAGCCATGCCCCAAGAACCTTAAGGTATATTTTACTTACTCCACATGCATTGCTCTAGCTGCATGTATACCCAGAATCTAGGACGTGGTTCAAAGAGGAAAGGAGTGGGGGAAAGTAGTGGGAAAAGTTGTATATAGCATGAATCTAGGACGTGGTTCAAAGAGGAAATGAAGGGGAAAGTTGTATAGCATGAATCTAGGACGTGGTTCAAAGAGGAAAGGAATGGGGAAAGTAGTGGGGAAAGTTGTATCGCATAAATCTAGGACGTGGTTCAAAGAAGAAAGGAAGGGGCGAAAGTACTAGTTCAAAAAGGAAAGGAAGGGACAAGGCCGTAGAGTTTGAGCAGGACTAGATTTGCTGCGCTCATATATCGAAAGGTGTCGAAAGATAACAAAACTGGGACCAACACAAATATGCTCCTTGGTTGTTTGTTCTTTGTTGCAACAGACTGTGCATGACCACAGTACATTGGTAGATGCACATGGTGCTGGTGCGTCCACTATCTCGTGCAACTCATTAGCTGTTGTTAATCTAAGGCCCTGTTTGGTTAAAAACTCCCTAGTCCCTACCTGCTTGGTTCCAGGCACTAAACAAGGACTAGAGGTTATTAAATGAGATGCTAAAAGACCATGTTGCCCCTAGTAATGAACTAATAGAAACAAGGTGCGATGTGTGGCAGGGGCAACTGTTGGAAAAAGTCCCAAAAAGACTCCCTCGGGGTCTTCTTTCTTTAGTCCCAAATGCCCACTTTTAGTCCCTAAAAGTCCCTCCTGTTTGGTTTAGATGGGACTGACACGGAGTTTTTTTAGTCCCTACACCAAAATGTCCCTGTAAACAAACACCCTCGAATAATGCCGTTGGAAAATTGATGCAATGCCACAGTTAAATGCAAATTACATGTTTAACGAATTTTATTGTTAATATAATCTCTATGTTAATATTAATCAATGCCACCATTTGAGAAATGCTACTGTCTTTCTTTCTTTCCCATTTAGATAAGGTAGATGCTTCTTTTTGTTGGCTTCTGTGTCATCCACCATTGTTGACCACTAATTGTTTCCTTTGCACCTCTGTGTAAAGAGGGTTATCTACTTCACCTCGTTGCCATTGTGACCTTTCGTTGCACTGCACAAAACACTTTTGTTTTAAGAGTGTTTTGTGTAGTTCAACCAAAATGTCACACCGACAATGTTTCTTGATTGCTTATCTTAGAGGAACTGCAGAAGAGGAGATCTTACTTCCTATCAGTTAAGGCGAATTTGGCCCAGATCAACTCCCGGTGCTGTAATGAAGCACTGGAACTGTGCTGACAGAAGTAATGATATAATTTTGCATCTTAATTTATTGTTATGGCTGGAACGAGCAATTGTTTTTCCACTGATTTGATGCCATACATAATTATCTCTACTTGTGCAAACAGGGATCTTCTTTGAAGATACCATATGTTTTAGTGGAACTGCACAAGAAGATGTTGGAAACATTAAACTAATCGAGGAGTATACAGTAAGCATGGCCACCCCTGTAGATAGCAACAGATGGTTCCGAGAAGTGCTTCATCTGTATGCTCTACACAATCAGCCTCCTGACAAAGGTTGGTACTCGCCCACTGATTCCATCCATATGATTGAGCTTTGTCATCTCTATTGGTGTTGTTCTACTGTTTAGATACTGTCATGAAAAAGTGGTATTGTCCTTGAGAAGTTCTTCATCTGTGTTGTTTTAAATATTTACTTTCCTTTTTTTCGAGCAAACAGGGATGCTAGCATTTAGTAGTCCTCTTGTCTTTGCATAACAGGATCATCTTCCTCTGAAGAAGAATATGGAGTACGTGAAGTGCCTAGTTCCAATTATGCCAGGATGAAGAAGCTCTGTCTATCTTCTCATATAAGGAGCAGTTGAAGGATGGCTACATTACTCCCCACAAGACCAAACTAACTTCAGCTCAGAAGGACTACCAAATCTCCATTTTTTGGTTGTGATGCGCGAGTACAATGTTGTTCTAGGATTATTTCTGGTGAGTTCTATTTTTCTAAAATGTGCTCTACATGGACCATGTATGTGCCTGTTGAAATTGTCAATTCATAGTACAGTTTGCTTTATACTAATCACTTTTTTGTATTTGTGCAAACATGGGTGCTCAGCTTGATTTCAATGGGAACTGCACAAAATGTTCATGAATACATCGAATCATTCATTTCCACCACAAGAAAGGAGGTGCCCATAAGTTCAAGGCGTTGCAACATATAAGGGTGAAAATATACAAGCTATGGGCGAATTTGGTTGATTTTGGCGGAACTGCACAAAAAGAACAGCTGGTTTATTTAGCACGAGGTGCCATGTCAATGTCCGAACTGATGGCAAACCCTGGCCATTCCACAATCCCAGGCATTTGATATTTTGGAATGGGACAACCTTGTCAAATTTTGCTCATTGATTTTAGCAAGATATGCGTTTGATATTTTCGAATGGGACGCCCTTTGTTGTCAGCAGCGTCGATCAATTTTTTCTTTATTCTTTATTTGTGAAGTAAATATTTACTCTGACATGTGAGTCGCTGAGATGCATAATCATCGATTCTTTTGAATGTTCTCTATGAATTGCCAGGCCTGTGTGTTGGTTGCAATGTACAGAAACGCTAAAAAGCTGCTCAAACTCTTTGTACTCCTTCTGTTCCTTTTTACTTCGCACATTGTGAAAGTGCATACTTTTTTGTATAAGATTGGTTAAAGTAGAGATACTTTGACTGCAGACAAAACTTGTATACAGACTAGAAAGGACTGGAGGGAGTACATGTGAAACTGCTGCAAACGCGGTGATCACCCTGGGAATAATGCTAGTACATATTGTTTTGCATGTTCATCCAATGCTAGTGATACAGGATTTCGAACTAATAGAAATAAATTCATTCATACATGGTCGGATTTCATATAAACATGCCGAATTTCATTACATTTCATACATTCTTCAACTAAAAATGGGTGCGCTTGAGGTATAATTAATTAACCGAAGCTACCCACCTGTGCCCCGCTGAGCCGAACAGAAGCTTCACTGACTTAACTGCAGGTGCAGTTGCGTAACTGGCATGTGGCCTGTTGGGCCCACGTATCAGTCAGCCAACTGCACCAGCAGTTAAGTAGAAGCAGCGTTCTTCTCCAGCGCAGCTCTCCGACTGCACATCGCCGCCAAGAAGCTAAACGACCGTCAATGGTCAACCTGCCTAGCTTGGCTTCAACCGGAGGGTAGCAGCGGTGGCCTTACTTGGACCCGAGCGGCGGCGACCTACCGTGTTCTACTCTTCCTCATTTTCTGTGTGGCGCGGCCTCGTTGGCAGCGGGGCGGGGCCTCGGCAGAGACGGCGATGTCCTTTGCCTCGTTGCTGGCGGGCGGCGCGTCAGCGGAGCGGTGGTAATCCTCCCCCACGTTCCCGGCAGGGTGGGGCCTCGGCTGAGTCGGCGATGTCCTCTACCTTGTTGCTTGCGGGGGGCTCGGCGGAGCAGGTGGTGTCCTCTGCCTCGTTGTTGGTGCTGCGGGACCTCGACAGAGCCGGCGGTGTCCTCTGCCTCGTTGTTGGCATCCTGGGGCCTCGGCGCAGCAGGGCCTCGTCGACGCTAGTGGAGCGGGGACTCCTCGGAGTCGGCCTTGTCCTCTGCCTCGTCCTCGGTCTCGCCAAACAGCGCCTCGCCCGCTTCATCGCCCTCTTTGCTAGCCTCTTTGTAGGCGGCCGTAGCCTCCGCCACCCGCATGCGGTACCACCAGCGCTCGAGGCGGCCCTTGCGGGTGGAGTGGTACGAGTCGAGCAGCGCCTCCTGCTCCGCCCGCTCCGCGGCGATCTGCTCCTCTGCCTGCAGGTGCTCCTGGAGGAGATGGTGGTTGTAGGCGGCGTCGTCCTGCGCCTCCCGGAACTGCTCCTCACGCATCTGCCTCACTCTATCATTTGGGCACGGGCCTCGCCGGTGGTCATGGTTCAATGCACCGACGAGGATGGCGCGGAGGAGGGGGTTGGCGCCGGATCAGTGACTACCATGTTCTCCATTGGGACATCGTCGTCCTCAGGCTACCTGCCGGCCAGCCGGTCGGCAGCAATGTCTGCCATATCCTTCTGGTCCATCGTCCGCCCGTCCCGAAGAGCGCTGGAGCGCGAGGAAGCCATGGTGGGCAGTAGTGGTGTGGACAGGAGAAAGGGAATGGATGCGGATGACTGCGGCTATGGCAGGCGCAGCAGTTTATATAGCAATGGTGGGCGGGCGGAGGGACGGACGTGTGGCGTCGGAGTAGCCGCTTCGGCAACCGCGTATCATTAATGTGTGCGGCAGATGGACGGACGGACGGCAATTGTGTCTTTTAAAGGCGGAGCAATCGCCTGCACTGGGAAGCGGGGCGGCCGGCGCTGACTGTTTCGGGCGGAAAGCACGCGCGGGCAAGGAGATGACTTTACTTGGAGTGGATGACAATGGGGACCCACCAGGTCCATAGCGCCACGTACGCAAGTGCCTCCTTATTATATTTATATATATATATATATATATATATATATATAATTTATTTTGCTTCCTCCTGGTTTCCTGACATCACGGTCCCACACCATTGTCAACCTATGTACTCCCTCCTTTCCGGTTTATAGGGCTTATCTCAAAATTTTAGTTTTTCCATTTTATAAGGCTCAATTTGGTTGTTTTCCATCACATGTTCAGGTTCCAAGGTGCATTAAATCATTGCATGCAAGTATGAAGAGAAAATTGACTAATGCATGATGAACATATTTTTTTTGAGGATAACAAGAGCATTAATTAGGTGCTTTTGCAAAACTACAAAAGGTATTCCACCACTCGCCATCTACCTTGATTGGTGAGATTTTTGAATTGAGCATTATAAACCAGAAAGGAGGGAGTAGTCAATAAACGAGAGAATTACACAAGAAGCGGCCGACAGCTGGGACCAAGCAGCTCGAGCAGTATTTGTGTTTTTGAGGTGTGAGCACTTCAGAGTTTTTCAATGTTTACCCTAGATATTAAGTTTTCTCCTCTGAACAACAATGAAAACATCGCTGCAGGTATTAACTGGGCGGGCTATGGCCATCTAGCCCAGGCCAGATATCCAGCCCAGATAATAATTTTTTTCAAGCTGAAAATGGCTAGCTATACTTCTTTTAGGAATACCCAGGCAAGGTCAAGTTGTTATTCTCCGCCCCGCTGCAAATCTTTCCTAGGAGGGATGCATTAGGCTTAACAAGAAAATGGGCTTTAAGAAATAATTAATGGGATGTAATTATAAAAATTGGGTAGTAACTATAAAAAATGCACCAAATGGTGATTACTTTATAAAATATTATTTTTGGATATTGAAAATTTTAATTTCATTAATTGTTGCGAGCGCAATGTTTCGTTCGACTTTTACGTAATATAAATTTATATTGAAATTGTATTTAATCTGACTAGAAATTTCGGGACAAAAATATTCGGATCCCATCAAAATGTGGGAAATTTTATTGAATTCTGTTTTGAACGGTTGGTTGAAATGGGATGTACTTTTAACAAATTGTAAATGGGTTGTAGTAAATTCCATTAGGATTCAAAAATGGGCTACACATTCTTACAAATCTCAAATGGGCAATAAGTTCTGTGCCACACACTTCTGGCCTTACTAAGTTGACGCGTCCCCTAAAAAACAGAGTTGACGCGTATGCAAGGCTTTGTCAACCTATAGTCAACGCATGGTTCCTGCAGCAGTGGCCGTTGGATGTCCATCCAACGGATGCGGTGCTTCTTCTTCAATCTCGAATATTCTAGCTTCTCCCGCCCAAAAAATGATTCCTCCCCCTAACATCTGGGGCACACCATTTTGGAAGCTGGCGTGTGGGCCTACTAAGTTGACGTACCAAGGGCTTTGTCAACTTAGTCAATATAAACGATTCTAGCTGTAGTGACCGTACGATGTCCAACCAACGGCCGTCGTGCTTCTTCGACCACTGGTCTTCTTACTCCCGCCGCCCAAAGAAGCGCCGGTCGTGCCGCCTGCTCCTGCCTCCCGTGGCCGGCTGTGCTGCCGCGGAGGCCTCACCGCCCCCTACTACTCCCACCACTGGCCATGCCATCCCACCACTCACCCACACCCCCTGTTATTCTACAACGACGATAGCGCAACCGAACCAGTGAACCCTCGTACTCCTCTCAGCATGTGCATCCACTGTCGCGTCTTCCCCGGCTCCGCGTCGTCCCCTTCCTAGGCCTCGCCGTCGTCCACCGCCGTGGTGCTCTCGGCGCGGCGTGATCAACATGGTCAAGGAACGACTTCCATCGGACGTGGACTGTATGTGGAGAGGCTGATAGCTGGGTCCATGGCAGCCGCAAGGAAGTGTCTCCTTATTATGCACAAAATAATTATTCCTCCACCTGACAGCGGGGACCCACTGGACGGTCGACCGTATTTCGCAAAAAAAATGATTCGCCCCCTGACTGCTGGGACCCACGATCTACATCTTCGCACGCAAGGAAGTGCATCCGGGAAAAAACAATTTGCCCCCCTGACTCCTGGGACCCACCATCTACATCTTCGCACGTAAGGAAGTGCGTCCGAAAAAAAATGATTCGCCCCCGACTGCTGGGACCAACCAGCTACACCTTCGCATGCAAGGAAGTCCGTCTGGGCAAAAAAATGATTCGCCCCACTGACTGCTGGGACCCAGCAGCTATACCTTCGCACGCAAGGAAGTGTGCCTGTCGGCGTTCTGGGAATGGGGGTCCCCAGACTTGCCTGCCTGCGGCCTGCGGCGTGGCTCAAAGGGGGCCCAGCACGGCCCATCTTCATCAACACAAGCTCAAGACCCTCGCGAGGGGCCAAGCCTCGCTGGGCGGACGACAAGGAGCCTCCTCAGGCACGGCCTCGTCAGGCTGGCTCACGAGGAGGCAGAGACTTCAAGGCGGGGTACCTTGTGAGGTGCCCATGACGCAAGACATGACGACCAAGGGCGCCAGGCGGGCGCCAGCCCGCGCAGTGTCCTTCTTTCCTCTTTGGTGCAAGGGGAGCAAGCACAGGCGAGAGCATCAAGCAAAGGCATCCATTTCGATGCAACAAGACCAAGACCAGTCCAACGGCAGGATGGAGGTCACCATGGAGCCCAAGTCAGCGTCACCACCAGAGCCTTTGACAGGCGAGGACCAACTTTAGTCAGGATAAGTGTACTACATGTTCCCCTTCAAATTGGCCAATTGTTGGTGCCCTTCCCGCTCAATATTTGGGAAGAGGCCTAGGGCCTTCGCTTATAAATAGGACTAGCTAGCCGCAGGGTAGAGGGATCGATCCGACAAAAGAGAGAGATCTGGATAGGAAGCTGGAGGCAAGATAGGCATCTAGAATCAACCCTTCCAAAGGGACAACACCACCACAAGAACAGTCCCTCGCGAGGCTGTTCTTCCTTGTATTGTTCATCATCAGCCCATGAGGCAATCCACCACACCACACACTAGAGTAGGGTATTACACCACAATGGTGGCCTGAACCAGTATAAACCCTGTGTCTCTTGTGTTATTCTTCTTGTAGTTTAGATCCTAGCGATTCGGCGAGGAACAGGTAGGTAGAAGGCGAAACCTCCGCGCGCACCCCAGGTAGGGGTGCGCCGGGATCCACCTTCCGCCACTTTGTGTCCCGCCGCATCGACATCACCATGTCCGGCGACCAAGCGGGTAACCCTGCCCCCTGGACACCTTGGCCCGCCGGCGCAGAGCCGCTCGCCCAGGGCGACCCAACGCCCCAGGCAGCTCGCGGTCTGCAGGGCGCTGCGGGCCATGGGCGACGGGACAAACCCCGACAGCTCTCACACCGCGACAGACGCGGTCGGCAGCAAGAGCCTCCAACCACGCCACAGCCACGGCGCCGTACACTCGACGGGAACAGGCGAACTCAAGGGCCGCGCTCACGGTGGCCCGAGAGCTGCTCTAGTGCAGGCTGATGGAAGGCGGCCACGACGTGCTGCTAGAGCGGGTGGCAGAGCTCCTGGGCTTCGCTGCGTCGGTGGCTCACCCCTTCTGCACTCAACTCCCGTCTCAGGCCCGGAGCAGCCCGCGCGGGGGCCCCACACGCGCCCGCGGCCTCCAAGGCTACCCCGGCACCAATGAAGCCGTCGGCACCGGGCCAGCGACTGCGCTGACTCCGCTCCCTGCTAGCGAAGAAGGACTCGTCACAACCCACGGCCCCAGTGGGCCGCCGCGTTACCACCCCCAGGTTGGCACATGAAGCAGAGCTCCATGGCACGCGGAGCACTATGACGCTGCCTTCGGGGTGGCGGCCCCCGAAGAGTACGTGCCCCGCATGTTGGACCAAGGGCACCCGCGCGAGGGCGAACAAGGCTCGCTCCTCAGCCCATGCTGGGGGGACGAGGCACCAGAAGCTGAGCTCTTCCAGGAGTCCCGGGGCGGCCCCACCAGCCACACTGGAAGCGATGATTATCGGGTGCCACTAATTCGTCAGGAGCAGGCATACGATAATCATGGGTCGCAGGAGATGCAGGTCGCCGCAGCGAGCAGCTGCCCCGCTCCCGCAGCCTCCTACCCCTCAGGAGGAGGGCATCGGGGGCTGCAGGGGAGGGGCCGAGATCCGACATCACCACCACGGTGTTCGGAGCAAGGCGTTCCCAGGAGGTAGGCCCTCCGCTGGGGAGGCGCCTCAGGGCCTGCCCCTGGCGGAGGACCCGTGGTCGTCGGGGGAACCGCTGGCGACCTCTCTACCCCATCGGCGGCATCCTCATTTCCGGTCGTTGTCGATGGCACTAGAGCGTGGCGCAAGGCGGGGCCCTCGTCTGGCGATATGAAGCAAGGCCGGTACCTGTGAAGAAGGCCCAGTGCCTGTGAAGCTCGCAGCCCCGTGACACTCTCATGTAACAATGAGTGGGGTTGTACACGCCCCGGAGTCTCAGGGGTGCCGGCCTCAGGCCCAGGGGCTCCCTCCCACACCCAGTGGCAACACTTAGCTCCACGCTGGTGAGAAGACATCCAAGCCTAGACTAGGTGCCGGACGCGGCCTTTTTCTGCTTTCATTGCTTTTCCCTTGGTTGTTTCTTTCCCCCACTGGATTTAAGTTGGATTCGGATTTGAGATTTGTGTGTGTTCGGGGAAGGGGTGCTTAGTCTCGTTCGAGCAATCTCTCGCGTTTCGGTTACGACCTCGCCTCAGCTGCCTCCCCTCGTGAGCCCCTCGCGAGCCGGGTCTGGCCTAGCTTGCGTGCAGCCCAGACCGCCGCCGCCATATCCTCTCAGGAGGCTTTTTCACTGCAGATCCTACGGATTCGATCAAGAGGCATTCGAGATACCACAGCCTCCCGCGTATTATCTCAGGACCCGCACGGGACAAAGGTAAACTAGCCATCCGGTTCTTCACCTAGCCAACCACTTGGCGCGGGCACGTGGGCCATACAACATCCACTAGTACGCTGAACATAAGCATTACATGAGGGGCACCCCCTCCCAAAATGCTCTTACAATCGGCTGGTCGAAAAGCCTGAGTTCTATTCATGCAGGGTAAGAAAACAGGAGCAATGCGCGGTCAGTCAGATAAATCCCCCAATGCATCCTCAGGAGCACCACCCGAACCGTCGCTGGCGTCGCTGGTCTCGCCATCGGCTTCTGCGTTGTCGCCGGCGGCGTCAGGACTGTTCACCACGCCGCCCTCGTCGGCGGCAACGACCGCGTCATCATCGTCTGAAGCGAAGGCCCTGACAAGAGCGTCCACATTGTCTTCCACCCAGTCCGCCAGGTCACCCGGACGGCCTGGGGAACTGGGGCGATGGCGGCGTCAAAGTCGAAGTGAGGGTCCATGTTATGGAGATGGCTGAAGACACGGGAGAAGGCGCGCCCGAGCAGGGCGCGGCTCCTTTCCTCCACCAACCTGTTGGCCCTGACCGACCGCGCCTCCAGCTGCGTCACGATGTCGGTGAAGAACTGAAGGGTGACGGCATAGTTGGTTGCATGCGGCGCGCCAACGGCCGCCTCGCAGATGTTGCCCAAAGCCACGTTGGCACTCTCCCGAAGCGTGGAGAGCATGGGGGCGTGCTCATGTTCCAGGAGCCGTCGCTAGCGAATCTCGTTCGCATTTTGGCGCGCAACGGCCTCAGCCTCGTCTAGCCGTTGGCGAAGAAGAAGAACCTCGGCGCGAAAAGTAGTCGACTCCCCCTGCGCCACTTCAAGTGAGGCCCGCAAGGCATCACCCCGCCGCGTCGCTTCCTCCATCTTGGTCCTCAAGGCGGTGGTCCTACCTTCAGCCTTGGTCTGGATCAACACCAGCCTCTCCTCGAGCTCGCGCTCGAGGTTTGATTGCGCCGTTGCCACCCGACGTCTGACCTCCTCCAAGACACGGGTTTCCCGCGCAGCGACATTATTCTCCTCTCGTGTCACCAAGCGCTCCCTTGTCTCCAGGCGCTCGTACTCACGTGCGCGATCGGCAGCCTCCAACGTCAGTGCTTCCTCACGCTTCTGGAGCTCCGCTGGGTCACCGGAAGTCACCTTCATCGACGCGAGGGCCGCCTCGCGCAGCTCCACCTGCTCCTCCAGTGAGCGGCACCGGGCCAGGAGTTCCCGTGCCCGCTCTTCCGTCGCCTTTCGCCGCTGGTCAGCTTCACGGGCCTCCTCGACGGCCTAGGAACGAGCCACCCGGGAGACCGCCAGCGACGCCTTGGCCTCCTCATCGTCAAGATCGCGTTGGCGGCGCACGAGGGCGACTGCCGCCTCCAGCTCGCGCCTTTACGCAACCAAACACAGGCCCTCGGCATCAAGCCACGCGTCTTCATCAGCAAGCACTTCACCAAGCAGGCTCACCGCGTTAGCCGCCCTTCAAAGGAACCCTTGGCAAAGAGCGGGACGCTCCCGAGCATGCTCAAGTACGTCTTCCACACCGTCATCCACACCAAGCAAGCGCCAGGGGGCACAGATCAGCGCTCCCCCTCTGTGCAGGGGGCTGGGGGCTGGCACACTTGAAGCGATCGGGCGTGCCTCGCCAGAAGCCCGGCCTGGGGCCAGTCCATCTCCAAGTGAAGAGCGCTGGGAGTACCCCAGCCAATCGCGAACCACGACCAGATGAGAAGCCCACGGCAGGCTGGCTATGCCTCGAGAAGGCTCGCGATGGAAGGTCGCGAGGCGTGCGGGGCCGCATTGCACCTCGGAGTGATTCGTATCTTCGACCGGCCTCACCACAAGGGCTCTACTGCTCGGAGCGACCGGAGACGGTGGGGAAGGCGGGAGCAGGGGGATGGCTCCTCAGTTATCTCCGCGAGCTCGGGAGGAAGGGCCCTGCGGGGCAAGGATCAGGAAGGGCAGTAGAAGAATCTAGAGCTGGGAAGGGAGAAGACTTACTCATCGACGGTGAAGTACTTTCTACGCTTCAGCAGGCGACAAGGGTAATCGTCGCCCAGGGCCTCCCTTCTCTTCCGGAGGTCCTCAAAGTCCACGCAGAAGCGACCCAAGAGTTGAGCGCAGGGGTCAGCCTGCGATGAAGAGGAAGCATCAAGGCGGCCCGCGTCAGGGGTGTCTGCCTGATGCGCGTCGCCGGTCGCCAAATGAAGGAAAGCAGCCGGGGCCTTGGAGGCCTCGGCCCCATGCACGGCAGGCAGCTTCTTGCCGCCCTCAGCCCCGGCAGTGTGGGCCTCAGGGGCCGCTCCGTCTTGAGCATTGCCCGGCGCTATCGCCCCGGCGGGGGCACCCTCAGCCTCCGGAGGTTCATGCCTCCCTGCTCCGCCGCTTGAGGAGGAACCGCCCCGACCAATTGAAAGGGCGGCCACTGTCACTGGATTCTCGCGAGGCCCCTGGAGGCCGACGGGGCGCGGTCCCCATTCGTCGAAAATGGGCATCTGATTCACGAAGTCTCTCCTGCCCGAACAGAGGTACAGCAAGGCCCCCCTTGCTGGATACTGCCAGGGGTGGGGTCCCCAGTCAGAACCAAGAGTACCTTCCTCAATGCTTCAGGCGTCAGGTCCTCTTCCTGGAGCCTCATATGATCCCCGTGCCCGTTGAAGGCCCACATTCGGCGAGAGTGGCGCTGGCGAGGGGCGACCCGGCGTAGCAGGAACTCCTTCACCACCTTGGGCGCCGCCACATCAAGCGATCTCAAGCACTCGAAGTGACGCCAGACGAAGAAGAGCTGGGGGCTTGTGAGCGTCTCCTGGCCCCAGCCTGAATTGGGGACAGCAGGCGAAGTCGGCTTCGACAGTAGGGGGCTGGGCACCCCCACATCCACATACAGCCATCGCCACGCGGCGCCCAAGGCCGCAGGCTTTTAGGGCCCGTGACGCTTCGCACTTTCCCTTTCGCCTCTCTGCTCGGCCAATTCCGGGCGCGCCTTGGGCCCGGGGGCTACTGTCGGCGTTCTGGGAACGTGGGTCCCCAGACTTGCCTGCCTGCGGCCTGCGACGTGGCTCAAAGGGGGCCCGGCACGACCCATCTTCATCAACACAAGCTCAAGACCCTCGCGAGGGGCCAAGCCTCGCGGGGCGGACGACAAGGAACCTCCTCAGGCACGGCCTCGTCAGGCTGGCTCACGAGGAGGCGGAGAGTTCAAGGCGGGGTACCTCGCGAGGTGCCCATGACGCAAGCCATGACGACCAAGGGCGCTAGCCGAGCGCCAGCCCGCGCAGTGTCCTTCTTTCCTCTTTGGTGCAAGGGGAGCAAGCGCAGGCGAGAGAATCAAGCAAAGGCATCCATTTTGGTGCAAAAAGACCAAGACCAGTCCAACGGCAAGATGGAGGTCACCATGGAGCCCAAGTCGGTGTCACCACCAGAGCCTTTGACAGGCGAGGACCAACTTTAGTCAGGATAAGTGTACTAGATGTTCCCCTTCAAATTGGCCAATTGTTGGCGCCCTTCCCGCTCAATATTTGGGAAGAGGCCCAGGGCCTTTGCCTATAAATAGGACTAGCCACCCGCAGGGTAGAGGGATCGATCCGGCAAAAGAGAGAGATCTGGATAGGAAGCTGGAGATAAGATAGGCATCTAGAATCAACCCTTCCAAAGGGACAATACCACCACAAGAACAGACCCTCGCGAGGCTGTTCTTCCTTGTATTGTTCATCATAAGCCCAAGAGGCAATCCACCACACCACACACTAGAGTAGGGTATTACACCACAATGGTGGCCTGAACCAGTAGAAACCCTGTGTCTCTTGTGTTGTTCTTCTCGTAGTTTATATCCTAGCGATTCGGCGAGGAACAGGTAGGTAGAAGGCGAAACCTCCGCACGCACCCCAGTGTTCGAACCTCAAGGGTCTGCCGGAACCCTAAATCTGACAGTGTCTGGGCAAAAAAAAAACCAAAACGATTCGCCCCCCTGACTGCTGGGACCCACCAGCTACATCTTCGCAGGGAATGAAGTGCCTGATAGTTGGGACCCACCTGGTCGAAGCGTATGTAGCGTTGTCATCCTGGTCGCCAACGTGTATGTACATACTGGTTGATGTAGAGGCGTGCACATATCGTAGTAGAGGCGCGCACGTGTTGTAGTAGAGGCGCGCACATAGCATGTACACGTACGTACAGCGGCCAGGGTGCAAGAAAGAAAATATGGCCACGTATCTGTACATACGTGCAGGGTCTCGAATGCCTACTCGCGCATACATACGGCGAGGGCTCGTGTTCATGGGGAGGCAACGGAATGGGTCATGTTCATGGGGAGGCAACGGAATGCGTCGTGTTCATCGGGAGGCAACGGAACGCGTGGGAGCCAACCGGCTGGGTCGGAACGGAATGTGTGGTCGTGTTCATCGGGAGGGCTTGGACGGAACAGGTGATGGAAACGAGGCCTGGCGTACTGCAAAACGGAGGAAACGGACCTCCTACGGTCGAAACGGGGGTCCTGTTGATCAGGAGGGGTTTGTCATACCGTAAAACGGACGAAACGGACCTCCTACGGTCGAAACGGGGGTCCTGTTGATCGGGGGGTGTGGCGTACCGCAAAACGGATGAAACAGACCTCCTACGGTCGAAACGAGGGTCCTGTTCATCGGGACGGGTGTGGTGTACCGTAAAATGGGACTCCACGGGATACTATTCATCTCCACCGTCGACCTCCTCTAGCCTCCACGGGCTACCGTCGACCTCCACCAGCCTCCACAGGCTCCTGTTCATCCAGCCTCCACCGCGCGCTACTCCACCGGCTACTATCCAACCACCCCTCCACCGTCTACTGTTCATCCAGCCCTCCAAACCACGGGGTCCTGTTCAACCATTCCTCCGTGGGCACCCTCCACCATTTACTGTTCATCCAGCCCTCCACACCACGGGGTCCTGTTCATCCAGAGGCAACGCCACCGCTCACTGTTCATCCAACCCCCCCCCCACCCCCGCAATGCTCACTGTTCATCCAATCGACCGGCTTCAGTTAGCAGGAGTAGCGAAGGAGTCGCTCGATCGGGTTTAGTTAACAGCCATCGATAGATCGCTCGGGTTCAGTAACGCGTATCCTGTAGTGCAATCACTCGGGTTCAGTTAGAGCCCAACGCATCGCTCGAATTCAGTTAGAGCCAACGCCTCGCACACACGCGCGTACATGTATGAGAGAAATGCGCATTGCTCGGCCCCCGACCTCCCACCGTAACCGGCAACTCCCCAAAATTTTCCTCCCCCTCGCTTCTACCACGGTTATTTCCGTCATGGACGGCCCAAAGAATGTCATGCAGCTGCCTCTCCGGCCCAACCAGGACGAAAAGCCCATTTTTTTATGATTTTTTTCATAGAAGTAGGAGCCCACCACATCTATGATGATACCGGGTTTTGTCACAATTATCGTCATAGAAGTGTCATATGTATGACAGAAAAAAATTCGTTCGGCCCAAAATGTCAGGGATGTGTCTTTTTTGTCTAGTGAGTGTTTGTTATTCCTTTCTTTCCAAAGGCTCCAAGCAGCTAGCAAGAAGGTTTCCATGAAGAGTGGACGGCTCCATGCAAGTTTGGCCTCAGAAATCCTTTGAGCTGATGGGACCCCAGTGGTCCATGAGATGTGGGTGGCATTCCAACAGTGAGTACTAAAAGGGCAGTCGAAGAATAGGTGATCCAAGGTCTCCTCTTCGATTGAGCCACAAAGAAGGCATCCATGATCATCTCCAATATTGTAATGCCTTCTTTTAAGCATGCTACGAGTGTTTAGTCGATCAACCAGAAGAAACCAGCCGAAGACCTTAATTTTCATAGTGGCCCTAGACTTCCAAAACCACCTGAACACGTCGTGAGCATGCACATCTCTGAAGTAGCAAGTGTAGAATCTGTGTGAAGAATAAATTGCGGATCCCCAAGCATAGTTCCATGTATCCACCGAGTCAATTAATGTGATACTTGCCAATTGTAGTTGCATATCCTTGACCTCATTGAATGCTTGGCTGGACAGAGGGAGGTGGAATGTTTGTTCCTGCGATGTTGCATTTAAGAATCCCTGAACCGACAAGTCGTCATTAATGGCATATGAGAATGCACGCGGGAATGAATCAGCCAGGATATCATTTGTCCAAAGATCCTTCCAGAATAGAATGTCAGATCCACTCGCGACCTGCGCACGAGCAATACCTCGGTAAACAGGCAGAAGTTTTGTCACGTTTGTCCACCAGAATGAGCCACAGATGTCAGAGGCATGTGGTACTTTTGATTCATAGTAGGTGGACCAGATTAGGTTAACCCAAGGGAGATCATGGCGATTGTAGAACTTATGCAAGTATTTGAGCAGTAGAGCATCACTTTGAACTTTAAGGTTGAGGACTTCTAGGCCACCACAATCCTTTGGGCGACAGACCATCTCCCAAGCAGCGAGGGAATTACACTTGTCACCTTGCTTAGTTTTCTTGAGCCATAAGCATTTCCTTCTGATTTTGTCCAATAATTCTATGATTTTTGCAGGAAGTCGCAGAGTGCATAGGGCAAAGATTATCAAGGACGTGATGACCGAATTTAGAAGTGACAACTTGCCTCCATATGAGATCATATTCAGTGTGGCCGAGAGTCAACGTTCCAGACTACAAACCAAGGGCATGAGATCTTGAACCGTGGTCCTCGTAGATCCAAGTGGAAGACCAAGGTATGTAAATGGCATTTTCCCAACGGCACATCCAAAGATTTGAGCAAGACTTGCACACTTGGTAGCATCACAATTAATTGGAACAATTGTAGACTTGTGGAAGCTAATTTTCATTCCAATGTAGTCTGCAAAATCAGTAAGGATGCTCTTGATGGCCCTAGCTTGGTCAGGGCAGGCTGGAAGGATTAAGATCGTGTCATCCCCATATTGAATCACCGAGTAGTCCATTTGTTGAGAGCATGGGAATGGTAATTTGATGATACCTTTTGCAAAGGCCTCATTAATGGCAGCTGGTAACAGATCCGTAGCAAGAACAAAGATAAGAGGCGAGAGAGGGTCACCTTGTCGGACTCCACATTTACAAAGAAATTGTCTACCCGGAGTGCCATTGAGGAGCACAGATTATTTTCCAGATTTGAAGATGCATTCAATCCAATTAAGCCATTTAGCATTAAATCCCATACTCCTCATAATATCAATCATGTCATCATGTTTAATTGTGTCAAACGCTTTTGCGAAATCAAGCTTCAAAAGCACAGTCTCCTTCTTGGAGGCCTGGCATTGATATATGTATTCAAATGCCCAGGCGAGGCAGTCCTGGATTGATCGTGCTTTTATGAAGCCGTATTGATTGCAATGGACGATTTTCAAAATGACACGTTGGAGTCTGTTTGCAAGTATTTTAGTGATAACTTTCAGACAATAAGTGAGCAGCGTTATTGGCCGAAAATCATTTACCATAGCAGGAGAGTTAATATTCGGGATCAGAGTTATGTATCCATCATTAATGCTCTCAAGATTGAGATTACTGTCAAAGAATTGATTGCATAGATTATAAAAGTCTTCTCTGATGATTGGCCAACAGGATTTTAAGAACTCTCCATTAAAGCCATCCGAGCCTGGAGCCCTATCTGCCGGCATGGACCTAATTACACTGTCAATTTCCTCTTTTGTGAATGGGACCGTGAGCTGGTTTGGATCCACAGACCTTTTAATTATGCTTGCTAGGTCGAACTTCATGGTGTGTGTGGATGATGAACCCAGGCGTTCCTTTTAGGTATGGTAAATAATGGACTCTTTACCAGCGTGATCCTCAACACAAGTCCCATCTTCTGTCAATAAGGAAGCAATGTTATTTCTCCTGTATCTTTCGGATGCCATAGCTTGGAAAAATTTGGAATTGCCATCCCCGAATTTGACCCACCGAATAGTGCATCTCTTTTTCTAGTATTGTTGTTGGTAAGAGAGTAATCTGAGGAGGTGACTCTTAAGAATTATTCTGAAATTCGCCTCTGGTGTAGTTAAGCACCTTTTATTCTCTAATTCATCAAGTTCATTCAGAGCTTTGTTGGAATTTTCAATTGCAATAGAAAGCCTGGAAATGCTCTTGCTCCAGTGTTTTAGATCTCTTCATAAATTTTTGAGTTTCCTGCATATTACCTTGGTTGTGTTGTCTCCGTGCATGGGTCTGGACCAGGAGTTTCTCACTGTTTCTTGGAAGCCATGATTGTGTATCCAAAAAGATTCAAACCGTAACAGCTTAGACCCTGGAGTGGCAGTTTTAATATGAACCACACAAGGGGTATGATCAGATACTAGTTTCCCGAGTGGTTTCACAATAGTCTTAGGGAATGAGAGAGTCCAATTATTACTAGTGAAGAACTAGTCAAGTTGTTCAAGGAGCGGGTCCAATTGCATGTTACTCCAAGTGTATAAACGACCCTTAACAGGTAGCTCAATCAAGAATTGTGATATGATGAAGTCATTAAATGTTATCATATCAGAGATGTTCCTACCTGGCTTGTTACAATTATCAAGGGCACGAATAAAGTTAAAGTCACCCACTAGAAGCCAATTTTCATTATTTGGAATATTTAAGTTTAGCAACCAATTGACGAAGTTATCTCGTTGTTCTCCCTGACATGGACCATACACATTAACCAGGGTCCAACAATGTGCAGATTGGGTTGATTTGAAACGAGTAACAAGTGCAAAATCTTCAGTTGCAATCACATCAGCAGAGAACAGAGAACTATTCCAAATGGTAATGATACCCCCAGAAGCCCCCCAAGAAGGCACATAAGCAAATTGATCAAATCGACGAGGGCAACAAGATTTAACGAAGGCTAAATCAAAGGAGGTCTTTTTGGTTTCTTGTAGACAAATAATAGCACACCCACTGGATGTGGTAGCATTAGAAAGTGCAAGTTGCTTATCGCCAGAGTTTAAGCCGTGAACGTTCCAACATAAAACATTCCAATTAACCAAAAGCGGCATAGTGCAAGAAGTACTTAGATAGATGAAGATGACGCTCCCTCCTTCGGAGCCTGTAGTGCTTCTTCAGTGATCTCTGCCGGCGGGATTGCACACAAATGAATTCCCACCTGCTGAATCACCTGTATTGGTGTCGGAGGCGCGACAACATCATCAGTTGGAGGAAGGACTGCATCAGCACTATCTTTAGTGTTGTTGGGGGACATAGCAGAATGAACAATTCGTGGCTTTACTTTGGAAGACTTGGGCTTGTGATCAGTGGTCATTGGGAAGCAGAAGCCATCGTATTTGTTATTGCGGGTACTCCTGCGCAGGGAAGTGACACATTCATGAACCACAGATTTGCCCTTTCTGCCAACAGTGGGAAGCACTGAAGAAGAGCCACCAGCATCCTCAAGCATCAAAGGTTCATTCAGAGCAGGTTGTATTGTCAGTTCAGAACCAACAGCCTCAGGAGTTTCTGCTTCAACCATATTGTCTGAAGGTGTAGTCTCCGGTAAATCCATAGAAGATTCATCAGGTATCTCCTCAATGATCACATATGAGGTATGAGGAAGTGGCTTAGCAGAAATCACAGCAAAGTTTGCCCTGATTTCATCAGAGATCTCTTCAATAACCACAGAAGAGGAAGCATACTCAGTTATCAGTTTGGTAGCAGAGTCAATGGACAGCTCTCCATTAGATTCATAAATCATAAACTAACTCCACCTGTCATTCTTGAAACCAAAACCATGTCTCCAAGGCCCATAATAAGCCAGTACAGGTCTCATAGTACCAGTTAACAGTGTATTGAGGCGTAAAACAGGAATACATTCATGCAGCAGTACATTGGAAACTATGTTACCCTGCGGTATCATGTCCAGGTGCAGACCTTCAGCAGAAATGGAGATATTAATAGCCATGCGGTTGGGGAGAATCATACCAGTATTAGAGGCATCATCCAAAGCTGGGACGATATCCAATGACTGCTAAGGAGGGGCGATACTGGAGGATGAGCCTGCACAAATTCTGTTCCTCCGATTAACTGGCACCAGGACATAGGAGTCTGAAAGAGTAGCACTGGAGTCTGAACTGTTGTAAGCAGAAACAGAGTCATTCCACGCTGCAGTAGGGCTGTCAGACAAGTTATTGGGCGGCAGAGTACCATCTTGCACTTGGAGACCTTCAGCCGCAAGCCATTGCTGAAAATTATAGAGCACAGGTGGGGGTGAAGGTGGCCATTCACCCCAAGCTGGCTGGAAATGTAGTTCATCTCCACCATCAACCACAACATCTTCCTCATTAGCATTATCCACAGCACCAACAGCCACATTTTGATCCATCCAGTTGTGAAGTTGTTGTTGATATAACTGTTCTGCTTTGAGGCCTTCACCATGAAAAGGATGTGGAATCCCATTGGCAGGCGGAGCATCCTCTCCAGCAGGTGGCACGTCGTGAATATGGGCATTCCAATCTGCACTACGCAGTATCATGACTGCCACTGTCCAGCAATGGCGAGCACCCACCAGCTGTCTGACGACTAAACTTTTTGGGACCAACCTGAGATGAATCACTCTTACTTTGATCAGAACAAAGCGTCTATCACCCCTCGGATTATTCCAATCCACTAAAGTACCAAACGTATCCACAGACTTATGCATGTAATTGTTTGTTTGATAATCGTAGGGGAATCCAACATACAGCAACCAAACCTCAGGTCCCAAAGTGGTGAGCCTCATATTAAGAGCAGCATCATGCGGAACAAAAGTGATAACTGTGTGTTCATCAACTTCATCCTCATCTTGTTCAAAAGTAGTTCCCACCACAGCATCTCTAACAGCAGAATCCACAAATCCGAAAATGCATGTACCCAACGGATGATCCTCAACTTCAGTAGGGAAAAAATGGGATTCATGCAGCAAACCTTGAACGATGTGACGGATATCAGCCTTGTGGTGCAAGGGGACAAATCGATTGGACTCAGCAATAGCAAGAGAAGGATGGTGGAGGGGTGGGGTCGTGTTCACCAACAAATCCTCTTGCACCTTCCGATCAGCCTGCCCGAGCTCCACCGTTATCCCATGGGGGATGTATGGGATGAAGTTGAGAGGAAAGTTCGCCTTGGATGCGCGGGGTGGAGCTCTCGAGGTGGAAGCAAAGGTAAGCACAAGGAGCGAGGCAGAATGGAAAGCATAGAGCCTCCAACTTGTTTTGGGCACCCAGACTTGGTGGTGGGACGCTCTGTGCAGCCGATAGGATGAAACCACGTGTTGAGCCTGCCTCGCAGATGCCCATCGGACGGTTGGCATAGGTATGTCGTGGGTTGCATCCAGATGGGCCAGTAGCTCATTACTCAGCAAGTCATCAGCAAAATCTGGACTAGTCAAATTGCAATTGATATGGTTCAAGTTTCCATTTATCTACAGATTCTGGCCTATTGAGCGAGGCGGCTGGGTCTGGTTTTTAGGGATTTGATTTTTTGGTTTCCAAATACAGCGTGCAGACTTAGGAGTTTTACAGCCCAATGATCAATGCCCTAAAAGCCCACAAGTACAACACTTAAGATTAGCTAGACAATAAAAGAAGAGATGGGCCAAAGAATTACAAAACGAACAAGCTCCCTTGGGCCGAGGGAGAGCAGTTGCTTGTCCAGGCCCATCTATGACTGAGGGCTCCAAATGGTTAATTGATCCAAATATAGGGCAGGAGCAGGGCCGTGTAGAGCAGAGATGACAATAAGGCCCATGATAGGCGTCCGCCAGGTGTCCACACTCTTTGCAAATAGAGCACAAGTTTAGTCATTCATAGATGTAAACTGAGGGTGGAACCGACGGGATCTTCCAAATATCAGCAATTTTCTCATCAGAATATCCGAATACGCGTTGATCCAAAATATGATAGAGCAAAAAAGAAGGGAGTGAGTGCCATGCAGATTGCTGGTAATTAATTCCTTGAAATCTCATAGTGTTGTCTGTAGCGGCGACATGAGTAATACCCCCATTAAAGCTTGATTGAAAACTGCCAAAGACCAAATTATGAGTGGATTGCTCCTTGCCCTGCATGCTAAGATTATTGCCAAGAATGTTGTCCTCAACCCTGATCGGATCTCGATCACTCGCCACCGGCGAGGTTGCCGGTGAGTTCAATGGCACACATGAAGAAAAGAGATCAAACTTTGAAAACTCTTCACGAGAGCGCATGTCAGGACCAACCTCATGATTCAAGAACTTGAGCTTAGATTTAATGGCCATAGGGGAGCGTGCCAAAACCTCGAGAATCTGTTGATCATAGTGCCAAGAGGAAGTATTGTCGGATGAACCATGTTTCCCTGGCCTGAAAAGGCTAAAGTGACATACGAAATCCGTCCATACTCGATCTTTAAGACCATAGATGAAATGGCCAACACGATTGGATGCCACAAAAACATAAAACGTTGATCTTCCAGATGGTAAACTTTGAAGCCCGAGGCAAGACCACCAATACAGCATTGCAAAGCTAGACCAACTGATTCTTCATTGAGATGAAAGCTAGCTGAGGAGAAGAAAACCACCAAGAAAAATTCCTTGGAGGAACCGGAGGAGGAAAAGTGAACTGTGGAGCCAAAACGACAACGCACCTGATCTGCGACCGCAAGGCCAGGAGAGAAATCCCAGTGTAGTAGCCCCTCCATGCAAACATCTAGAGATCTCCATTGCTAGGGTATGGTGGTGTCAGCAAGTGGGAGGAGAGGAGAGGAGAGGAGAGCGCCATCGCGAGGAACAACTTTAGGAGCATGATAGGCTAAACCCCTAAAATATCAGTTAAGAAGAAGCAATCCGCATTAGCCCCCAAGTGCCAAGTGCATAACTTGTTATGTGCTTGGGACTTTGAAAAAGTATTGCCAATTTTCTGTTTGCGTTTTGCTGGCTGATTTGCCCAACAAAGATTCTCAAATCGCCGACATCCAGGAAAACATCAAGTCCCAGCAAGCCGAAACATCCAAGGCGAAGGATGAACAGAAGGGCGCTTTAACAGCCATGGAGCAACTGAAAGATGGCTTGAAAGGCGAGCAGGTAAACTGGGAGACTAAGAAGGCCACTCTGCTAAAACGGGTGGAGGATGCTGAAGCGACACTTAAATTTGTGGCAGAAGAACTAGCTGGTTTAAAGCGGCAGATCACTGTGATGACTTCTGCTATCTTTGGTAAGTAGCTTTGTAATGAACCGTACTTCATCAATCTTGAAACCGCTGGTTTAACAACAATATTGTAACAATTGCAGGTAGCCGTGTTGCCCATCTTGGCTCAGATATGCGCAAGAAGCTGAAGGCTGCTTATACCTTAATTGAGCAGCTATATACCGGCGCTCAACAAGTTATCTGCACTGCTTCATACAATAAACCGGTGCCAACTTTAATGAAAGATACATTGGCCAAGCTCTCCATGACACATGCCCAGCTAGAAGAAATGAAGATATCTGCTGCAAGGGCTGGCGCTTTATCTTCATTGACTCGGGCGAAGGCTTGGATTGCTGAACTTGATCCGGAGGATATTGGAAATGGTTATCCGAGTCAGAAAGAAGATGGTTCAGATCTTGACGAAGATGCCCTTAAAGCTTTGACAAAGGAGATGCGTCCTCTTGCAAGAAGACTGGCTGAAGAGACTGACTTATCTTTCCACCGATCCATCTACGATGCTGACAAAAGGCGGATTGATGCGTCGGTTTATGAGGCTCAGAATCTAATCCCTCCAATCCGTAAGCACACTTATGCCCGTGATGTTGAACCTTCAGATCTTATAAGTGATGAAGTCGTCTTCTGAGCTTTGTGTGGAATTGATTGGGCAAACATTGACTTCCAGCCAGTGGATGGGGAGAAGGAGGTTGAACCGGCGCAAGACAATCCATCAACTTCACGTCAGCGTGGTGAAGAATCATAATCCGGCAGCCGGCTTTAGTTTCGCAGATTATGTCTTGTGCAACAAACAGTTATTCTTTTGGGCATCAAAGCACCTTGTAATAGGCTAGTTGAAATACTTTGATATGCTGCCATTGTGCACTACTGCATGACACTGTTTAATCCGTCATGATTGTTGCTATGCTTGCTTATGTGCCTTAGTAATTTCATGCAATCCTGTTTTCTGCATTTGAGAAACTTAAAATTGCCCGGACGGTTTACCGGCAAACGGGTTATGATACCCAATATAGAGCTAGAGTTTTATAACCAAGGCTGTAAAACAATGAAATATGAAATACATCGTACCTGTGATATTGAATCACATCTTTAGTTTACCAACTTTTGTAGTAAGGGCGATGACCCAAATATTGAGTGTTGATAATTCCCACCATGTTGTGCTGGTGCATAATAAGCCACGCCGGGTTATGATAAACACCGGATGATCATCCTGGTGACTTATAGTCAATGCCAGACCGGGCTAAGAAATATCGGTTCAAAATTGATTATGTACTAACAACTGATAGTTGAAAGCGACGCCGGGTAAAGAAACACTTGGTTGATGTAATGACTTATAGTCATGCCGGGTCAATAGACGCCGGTTTAACTCAAAACCTTATCACAGGAGAGAAAATGTGCAAAAACAAAATCAAATAAAAACTTGTAGTCGAGGCTTTTCAAGGGCTGCCAAGCCCAAATTCGAGGCTTTTCATGGGCTGCCAGGCCGCTGAGTTAAACCATTTGACAAAGCCTTATAAGATGGGCCTCCAGTTAACTAATCGTCGTTTTAACTTTGACAAGTTCAGGGTCTGTATAAGATTGACTTGTAAAAAGTTCGACGGGTCATACTAGGATTACCTGGACGGAGTGGCTTACTTGATGAAGGCATGTTAACCCGGGGTTTTAGGTGAATACACCTGGCTTCCAAGACTGACTTGATATCCTATTACAAGGGTCCTTTCAAACTCTTTGTTGCTATGCACAAAAAAAACCCAAGTAACATTTTTGAGCTGTGCTCAGTGGGTGCCTATGTTTGAGCTGTGCGGTGCAATAGACTCTCTTTGGCCCCTTGGGGTGTGAAGCTCCCATGCTTTGTTGTGGCTTTATAAGCCGGGTTAATGAAAAAACTCCGCTTTATATGCATGAGCCCCCCTGTAACCAAGAAGACATATAAGACAAAACGGCGGAGGCCCCTCCTTAGCAAGGATGCCGGTTTATTTATTGATCATAATATGTACATTGTCAAAAATATATACATAGTAGGAGCCTGTGGCTCAGGTGTAGTAAGGCCGAATAAGAGCTATATTCCATGGCCGGCGAGTCTCCTCCTCTGATTTGCGTGAGTCTTTGTGCTCTCGAACATTGATACGTCTCCAATGTATCTATAATTTTTGATTGTTCAATGCTATTATATTACCCCTTTTGGATGTTTATGGGCTTTATTTTACACATTATTATCATTTTTGGGACTAACCTACTAACCGGAGGACCAACCCGTATTGCTGTATTTTTGCCTATTTCAGTATTTTGAAGAAAAGGAATATCAAACGGAGTCCAAAGGGAATGAAACCTTCGGGAGCGTGATTTTTGGAATGAACATGATCCAGAGGACTTGGAGTGCATGTCTAGAAGCAGCCGAAGCGGCCATGAGAGGGTAGGGCGGCCCCCTATAGGGCGCGCCCCCTGTCTCGTGGGCCCCTCGGGCAGCCACCGACGTACATCTTCCTCCTATATAAGCCTATGTACCCCGAAAACATCCAGGGAGCACGCGAAACACAATTTCCACTGCCGTAACCTTCTGTATCCGCGAGATCCCATCCTGGAGCCTTCTCCGGCACTCCGCCGGAGGGGGAATCGACCACAGAGGGCTTCTACATCAACACCATAGCCCCTCCGATGAGTTGGGAGTAGTTTACCATGGACATTCCGGTCCATAGTTATTAGCTAGATGGCTTCTTCTCTCTTTTTGGATCTCAATACAATGTTCTCCCTCTCTCTTGTGGAGATCTATTCGATGTAATCTCTTTTCGCGGTGTGTTTGTCAAGATCCGATGAATTGTGGGTTTATGATCCAGTTTATCTATGAGAAATATTTGAATCTCCTCTGAATTATTTGATGTATGATTGAGTTATCTTTGCAAATCTCTTCGAATTATCAGTTTGGTTTGGCCTACTAGATTGATCTTTCTTGCCATTGGAGAAGTGCTTAGCTTTGGGTTCAATCTTGCGGTGTCCTTACCCAGTGATAGAAAAGGTTGCAAGGCACGTATTGTATTGTTGCCATCGAGGATAAAAAGATGGGGTTTATATCATATTGCATGAGTTTATCCCTCTACATCATGTCATCTTGCTTAATGTGTTACTCTGTTCTTTGTGAACTTAATACTCTAGATGCAGGCAGGACTCGGTCTACTTGTTGCGGACGTGATGCCTATATACATGATCATGCCTAGATAATATCATAATTATTCGCTTTTCTATCAATTGCTCGATAGTAATTTGTTCACCCACCGTAATACTCATGCTATCTTGAGAGAAGCCTCTACTGAAACCTATGGCCCCCGGGTCTATCTCTTATCATATTTGCTTCTAACCTACTTTTATTTGCATCTTTACTTTTTGCATCTATATTATAAAATAACAAAATATATTTATCTTATTATATTATCTCTATTAGATCTCACTTTCACAAGTGGCCGTGAAGGGATTGACAACCCCTTTATTGCGTTGGTTGCGAGTTCTTTGTTGGTTTGTGTAGGTGCACAGGACTTTTGAGGAGCCTCCTACTGGAATGATACCTTGGTTCTCAAAAACTGAGGGAAATACTTACACTACTATTGCTGCATCACCCTTTCCTCTTCAAGGAAAACCAACGCAAGCTCAAGACGTAGCAAGAAGGATTTCTGGCGCCTTTGCCGGGGAGGTCTTCACTCAACTCAAGACATACCAAGTACCCATCACAAACCTATCTCCCTCGCATTTACATTATTTTCCATTTGCCACTCGTTTTCCTCTCCCCCACTTCACCCTTGTGTTTTATTTGCCCTATCTTTCCCAACCTCTCTCTCTCTATCTCTCTCTCTCTTTTCGCTTGCCTTTTTCTGTTTGCTTGTGTGTTTGATTACTTGTTGCCATGGCACAAGATAATACTAAATTCTGTGATTTCTCCAATACCAATAATAATGATTTCCTTAGTACTCCGATTGATCCTCTTAATGATGTTGAGTCTTGTGAAATCAATACTGCTTTGCTGAATCTTGTTATGAAAGATCAATTCGCCGGCCTTCCTAGTGAAGATGCTGCTACTCATCTAAACAACTTTGTTGATTTGTGTGATATGCAAAAGAAAAAAGATACGGATAATGATATTGTTAAATTGAACTTATTTCCTTTTCACTTAGAGATTGTGCTAAAGTTTGGTTTTCGTCTTTGCCTAAAAATAGTATTGATTCTTGGAACAAGTGCAAAGATGCTTTTATCTCTAAGTATTTTCCTCCCGCTAAGATCATCACTCTTAGGAACAATATTATGAATTTTAAACAACTTGATCATGAGCATGTCGCCAAATCTTGGGAAAGAATCAAATTGATGATTCGCAATTGCCCTACTCATGGTTCGAATTTATGGATGATCATGCCAAAATTTTATGCCCGTTTGAACTTTGCTTCTAGAAATCTCTTAGATTCGGCTGCGGGAGGCACGTTTATGGAAATCACGTTAGGAGATGCTACAAAACTTCTTGATAATATTATGGCAAATTATTCTCAATGGCACACCGAAAGATCTTCTAGTAAAAAAGTGCATGCTATAGAAGAAATCAATGTTTTGAGTGGAAAGATGGATGAACTTATGAAATTGTTTTCTACTAAAAATACTCCTCTTGATCCCAATGATATGCCTTTGTCTACTTTGATTGAGAATAATAATGAATCTATGGATGTGAATTTTGTTGGTAGGAATAGTTTTGGAAACAATGCTTATAGAGGAAACTTTAATTCTAGACCGTTCCCTAGTAATTCCTCTAATAATTATGGAAATTCCTACTATAATTATGGAAATGCTCAAAGTTGATGATTTGGCTAGGAACGTTGATAGTCTTTCGCTTGATGTTGATTCTCTTAAACTTAGATCTTCTTCGCCTAAGCATGATATCAATGAGTCTCTCAAAGCAATGAGAATTTCCATTGATGAGTGCAAGGAAAGAACCGCTAGATTGCGTGCTAAGAAAGATAGCTTTATGAAGGCGTGTTCCTCTAGTTTCCATGAAAATAATGATGAGGATCTTAAAGTTATTGATGTGTCACCTATTAGATCTTTTTTTGCAATATGAATCTTGACAATAATGGTACTGAAGATGAGTCAACTTTACCTAGAAGGCGTCCCAAAAATTCGGAGTTTTTAGATCTTGATGCTAAATTTGGTAAAAGTGGGATTGGAGAGGTCATGACTTTAAATAGCATTGAACCCACTATCTCGGATTTCAAGGAATTTGATTATGATAATTGTTCTTTAGAAGGTTGTATTTCCTTGTTGCAATCCGTTGTTAATTCTCCACATGCTTATAGTCAAAATAAAGCTTTTACCAAACATATCGTTGATGCTTTGATGCAATCTTAGGATGAAAAACTTAATTTGGAAGTTTCTATACCTAGAAAACTTAATGAAGAGTGGGAACCTACTATGAAAATTAGAATGAATGATCATGAGTGTTTTGCTTTGTGTGATTTGGGTGCTAGTGTTTCCACGATTTCGAAAACTTTATGTGATATTCTAGGTTTCCATGATCTTGATGATTGTTCTTTAAATTTGCACCTTGCGAATTCCACCATTAAAAAGACAATGGGAAGGATAAATGATGTTCTCATTGTTTCAAATAGAAATTTGGTGGCCGTAGATTTTATCGTTCTTGATATAGATTGCAATCTTTCTTGCCCTCTTATTCTTGGTAGACCTTTCCTTAGAACGATTGGTGCGATTATTGATATGAAGGAAGGGAATATTAGATTCCAATTTCCATTAAAGAAAGGCATGGAGCACTTTCAAAGAAAGATAGTCAAATTACCTTATGAATCTATCATGCGAGCTACGTATGAATCAAGTGCCAAAGATGGCCTACTTAGATCTATCTTCGCTTTTATGCCTAGCTAGGGGCGTTAAATGACAGCGCTAGTTGGGAGGCAACCCAATTTTCTTTGTGTTTTTTGTTTTTGTTCATGTTTAGTAATAAATTTTGCATCTACTTTATGTTTAGATGTTTTTTATCTTTTAATTAGTGTTTGTGCCAAGTAGAACCTATAGGATAAATTATGACGATAGTTGATTTGATTCTGCTGAAAAACAGAAACTTTGCGCTCACGAGAAAACATTCAATAAATCACAGAAATGAGATTTTGCATTGATTCTTCTTGCTGCTGATCAATAAACAAAGTTTACAGTACGTCTTATTTTGGTAGGATTTTTAGAGTTCCAGAAGTTTGCGTTAGTTACAGATTGCTACAGACTGTTCTGTTTTTGACAGATTCTGTTTTTCGTGTGTTGTTTGCTTATTTTGATGCATCTATGGCTAGTATGTAAGGGTATGAACAATAAGAACTTGGAATACAGTAGGTTTAACACATAAATAAATAAAGAATGAGTTCATTACAGTACCTTATGTGGAGGTTTTGTTTTCTTTCACTAACGGAGCTTATAAGATTTCTTGTTGAGTTTTGGGTTGTGAAGTTTTCAAGTTTTGGGTAAAGCTTTTATGGACTATGGAATAAGGAGTGGAAAGAGCCTAAGCTTGGGGATGCCCATGGCACCCCAAGATATTCCAGGATAGCCAAAAGCCTAAGCTTGGGGATGCCCCGGGAAGGCATCACCTCGTTCGTCTTCGTTCATTGCTAACTTTACTTGGGGCTATATTTTTATTCACCACATGATATGTGTTTTGCTTGGAGCGTCGTGTATGATATTAGTATTTGCTTTCTAGTTTACCACAATCATCCTTGATTTACAAACCTTTTGGTAGAAGCCCACTTAATTAGAATTTGCTAGAATACTCTATGTGCTTCGCTTATATCTTTTGAGATTGATAGTTTTTGCTCTAGTGCTTCACTTATATTTTTTAGAGGACGGTGGTAACTTAATTTTGAAGAAATTCCTAGTCTCTCATGCATCACTTATATTATTTTGAGAGTCTTTTAGAACAGCATGGTATTTGCTATGGTTACAAATTTGGTCCTAGAATGATGACCATCCAAGTTGGGTATAATAAAAACTATCATAGGATGTGCATTGGATGCTATGATCAATTTGTTGCTTGATAATTATTTTGAGATATAAATGTAGTAATGTTAGGTTCATGCTAGTGGATAATTATGAAATTGAGAAATACTTTTGTTGAAGTTGGCAAGTCTCGTAGCATGCACGTATGGTAAAAGTTGTGTGACAAATTTGTTGCATGAGGTGCTATTTTGATTGTCTTCCTTATGAGTGGCAGTCGGGGACGAGCAATGGTCTTTTCCTACCAATCTATACCTCTTGGGGCATGTGTAGTAGTACTTTGCTTCGAGGGCTAAGTAGACTTTTGCAATAAGTATATGAGTTCTTTATGAATAATGTGAGTCCATGGATATACGCACACTCATCCTTCCACTCTGCTAGCCTTTCTTATTACCGTGCAACTTTTGCCGGTATTGAACCCATTATTTACCTTCCTCAAAATAGCCACCATACCTACCTACTATGCCATTTCCATAGCCATTCCGAGATATATTGCTATGCAACTTTCAACCGTTCCGTTTATTATGACACGTCTCATCATTGTCATATTGCTCTTTGCATGATCATGTAGTTGACATCGTATTTGTGGCAAGGCCACCTTCATAATTTTCATACATTTCACTCTTGTTTCATTGCATATCCCGGTACACCGCCGGAGGCATTCATATAGAGTCATATCTTGTTCTAGCTTTGAGTTGTAATTCCTGAGTTGTAAATCCATAAAAGTGTGATGATCTTCATTATTAGAGAATTGTCTCGGTGAGGAAAGGATGATGAAGACTATGGTTCCCCCACAAGTAGGGATGAGACTTTGGACTTTAAAAAAAGAAGAAAAAGAAAAAAAAGGAGAAAGGCCAAAAAGAAAAAAAGAAAAGAGGCCAAAGAAAAAAATAAAAAAAGAGAAAAAATAAAATGAGAGAAAAAGAGAGAAGGGACAATGCTACTATCTCTTTTTCCACACTTGTGCTTCAAAGTAGCACCATGATCTTTATGATAGAGAGTCTCCTATATTGTCACTTTCATATACTAGCGGGAATTTTTCATTATAGAACTTGGCTTGTATATTCCAATGATGGGCTTCCTCAAAATGCCCTAGGTCTTCGTGAGCAAGCGAGTTGGATACACACCCACTTAGTTCTTTTTGTTGAACTTCCATATATTAATAGCTCTAGTGCATCCGTTGCATGACAATCCCTACTCACTCACATCGATATCTATTGATGGGCATCTCCATAGCGCGTTGATACGCCTAGTTGATGTGAGACTATCTTCTCCCTCCTTTTGTCCTCACAACCACCATCTTTTACCACCTAAGTGCTATGTCCATGGCTTACGCTCATGTATTGCGTGAGAGTTGAAAAAGCTGAAGCGCGTTAAAAAGTATGAAACAATTGCTCGGCTCGTCATCGGGGTTGTCTGTGATGGGAGTATTTTGTGTAATGAAAATGAAGCATGGCCTAACTATATGATTTTGTAGGGATAAGCTTTCTTTGGCTATGCTATTTTGATAGGACATGATTATTTGTTAGTATGCTTTGAAGCATTATTATTTTTATGTTTTATAAACTTTTATCTTGAATCATTTGGATCTGAACATTCATGCCACAATAAAGAAAATTACATTGAGAATTATGCTAGGTAGCATTCCACATCAAAAATTCTGTTTTTATCATTTACCTACTCGAGGACGAGCAGGAATTAAGCTTGGGGATGCTTGATACGTCTCCAACGTATCTATAATTTTTGATTGTTCCATGCTATTATATTACCCCTTTTGGATGTTTATGGGCTTTATTTTACACATTATTATCTTTTTGGGGACTAACCTACTCACCCGATGCGCAACCCGTATTGCTGTTTTTTTGCCTATTTCCGTATTTCGAAGAAAAGGAATATCAAACGGAGTCCAAACGGAATGAAACCTTTGGGAGCATGATTTTTGGAACGAACGTGATCCAGAGGACTTGGAGTGCAAGTCAAGAAGCAGCCGAGGCGGCCACGAGAGGGTAGGGCGCCCCCCCTATAGGGGGCGCCCCCTTGTCTCGTGGGCCCCTCGAGCGGCCACCGACGTACTTCTTCCTCCTATATAAGCCTACGTACCCCGAAAACATCCAGGGAGCACCTGAAACACAATTTCCACTGCCGTAACCTTCTGTATCCGTGAGATCCCATCTTGGAGCCTTCGCCGGCGCTCCGCCGGAGGGGGAACCGACCACGGAGGGCTTCTACATCAACACCATAGCCCCTCCGATGAGTTGGGAGTAGTTTACCATAGACCTTCGGGTCCATAGTTATTAGCTAGATGGCTTCTTCTCTCTTTTTGCGGAGATCTATTCGATACAATGTTCTCCCCCTATCTTGTGGAGATCTATTCGATGTAATTTCTTTTTGCGGTGTGTTTGTCGAGATCCGATGAATTATGGGTTTATGATCAAGTTTATCTATGAGAAATATTTGAATCTCCTCTGAATTCTTTTATGTATGATTGAGTTATCTTTGCAAGTCTCTTCGAATTATCAGTTTGGTTTGGCCTACTAGATTAATCTTTCTTGCCATGGGAGAAGTGCTTACCTTTGGGTTCAATCTTGCGGTGTCCTCACCCAGTGACAGAAAGGGTTGCAAGGCACGTATTGTATTGTTGCCATCGAGGATAAAAAGATGGGGTTTATATCATATTGCATGAGTTTATCCCTCTACATCATGTCATCTTTCTTAATGCGTTACTCTGTTCTTTGTGAACTTAATACTCTCGATGTAGGCAGGAGTCGGTCTACTTGTTGCGGACGTGATGCCTATATACATGACCATGCCTAGATAATCTCAAAATTATTCGCTTTTCTATCAATTGCTCGACAGTAATTTGTTCACCCACCGTAATACTTATGCTATCTTGAGAGAAGCCTCTAGTGAAACCTATGGCCCCCGGGTCTATCTCTTATCATATTTGCTTCTAATCTACTTTTATTTGCTTCTGTACTTTTTGCGTCTATATTATAAAATACTAAAAATATATTTATCTTATCATACAATCTCTATTAGATATCACTTTGGCAAGTGGTCGTGAAGGGATTGACAACCCCTTTATTGCGTTGGTTGCGAGTTCTTTGTTGGTTTGCGTAGGTGCATGGGACTTTTGAGGATCCTCCTACTGGATTGATACCTTGGTTCCCAAAAACTGAGGTAAATACTTACGCTACTATTGTTGCATCACCCTTTCCTCTTCAAGGAAAACCAACGCAAGCTCAAGACGTAGCGAACATCGACGAGGTAGTGTGACCCATTGTTCAGATTCTTGCTGACCATAAAGGGCCCTTCCCAAAGTGGGGATAACTTGTGCATATCCGTCTGATCCTAGATAAGCTGGAGCACTAAGTGCCTTCCTGAAAAGTTCTGGTTTTAACCCGGCGGCTGTGATAACGCCACAGGCCTTGCTGATAAATCGCCGAACGAGCTGCCGCAATATCCCGTTTTTTCATCTAAGAGGTCCAATGCATCTTGGCGTGCTCTTTCATTGTCTGCTACAACATAAGCTGCCAGACGGGGCGAGTCATGGCGAATATCACTTGGCAGAACTGCTTCTGCTCCATAAACCATGAAGAAGGGTGTGTAACCTGTAGATCTATTGGGGGTGGTGTTAATGCTCCATAAAACGGAAAGAAACTCCTCCACCCAACAACCCGGCGTCCGCTTCAAAGGATTCATAAGCCGGGGCTTGATACCCTTCAGGATTTCTTGATTAGCTCTCCCTGCTTGTCCATTTGATTGGGGGTGAGCCATTGATGACACATCAAGCCGGATGTTCTCTCGTTGACAGAACTCTTCCATAGCACCCTTGGAGAGATTCGTGCCATTATCTATGATAATGCTGTGTGGAAAACCAAAGCGGAAGATCACTTTTTTCATGAATTGAACCGCCGTAGCTGCATCACACTTGCTTACTGGCTCTGCCTCTACCCACTTGGTGAATTTATCAACCACCACTAGAAGGTGGGTCTTCTTATCCTTGGACCTCTTAAAAGGGCCAACCATATCTAGCCCCCAAGTTACAAACGGCGAGGTGATTGGAATCATCCTCAACTCCTGGGCCGGAACATGAGTTCGGCGTGAAAATTTGTTGCATCCGTCGCACTTTCTGACCAGGTCCTCAGCATCAGCATGAGCTGTTAACCAGTAAAAACCATGCCGGAATGCTTTAGCCACCAAGGATTTTGAACCGGCATGATGACCATGATTCCCTTCTAGATTTCACGCAGGATCTCACGGCCCTCTGTAGGAGAAACACAATGCTGAAACGCCCCTGAGACGCTGCGATGATGTAACTCGCCATTGACAATAGTCATAGACTTGGACCGCCGGATTATCTGCATGGCTAAAACTTCGTCCTCTGGTAACTCACCCCATGTCATATATGCCAGGTACGGCACTGTCCAATCAGGGATAGCATAAAGAACCGCCACCAGTTGAGCCTTTGGGTCAGGAATAGCCAAATCTTCCTCCATCGGTATCTTGACTGATGGATTATGCAAAACATCCAGAAAAACATTAGGCGGCACAAGTTTACGCTGGGATCCAAGCTGGCTTAAAGCGGCTGCCGCTTCATTCTTGTGCCGATCAATGTGCTCGACCTGGTAACCTTTGAAGTGACCGACAATGACATCCACCTCACGCTGATAAGCCACCACAAGTGGATCTTTTGAATCACACGTACCAGATACTTGTTGAGCCACTAAATCGGAGTCACCAAAGCAACGTACCCGAATTAAGTTCATCTCCTTAGCCATCCGAAGACCGTGGAGCAAAGCCTCATACTCAGCTGCATTATTAGTACAGGGAAACATTAAACGGAGAACATAACAAAATTTGTCACCTCGATGGGAAGTAAGAACCACTCCAGCCCTCAAGCCCTCCAATTGTCTGGATCCATCAAAGTGAATAGTCCAGTATGTGTTATCCGATTTATCCTCCGGTGCCTGCAACTCTGTCTAGTCATTGATGAAATCCACAAGCGCTTGGTACTTGATAGGAGAGCGAGGCATATACTTCAACCCATGAGGTCCAAGCTCAATGGCCCACTTAGCAACCCGGCCAGTGGCCTCCCTGTTCTGGATGATATCTCATAACGGAGCGGAGCTGACCACAATAATGGGATGGCCTTGAAAGTATTGCTTAAGCTTCCGGCTCGCCATAAACACTCCATATACCAGCTTCTGCCAATGGGGATACCTTTGCTTGGACTCGATAAGTACCTCACTGATGTAATAAACTGGCCGTTGAACCGGATACTCCTTACAAGCCTCCTTGCGCTCCACCACAATAGCCACGCTAACAGCTCGGGCGTTAGCAGCCACGTATAACATCAATGGTTCCTTATCAATAGGGGCAGCAAGGACTGGCAGCTTAGCCAACTGTTTCTTCATATCCTCAAACGCTGCATTAGGAGCATCACTCCACTCAAAGTTGTCTATTTTCTTCAGCATCTGATATAGAGGAATTGCATTCTCCCCCAACCGGCTGATAAACCGGCTCAATGCTGCAATCCGACCCGCATGTCTTTGAACGTCATTGAAACAGGCCGGTTGTGATAGTCTTGATCATTTCCGGATTAGCTTCAATGCCCCTGTTAGACACCAGAAAACTGAAGATCTTGCCAGCTGGCACACCAAAAACACACTTAGTCGGATTAAGCATCATCTTGTAAACCCTCAGATTATCAAAAGTTTCCTGTAAGTAAGTTCGGAGTGTTTCTGACTTCCTGGATTTTTACCACGATATCATCCACATAAGCACGAACATTACGCCCAATCTGATTGTGAAGGCAATTCTGCACACACGGCTGATAAGTCGGTTGGGCACTCTTGAGCCCGAAAAGCATAGATACATAGCAGAAGGCTCCAAAGGGAGTTATAAAAACCATCTTCTCCTGGTCCTTAACCGCCATTTTGATATGATGATAACCTGAATAAGCATCCAAAAAGCTCAACCGTTCACAACCCACCGTAGCATCAATAGTTTGATCAATACGAGGGAGGGCAAAAGGATCGGCTTGGCAAGCCTTGTTCAAATCTATGTAATCCACACACATACGCCAAGTGTCGTTCTTCTTGAGTACCAACACCGGGTTAGCCAACCACTCAGGGTGAAAAACTTCCACAATAAACCCAGCTGCCAAGAGCCGGGCTACCTCCTCACCAATGGCCTTGGGTCTCTCTTCATTGAAGCGATGAAGAAATTCCTTGACCGGTTTAAACTTGGGATCAATATTAAGGGTGTGCTCAGCGAGTTCCCTCGGTACACCTGGCATGTCGGAAGGTTTCCATGCGAAGATGTCCCAGTTCTCATGGATGAACTCGATGAGCGCGCTTTCCTATTTTGGATCCAAGTTAACGCTGATGCTGAACTGCTTGGATGAATCGCCAGGAACAAAATCAATCAACTTAGTCTCATTAGCCGATTTAAACATTAAAGCCGGATCGTGCTCCGTAGTAGGCTTTTTCAGAGAAGTCATATCTGCCGGATCAACATTGTCCTTATAGAATTTTAACTCCTTTGTTGCACAAATCGACTCAGCATAAGCCGCATCACCCTCCTCGCACTCCAGCGCGATCTTGCGGCTTGCATGAACTGTGATGGTCCCCTTATGACCCGACATCTTGAGCTGATAAACATAACACAGCCTTGCCATGAATTTAGCATAAACCGGCCGTCCAAACAGGGCATGGTACGGACTTCTGATCTTTACCACTTTGAAGGTTAACGTCTCTGATCTTGAATCATGATCATAACAAAGACCACTTCTAGAGCTATCTTGCCGACCGGGTAGGCCGATTTACCAGGCATTACACCGTGAAAAAAGGTGTTTGACAACTTAAGATTTTTATCCGTCAACCACATCCGTCGGAAAGTTTCATTATATAAGATGTTGATACTGCTCCCTCCATCCATCAGCACCTTGGTGAACATATAACCTCCAACCTGCGGTGCAACCACCAATGCCAGATGACCCGAATTATCAACCCAGTGCGGATGATCTTCTTGACTCCACACAATGGTTTGTTCAGACCAGCGCAGGTAACGGGGCACTGCCGGTTCAATGGAGTTTACTGCCCTCTTATGAAGCTTCTTATCACGCTTGCAGAGACTATAGTGAAGACATGGTACTGTCCACCATTTAACTGCTTCGGGTGACTCTGATAACCCGACTGCTGTTGTTGTTGATTTCCCTGTTGATTATGACCACTTTGCTTGCCCTGATTTCCTTGATTGCCCTGTCCACCTTGGTTGCCTTGAAAACCTGAACCGTAATTACCTCCACCATAACCCAACCCGTGAAAACCGGGTCCTGAACCACCAGATGATCCATGATCATACCGGAAGAGATCTGAATTTTTGAAATTTTGCATAATGAAGCAATCCTTCCATAGGTGCGTAGCCGGCTTCTCTTGTGTCCCGTGCTTTGGGCAGGGCTGGTTCAACAGACGCTCTAGATTCATGCCTGATCCTCCGCCACATGGGAGCGGTTTACCCTTACAGCGCTGGTTATTACCTTGAACATTGGTGTTAGCCAAAAAATCAGAATTATTGTCCGCTTTGCGCTTACCGTTATTCCCATGGCCAGCCTTGTTATGTTGTTGTCCCTTTGCGCCGACATTCTTCTTTCCCTTCTCCGGCTTTTCTTCATCAGACTCGGGATCCTTGGTATTATCAGAATCGGCATATTTAACCAAAGCTTCCATAAGCGTTCCCATGTAATTGCAGTGACGCTTGAGACGTCCCAATTTCTGGTTCAGCGACTTAAACCGGCAATTGCCCTCCAATGTTATGGTTGCTATATCAGCATTGATGCGGTCCGACGAATGCAGGATTTCTGAAACCCGACGCACCCAATGAGTCGTTGATTCGCCTTCTCCTTGGACACAAGCAGCCAGATCCACAATCGACATGGGTTGCTTGCATGTATCTTCGAAATTTGCTATAAATCGGGCCTTCAAGTCGCCCCATGAACTGATGGAGTTAACTGACATGCTTTTTAACCAAGTATGAGTCATTCCGTCCAGTATCATGGTGAAGTACTTTGTGCACGCCGCTTCGTCCACATCCAGCATCTCCATTGCCATTTCATAACTCTCAACCCATGACTCGGGGGGTAAATTGGCAGTGGAATTAGGAACTTTACGCGGGCCCTTGAAATCCTTGGGTAACCGCATGTTACGCAGAGCCAGGCTGAGACACGGCTCTCCCGAAGAGCTGAAAGCTGGTCCTCGTTGCACTGACCTCGTTGGTTGAACCGGCGCGGGTTGATGATTCGCATACTGTGCTGGCAACTGCGCTGTTAACTAGGCCTCCCGGCGCGCTCTGCCATTATCCACCATATCCTGAGCATTTGCACCGCCGCGTGCCGGATTAGGTCCCCGAGGGGCGTCACGGTTCCGCGCACTGCTTGACACAGCCGGTTCCTCAATGTACCTGCTGTAACTCTTGCTTGGGCGGGGGGTCGAATAAATTCTGTCTCGGCTATACGAATATGCTTGCTACTGCACCATAGCGGTTTGAAGAAGATTCCTGGCCCACCGCGTCTCAACCACCGCCGGAGACTCTCCCCCCATCGGAATAGCTGCCAACCGAGATGTCGCAGTGATCATATTATCGAACGGGGTGGAGAAGTGACCCGGCAGGGGCGACATGTATTGCGGAGGATTATCTGTGCGTCTAGGCGGGTCCATCACCCGTGGCTGATCCGGCCTTCTAGTCCCAGGCGCTTTAGTCTAGTTTGCTGCTGCCAGATTACTGGATCCTGCTCCTGGTGTGTTGAAGAGATTTGTTGGTTCATAAACCGGCGGTAGATGAGACCGATGCCTCCTCCTCAACACGTAGTTTGAAGCGTTCTGATCTAGCATAAGCCGGTAATTCTCTGCCTCAATCCACTTTGACTGGGCATCTAAAGCGGCCCGCTCATCGTCCATCCTGATTTCCTCAGCCGCCAAGTCCTCCTTGGCCTGAGTTATCTGATCCCTCAGCTTTGTGACCTCCGTGTTATGCCGATCTTGAGTCTTCGGGGTAACTGCTGTGGTCAACAATGTCATCCAGGCATCCAATAAACTGGAAAGAACTTGAGACGGCCGGCACGCGGGACCTCCTGCCCCGGCTGCCGATCCGGAAATCATTGCTGCTGCATTGAAGATTGCAATGTGGGTTGTGTACCGGCCATGAAGATTGCAACCCGTTTTGGCAGTTCAAGAAGGTCCTGAATACTGTCGCCATCGAAACAGCCCCCAAACCGGCCATCTTTCATCTGGTAAAGCGACTCGGTATCGCTGGTGGATGATTCGCCATCAGAGTAAACGATCGTCTCACCGTCGGACACCGGTTCAGATTCTGCGCCATGAATGAATCCTACGAACGCACGTTTCATGGCAGGCTTAACACTGGCAGGACTCGCACGCTGAGCCGTCTCGACGAGGTCGGTGCAGATGTCCGGCTCAGGGCCCGATTTGCCGATCTTGCCGATGAAAACGTGAATTCTGCCAAAGGGGACCCGGTACCCATACTCGATTGAGCCGGCCTCAGGGCCCGAGCCTGCATCATCGATGTAGAGTTTGCCGCGACGACTTTTGGTCAACCGTCCAACCGCGTATCCCTTGAGTCCTTCAAAGTTCCCCTTTAAGAACTCAAAACCATCATGCGATAGCCCCACGGTGGGCGCCAACTGTCATAGAGTTAACACGTCAGATGTCCTAGTGAGAGGACTTAGTCATGGAGCCATCGCAATGAGATTAGCAAAAAGGGGTTAAACCGGACAAAGGACACGGGGAGTTTATACTGGCTCGGCCCCTTGCGGTGAAGGTAAAAGCCTACGATCCAGTTGTGGTGGAATTGGTTGGTCTCAATGAGCAAGGAGCGAATCCGCTTTACCTATCTCTCGAGTTGTTGTTTCTTGTCCCTGAACCGCCGCCGGGTCGTCCCTTTATATACACAGGTTGACGCCCGGTGTTTTACAGAACACCGAGGCCGGCTCATACACGTGTCTGGCTTGTTTTCTACCTTTCCTTAACTTACAACACAAGTTACATATCTCATGACGGTTTACGTCTATGGGCTCTAAACCGCCCTTGGGCTCTGGGCCTCTAAGCTTAAATAGTAAAGTGCCATACTCCTTTTCTTCATGGGCTTCTATACAGATGACTCCTTGTGAGTATAATCCGGCCCCTCCTAGGAGGTTTATACTCAATAGTCATATCCCCAACAATAGATATCAATTTGGTCATGGCGGCTTACATCACCAGTGGTAGCTAGATTCAACACTTTGCAGATATCACTCTTGATAGATATCAATATGGTCATGGCGGCTTACATCACCAGTTGTAGATAGTCATATATCATTAGGCCCCTTTTAAGCCGCCATTCTGAATATGTACTATAGTGCTTTTCCTCTGGCTTAATGAATCAACTTAAACTGGCAAAATTGTTCTTTCTTTTAGGCTTCTTTCTTCATAATGCCGTCGAAGACAGCCAGTTCATGTAACTGGGTTCCCTCCATTGTCACTGAGGACACGCTTAAGGACTTTGTGAAAACCGACTATTTACTAGATAAAACTGTCATGCATTATCGCGCCCCCAATCGAGAAGAAGAAAAAACCCAGCCAAAGGATGATGAGGTCATTGTTTTTACTGACCATATGAATCGGGGCTTCTCACCGCCAGGTTCTAAATTTTTCTGAGATGTTCTGCACTTTTTTGAGCTTCATCCTCAAGACATCGGACCCAATTACGTGTCAAACATCTGCAACTTTCAAGTTTTCTATGAGGTGTACCTTCAAGAGGAGCCCAGTGCTGAACTGTTTAGGGAATACTTTTATTTGAACCGCCAAAACAAGTTTTCGAATGGAGCCAACTTGGAACTTGGCGGGATCTCAATTCAACGAAGAAGAGATGCTATCTTCCCCTATCCTTGCTTGCCGAGTCATCCCAAAGATTGGAACCAGACATGGTTTTTTTTGCAAAGATACCTCTCCGGCTGACGAGAACCCACTGCCAGTCTATTGTGCCCAATATCTTGACTCAAAACGTCATCTTCCTGGTAAGCTAAACGCTGCTGAACGTAAAAAGCTCGCCCCCACCATTGCAATGGCTAAGGATCTGTTGGGAAATGGTTTAACTGGCATTGACTTGGTTCAATGATGGGTTGCATGGTGGATCATACCCTTGAGTCGCCGATCCGGCTTAATGTGTACTTACATGGGTGCTAAAAAGGCTCCACTATGCCATAGCTCCATGCGTTTAACTGATGATGCCATCAATGAAATGATAAGATCCCTTCTGAATGAGGATTCAGAAGACTGCAGCAAAGTGGGTATGAACCCCTTTTGCACACTTAACCCGCCACCAAAGGTGAGTCTTTAAATTACTTACTTTATCTTCAGCGCTCCAGTGTTCTATTAACTCAACTTTAATGACTTTCATAGGCTGAAGATGATTTTTGGAAGAAGAAATACGACCATGAAGCTGCCAAAAAGGCCAGGGCTACCAAGAAAGCCACCAAGAAAACTGACAAGAGGAATAAGAAGAAATCCATTACTTCCGAGCTGTTTGCACTGAACGACAGCTCTGAGTCGGAGGTAGCTCTTGATTCTCTTGGCTCCTTTTTCAACTATCTTATTGACATTGACTATCATCAGGATGACATGGGGGCCAGCCAAGCAATCGAGGAAGAGGCAACTATCATTTCCTCCGACTCCGAGCCTTTGCCAAGACAGAAAACTCAAAGAGTGACCCAGAAAGTAAGCTTTTCACACCCCTTAGCTCATCTGGATCCTCACTTTCTTTTGAAGCAACAGCGGGACGAGAGCCGGTGACAGTCTCGGACCAGCGGAGGTGAAGAATTATCTTCAACCTTACCGAACACTCCAAGAAAATGTCGGAACAAGGTCAACCCAAATTTAAACTCTTTTTATCCTTTTGGCGGGTCTTATTCGCCAACCACTTGATTCTTCCGATTCAAATTATCAGGAGACTTCTCGCTCCTCCTCCGGCGACTCATCACAGTCCCAGCTGTCCGCTTTCAAAACTGCTCCAGCTGGGTAATAGCAAATACTTATTATTTGCTTCTTATGCTCCTTTATATTTACAGTGACCTCTCATGACCTATGTAGTGGAAAGGCCAAGCCTAGTAAGAAGGCAAGGGTGACTAAGCCGGCTGAACACCCCAAAGTTGCTGAACGGGAGCAATAGATTCCAACGTCTAACACCTTAGTCCCACAACCAGAAGATCCAGTTCTTGACGTTCCACCAGTGATTCCTTACCCTTCTATTGATCAGACAAACAACGATCCTTTGAACACTGAATCCTCAAGCCCACCTAAGCCGGCTGAGACACATGATGATGACATAATAATTACCAACACCGGCTTTAGAGAGCCAGG
Source organism: Triticum dicoccoides (assembly GCF_002162155.2). Lineage (NCBI taxonomy): Eukaryota > Viridiplantae > Streptophyta > Magnoliopsida > Poales > Poaceae > Triticum > Triticum dicoccoides. Next base: position 709,550,104 of record NC_041393.1, read on the forward strand.
AAGGCCTACTATCTTGGCCAAGCACTCCGCCAAAGAAGAACATATTGAGAGACAAATGTGAGATTTGACGTTGCCAACTATCTCAACTGAGCATTGGTGAAGTATACTCTGGTTATCCCAATCAAGTGCACACGAGCCGCGATCTTGAAGTTGACATGGTGAAGCAAATGCATCAAAAAATTGAGGTATGAACTCCTTGTTTTAATGAGTTACGCATATCCTGTCATCCCCCGAGTCTATTGTATATAATAGAATTGAATATGCTGTAGACTTGATAAAATCTTTCAAAATCCGGCTTACACCATCTGAGTTAAAGCAGATCTTTAATGATTTGCACTACATCCGTAGCCCCCAAGGGCCGGTTTAATCAGCATGAATGAACCGGTCCTGTTCATTGTTGTTTATGAATCAAAGCTTACTTGTGTAGCTCCTACGATCCAGTTGTATTTTGTTCATAGCACAACTGAGTCATCATAAGATGTGAGCAATATGCATTAGCCCCCAAGTGTCAAGTACTCTTGCTTGCAAAATGCTTGGCACTTAGTCACATGAGCTGTTATATTAATAATTTTTCAGCAGGCATTAGCCCCCAAGTGCCAAGTGTTGTTGCTTGCAAAATTCTTGGGACTTATTTCTGTAACCCAAGTATGAACATGATTTTGAACCGGTGTATGTACAGGACACCACTGCTCTGCTTCAATCACAACTGACTAATGTGAAAGCCCGGATGGAGCACCAAGAATCCGAGACCCGGAAGGCGGACTCAAAATTCTAGTTTAGCGTAGCTGAAACTGAAAAGCTGAAGACGAGTTTTGAGGTTGAAAGAAACGCCTAGGCTGAAGAAAAAACTGCCAATTTTTGAAACTAATTTAGGAACATTTTGTTGACCAATTAAACTAATTTAGGAACATTTTGAACATCTAAGCTTGTTTAGCTTGATGGGTGGAGCAGTGTTATTATGACACGAAGCATGTATTCTGATCATATAGTGATCATAAAAGGGGGAAACTCTAAGCATATTTTTTTAGCAAAAGAGGGTTTCCCCTCCGATTTCTATTAAAGAAACCACCATGGAACCAACATGATCAATTAAACCCTAAGCATGACCAATTAAACCGTATTATGGTTGTGCCAGGGCAGATTTGAAGCTGCAAACCAGAGAAATGATATTTAGCATCCATTGTTTTCTTCGAACTAAGAACTAAATTCTAAGAGCTGAAAAGAAAGTAGAGTAACCAAGTTAAGATCTATTTTCTGGTTGAGATCAAAAAGTTGAGGAGATATGAAGTACCACCTCTCTTGCGGCACCGTGTAGGCATCGGGGGCGCGATGGCTGTCGGTGGTGTTGAAGCAGATCTGCGACGGTAGACAGGTGCATCGGGGAATAAGTCCCGTTGCGGTGGAAGAGAAGGTCGTGTGAGCGGCCCCGACAAAGAGGACGACAACACTGATGAAGCGAGAGGACACGATGCAAGGCTATTGGTCCGTCGCCGTGGATGAGAAACGTCCATCTCAAGCAGTGCACGACGTGGTCTTGGTAGGCGCTCTGGCATGGTGGAGGACGGTGGCGATGGATGTGGTGGAGGACGGCGGCGATGGATGGGGTGGCGGACGGAGGCTGGTGTGGGGATGGGGTGTTCTAGCACGGACGGTGTATGAATGGGAAAATGGAGGGAGAGGTACGAGGAACCATTTTTTTGGGACGCGCCTGTCTGAAATATGGGAAAGTTACAAACTTAGCCCCCATTTAAAATTTGGACATCTCGTCAGTTGGGGATAGGACGGTAATCTCGCATCTCGCCAATATTTGCCCAGAGGAATTTCGGGCAAGGAGAGGGTGGTTGGCGCCCATGCTTGGCGCCCATGGTTGGCGCCCACGGTGTATGAACGAGGCTGACAAGTAGGGCGGTTGTGTCACGTCTGAGTGAAGTTACAAACCTGCCCCTATTGAAAATATTTGCCTACATTGATTTCAGCCGAGTCGAGTTTGTTTTGCCGCCCACCGTGTATGAATGGGGAATGGAGGGACAAACAGAGGTCTTTCAGACGAGCTTGAATCAAATTTGTTTTGCCGCCCATGTTTGACGCCCATCGTGTCGGAATGGGCTCAGCGGCGGTCGTGTCACGTCTAATTGAAGTTACTAACCTACCCCTATTTAGAGAAGTGGAAATCGGGTCAATGGATTGTCCGTGTAATGGGTAGACAGTAATTTCCATCTCCCAAACACTTGGCTTCGGGAAGCCGACATGGGAGTGGACATTTTGCTGCTTCTTTCAAATTTTGGGACAATAAGCATCCATGTTTACCCTGGCAACTAAATTCGAATCCACTTTGTATTCCTATATGAATCTTTATAAATCATTCTATGTGTTTTTATATATATTCAAAAGGATGACAAAGATGTATTCCACTGTCATATATGAATATGGTTTACAAATGCCGATACTCAAATTCAGAAACTAGAATCCAGTTTAAGGTGAATTTGAATATTTGGAACACTTCAGGTCCAACTCAAATGTCACACGCAGCATAATGTGTACTCCCATTTAGATATGTACACAAGCGATGTATCAAGATTCAAATACCGAGTCAATCAACCAAGAATGTACAGAACTAATAGACATATAAACACTTATAGAGTATATGGATCAATAATATCAACTAACATACATAAGCCAGACCGATGTACTTTTTTTGGCTACAACATCCTTTTTTAGCCAGTATCTTGGCCCTTTCCGATGCGTGCCACTTATGGTCCATCTATACTACTACTATTGCTGAATGCACATTCAGCCCGATTGGCATATTTGTAGGTCTGGCACAGCAATCCAAATGAAATGTCTCCGAGTCTTATCAATTAATACAGACGTGTTCTCAAATAAAATTACAAACCAAAAAAACAATTATTACATGATCTCTAAAACAAATGGTTTGATTGATTACATGAACAGACAACACAAAGGTTATTCAACTGTAGAAAGAACATTTCACCTATGATTTACCAAGTAGGAATTTAATTTCCTTTTTTCCTTTAGGACCTTAACAATCTCACTACAGGAATCAACTACTTTTCCATCTGCCATGGCGGACGGCAAAGGCATGGATAGCGGACGGCAAAGGTCTTTGGCGTCTGCGGCGGACGGCAAAAGTGGACGGCAAAGTACGGGACGGCTAAGAGCTACGTTGCCGTCTGCTTCGGGCGGCTGACGGCAAAGGGGCCTTTGCCATCAGCAGCGGACGGCAAAGAATGCTGACGGCAATAAATGCGATGTTACTCCGTTAGGTGGTTAACGCAAGGCCTTTGCCATCTGCCGCTGACGGCAAACTTCGGAAGGCCTTTGCCGTACGCCGAGTGATGTCAGCCGACGTCACTACACGGCAGGCCTTTGCCGTCCGCCGCTGTAGGCAAAGTTTTTTTTCTCTTTGCCGTCAGCCACTGTAGGCAAACTGACCAAATGGTCAGCCTCCCAGGAAGCACAGTTGCCTGCCACGTGTCCTCTTTGTCGTCTGCTGCTGATGGCAAAGAGCCCTTTGCCGTCGGTGGCAGACGACAAAGAGCCTGCATATTGTCTCTTTTTTCTGGTTTTTTTAATCCAACAATTTTCACAGCAAATATATATGACATATATAGATATATTTCACAGGGCTATTTAACAACACATAAGTTTCATCATACATACATATATAGTTCCATCCATTCATACATAGCAAGTTGCACATACACATAAGTTGCAACCATTAGGAAGTTGCACATACATATTACAATGCAAAGTTTCATCAAGATAGCAAGTTCCATAGTAGCAAGCTAGAAGAATACTAGAAGAGAATGAACTAAAAAACAAGCACTCCATCATAGCAAGCTAGCTTCCGAGAAGTGAATGAAATCTGCAAAATGGCAAATAAGAAAGTTAGGAAAAGGTGACTAGAAAAAGAAGACTAGAAGAAGAAGCACGCCATCGTTTGTGAGATAACTTAGGTGAAATGGAACGTTTATCAGCTAACTTAGGTAAAATGCATCATTTTAGAGATAACGTAGGTAAAATGGATCGTTTATGAGTTAACTAAGCTAATTATGTCATTTTTTACATAAGTAAGGTAAGTACATGTCATTATTGAGCAAACCTAGTTAACTAAGCATATTATAACTAACTTAGGTCATTTTGGAGGAAACAAAGCTAAGTATAGATCGTTTTAGAGCTAACTTAGGTAAAATGGCTGGTTTTGGAGGTCAGTAAGCTTATTAAGTCATTTTGCAGGAAAAGAAGCTAACTCTAGGTCATTGAGGTAAGCATATTGGATGAAATAAAGCTAAGTCTAGGTCTTTATGCATTTGTTAAGCAAAAAACTAGAGAAACTTACCTTGATCATGGAGGTGTGGGAGCGGGCTAGCTGGCTCATGCCAGTAGCTGGAGAAGGATCGTGTGATGCTTGTGTGGAGTTACGCTGCACCAAAGATCATTTCTAATGTTTCGTTAGCATGATGACACTCAAATGTTAAGACTAGCAAGTAACATCCATTCAAATTAAACTCACCGTGGTCTCAGGAGCAATCTTTGGATCAATGGCTATGGAGCCACGGGACCTCCCGCCACTAGATATCATCACCTGCTCTGGATTGTAGGGAATCTGGCTCGGGTTAAACTCCTCCCCTTTCCTCGCCTTCCCCTTAACTTGCTTGTAAGAGGCAGTGTGGGCCATGGCATACAGGTCGTACCCCTCTGGCACCTTATCCGTCTTATTGTAGCATGCCTGAAACAGAGAAACAATGTAAATTAGTAATTAAAGGGCTCAAGCTAGCATGATGAATGAATTGCATTAATCATGAAGCAAACCACACACCCAATTCCGCCCGAACTGATATAAGCTGGAGCTACCTTGATGGTGTGGCACACCTTCAATTTGGGCACGTTTGTCCTTGGCCTCAGTCGACTCCCCTTCCTTCTTTCAACACCTGCCATGACAAAGAGTAATCGAAATTAGTACAACATAAAAAAATACCGACATGAATAATAATATGTATATCACTTAAGTGTATCATCATCAAGTACAACATAAAAAAATTGAATACCTGACACTACTAATAATCTCGATCAGTATCATCAATAAATGCATAATCATCATCATCACTATAATCAATGACGGGCTCATAGGGTTCAGTGGCATCAACATGTGGAAGGCCACCTTTACGTAATCGGTCAAGCATTAAGAGGTCGTCCACAGCAGTAACCTCTTCTTGTTCCGGCTCTTCTTGTTCCTCCTCTGGGGTGATGTGGGATTCACGGTCACTGTCTACTTCAATGTTTTGGGGTGAAGTATACAGGTTCTTGAAACTCTTTTTGGAAAGACGTGTCTCTTGGAAGAATTCTCCTTCATATGTGTCTGGGTTATAGTCTTCATAATCCTCTTCCTTTGGGGGAGATAGTCTAGCATGTGGCGGCACTTTATAAACGACATCCCAACCTTTCAGATTTGGATTAGTTTGGCAGGCCCAGGGTAGATAGAATACTTGGGTCGTCTGTAGAGCCGTAATATAGACATCAGGAACATCTAAGTGGGTGCTTTGGTTGATTTCAACTAGCCCTATATGTTCATGAGTCCTTCTAGTCTCCTTTGGCTGAATCCAATAACATTTGAAGACTACGACATTCGGTGGGTTTTATCCATAGAATAGAAGTTCATAAATTGCTTCAACTCTCCCATAATACTCGGTACCTCCTTCGCCGATAGAAGATACACAACAATTTGTATACTTTCGGTCGGCCATAGATATCTCTTTGCCATAGGTACGAAAACGATTCCCGTTGATGTCGTATTTGTCAAATGAATGGACCTTATAGTCAAAACCATTAGCGACTTGTATCAATTCGGCGTCCATAGACTCTGAATTAGCCTACAAGTTTAATATGAAAGGATTGTTGCATTACGCACAAATTAGCGAATGAAATGAAATTGTCTAATAGAATTTACCGTTTCTTTGAACCAAGAGATGAAACCGGGATAGCCGCCTCCTTGCTTTGCGAGAAGCTCATACTCTTCGATGGAATCCTTTTGGATCACCGCTCGGGCGACGTATCGACTGTATGAAATATCCAGGAATAAGAGTAGTTCAAACGGAAATAGAAGTTGCGAACAATGTACCGAGAACTTACTCGATGTACGACCGCACTTCTATCAGGTTGTTGAAGATATACAACGAAATGGTATTCCATTCTTCGTTATCCAATACTGGATTTGAAACACTGGCTGGTGCGAGATTCCCTTTGAATAGGCTGAGGTTGGATCCACCCTTTTTAGGCTCGTCAGCATTGTACCGAGGCTTCGGATTATGCAAATGACGATTTTTGGTTTCGTAGTGTGCTGTCATAAAGTTTTCCACCTCCTCAGTGATGAATGCCTCAGCCATAGACGCTTCAATTCTACGTTTATTTTTACATTTTTCTCGAAGCGTCTTCTACGTCCTCTCAGTTGGGTAGCACCAACGATTGTGCACGCCCCCCCCCCCAATCTTGCCTCGGTCGGGAGATGCAAAATCAAATGCTTCATTGGATTAAAGAAGCCCGGTGGAAAGATCTTCTCTAACTTGCAGATCAACTCTGGCTCCAACTCTTCCATTTCTTCTAGCATGTCAGGCAATAGTTCTTTCGCACAAAGAACACAGAAGAAATAGCTGAGTTCTGCCAGTACTAGCCATTCATCCTCAGGGATAAAGCCACGCAGCATCACCGGCATTACCCGCTCAATCCATATGTGCCAATCATGACTCTTGAGACCAAATATCTTCAATTTATCAAGATTCGCTCCCCTCTCTAGATTTGCTGCATACCCATCGGGGAACATCAACTACATTTTCACCCACGAGATAATTTCCCTCATAGCTGGCCTTCCAAGATTGAACCATGCCTTTGGCTTCGTCCAGTTCTGCTTTCCTTTTGGTTCTTTCATGTTTTGTAACGGCCTATCACATAGCGCCTCCAGATCAACTCTAGCCTTAGTATTATCCTTTGACATCCCATCTATGCCGAACAATGTACGAAAACATGCCTCGGCGATATTCTTCTCAGTGTACATCACGTCGATGTTGTGTGGGCAAAGGAGGTCTTTGAAGTAAGGCAGATCCCATAAGCATGTTTTGTGAGTCCAGGTGTGCTCAGAATTATACCCCTTGAAGTACCCTGGACGCTCTGGATCTGGCTCGAGAGCGTTTAACTGATCCAGGGTCTGTTGGCCTATCAACGCAGGTGGTGCAGAGTTTTTTATAACTCTACCTCTGATGAAGTTCTTCTTGTCTTTCCTGAACTTATGGCGAGGATCCAGGAACTGTCTATGCATGTTGAAGCAAGAAAACTTGCGACAGGCTTGAAGCCAACGAAACTCAAGAGCTCCCTTGCATGTGGGGCACGGGAACCTTCCATGCACACACCAGCCAACGAATAGCGCATACGCCGGCAAGTCATGCGTCGAGTACATGTACCAGACACGCATTATGAAGTTTCGTTTGCTATAGGCGTCGTATGTCTTGAACCCATTATCCCAGGCTTCTTGCAATTCGTCCTTAAGCGGCTGCATGTACACATTCATATTTTTCCCCGGATAGTTGGGCCCTGGAATTATCAACGTCAGGAAAATGTTCTTTCTTTGCATAATCTATCCGGGGGGGAGATTGAGTGGAAAGACAAATACGGGCCAACAACTGTATTGGGTTGCCGTCATACCAAACACGCTGAACCCATCGGTGCTGATGCCGACTCGAGGATGCCTCGGATCTGCCGCTTTGTCAGCATGTAATTCATCAAACTTTTTCCATGCAACACCATCCGATGTGTGTACCATCATCAGATTCCCATCTGCATCTAGTTCGGTTCTTTTGCCTGTTTTGTGCCATGTCATCTGTCTGGCCGTCTCTTCGACCATGAAAAGACGTTGAAGTCTTGGTACGATTGGCATATACCGAAGAACACTAACAGGGATTTTGGTCTGTGTCTTCTCACCCATACCGTTGTCTACCACAATATACCTGGAAGACTAGCAAATGGGACAATAGTTCAAGTCTGCATAGTCAAGCCTAAATAAGGCACATCCTTTCTCAAAGGCATGTATCTTCTCATAGGGCATCTTCAGTGCACGAAGGATTTTGTCCGATTGGTAGAGGTTTGCAGGCATTACATGGCCTTTGGGTAGAAAGCATCCAAATACTGTCATAATTGCGTCATAGCATTCTCTGCCCAAGTTGAACTGAGCCTTCAAAGCCATTACTCGTGAGATGGCATCCAACTGACATAGCTTAGTGTGCTCATGGAGCGGACGTTTTGAAGACTCCAACATTTCATTGAAGGCCTTTGCAGATTCCTCCATCTCCTCATCCGAATCCTGAGCATCATCATAGTCTTGCACCATGTTTTCCATCCCGGTACCATGCTCGTCGGTGCGACGATGATCCACCTCAGCTCGGTCACGTTGGGTAGACTCACCATGAAATGTCCACACCGTATAATCGGGCGTAAAACCATTCTTCTGCAGGTGTTTACCCATTTCAGCCTCTGTCCTCTTTTCCCAATTGCCGCATCGGAAACAGGGGCACCAAGTTTTCCTCTAGCCATTTGCAAATGCGGCTTGCACAAACCCCTTGGTTTTTGTGAACCATTCAGCGCTCCATTTGTTCTAACCAGTGTGACCGGTATACATCCACGCACGATCACTCATCTTGACTTTCAGAGCTACTGGACACACAACAATTATATATATAATTCACCATGTATATATTCATCAGTTGATCTACTTTGTCAATTTTATTACGTCCATGCAACCTACACTCTAATAGGTAATGATAGGTCCTAATCCCACCCGAGTATGTGTAGATTGGGTTCATTTTCCCATGCTATGCTCCGGATCCGACACAAAATTTCGGCAGCACCTCCCCGCTATTCTCCTGATACACGTCTCTGCAATAAATAGAGAGGATGTGTACCCGGAGAACAACAGGGGAGGCACTGACGAAATTTATGCGTCGAATCTGGAGCAAAGCATATGGGAAAATGAACCCAATCTACACATACTCGGGCTGTCCATGGATAGCGTTGGACAATTCGAAAGAATCAAGGTAATAAATATGCAAATGCATGCATATTTATAACTATGACGCTTTCGAACGGGAGACACATATTGGTTACGCACACTGATGATTCAAGACACATATATAGCTAGCTATCAAGTTTCATCGGCACGAACATCGGAACAGAGCAAATAATTAATGGGGGAGGAGGACATGTCATTTTTGCTCACTCACGAACGAAGGGACAGAGCTTGTCAAACGCACGTCGAGGTCGTCGAGCACGCAACCTCGCAGCGGTGAAACAACTACACATTTAAATCAACCCGATCAACACAATTATATATGATGTTTTTCATAACAAAATCGAAAAATATATGACCTAACTAATAATTCACAAATATAAGACCTTGTCGGCCTCGGAGGGTCGGGTGTCGGGGTGTCTGG
>NC_041393.1:709560156-709567605 GCF_002162155.2 Triticum dicoccoides
CCGGGCGGCAGGGGCGGCAGTGGATCTAGCTAGGGCGGGGTGTCGGGGAGGAGAGAGGAAGAGAAGGGAAAGTAACGGGCGGGGGGTGGCATCCGTTTAGTTACTCGGCTCTTTGCCGTCCGCAACTCTTTGTCGTCCTCCGTTATCTCTCTTTGCCGTCCGCTAGCGGACGGCAAAGAGGTGGGGGTGTTAAGTTTTTTTAAAACGGGTGGGTGGGTGGGGGCCACCTCCCTCTTTGCCGTCAGCTGGATGACTGCAAAGACTCTTTGCTATCAGCTGGCTGACGGCAAAGAAACGGCTCATGGCAAAGAGGTTCTTTGCCGTCCGCCATTTCTTTGCCGTCTTCTTTACGGTAGCTGATGGCAAAGAGCTTCTTTGCCGTCCGCTAGCTGACGGCAAAGATCTGGCTGACGGCAAAGTAGCTGATTCCAGTAGTGTCTGGTCAGTCTCAGCTTGCTTCATTTTGAAATCCACCAAATATTTAATGGTTGTCTTGAGTACTACTTGTGATTGTGCTGTTTGCTTCCTCAACATGTCAACTTCATTTCTAAGTGCAGAAGCAGAATCTCTTTCTACCACTACTTTTGCCTCTAGAGCATCAGCAGTTGGCAATTCATAATGCACGATTGGGCCGGTGCCACTACTGTGGGATGATGCAACGTCCATGGGCACCTCGCTCTTTGATCTTGGGCTAACCTGTTTTGCCATTAAAGTTCCGATTGGATTCAGAAAAGTTGAAGTTAGCAAAACATCTCAACTGGGAGTTATAACGGCAAACCAGTTAAACAAACAAGTAATTAAAGAGTTTCAATTGGATGCTGAAAAGTACAGTAGTTATTAACATCATTGTAACCCGCTGTTGCAGCAGCAAAGCAGTTAAACAAACAAGTATATATTTAAGTTAAGGCAAACAGGTAATTCTTAACAGTAAGTATCAAACACATAGATAGGCGCAGTCTACAATATGATTAACAGGCTGTGCCAATATGTAATCACTAGCAAACTAAATTAAGCCAAGCAACGTAATTGAACAATTTTGCAATAAGTGGCTAACTAAAATTCCAAGAAGCAAGTAACTGAACTTATGCTAGTTCTTTGTACAGGCACACTGCAACTTCTTTTTTGCTTACAAGGTTGTACAAAGGAGTCCATGGCATCAATTGCTTGGATACGCAGTCCCAATACTTCTTTCTTCCCACACTGCATGGGTAAGTCGAATGGTTAAGCTGGTAAGATGGTGCGTCCTTGATATGTTATATGAGGACGTGTAGTCAGACTAGTTGTAGCCAAACACATCACACTGGCTTTTACTGTATATTTCATGCGATTACTTTCGGCATATGGAGATCTAAGCAATCTACAATAGGATGAAAAGACTGGCATCCTTCACATTATTGGCGAACTCAGTTCATAAAAACAAGCAATTCAACCATTCTGTGGGTAAATCAAAAGCGCCATTGGAATATTTTTCACTATCCAATCATACACGCAAAAAGGGGAGACGCCACCATAGGGGCTGGTATGGCCGGCCACCTCAGGTGGCTGGAAAGTGTGCACCTAGTTTGAGTCGTCCAGGTTGGCCCATGCTAGTTTTGTTCGTCCCAACGCATGAGCAAGCAATGTAAAAAATGAAGAAAAATGTTTCAATTTGGATGGGCCAATAACATAAGTGCAAGGCAGGCCCTATAGCAGGCTCGCGGCCCATACGAGCGCCTCCCATATCGATCGACAGCAGGAAAAATCCCAATTCATTCGCTCCAGCCTCCAGTCTGGTTCGCTCCTAACCTAGCCATCGCTGGACAGACCGACACATCACTTCCTCGCGCCCTCGTTGGAGGGCGGTCGCCGGGCTTGAAGCGAACGGAAGGACAAGAAGATGAAGATCCAACCCTGGGTATAGCCTGCGTGGGAGGCAGCGGCGGCAGCACGGGCATGGCATCGAGCTTGCGCAAACGGACAGTCGCAGCTTGCAAGAGTAGCATGCGCAACGAGCAGGTACATCACATCTCTGATTATATCTAATTCAACTCTTCAATTTCTGGCCAATAGTTAAACCTGACGGTGTTGTAAAACTGCTTGTATGTAGGGAATCTATGAGAAAATGAAACCAATTTCTACTTATTTTATAACTCCCCCAATCAATACTGAACTTACTGAATCTGATGTATCTAATCAAGTTTCCGGTGCAAACATACAAGCTCATGTCGTTCTTGAGCCTGAAGTGTCTAATTGTCAGGACCCCGACTCAATGCCACATCGATCTAGCATGTAACACCTCATATCACTTTGCGGCCTCACGCACGGTATTCCCACGGGTGTCGCCTTACCTTAGCCCGGGACCGTTTGCGCCTTTTGGCACACGTATATGACAGTGTCGCTAGCATCCATATGATAAGGAGCCTGGGCTGACATGGCTAGTCGTAAACCCAAAGTGGCACAGACTTAGAGGGACAGGCATTCATGACCCAGCATCGAACGTGTCGGTCATCAGCGAGTGAATCCAGGCTGTAGCACTGGGCTAGCAGGACTCCGGTGAACCGGGCTGTAGCAGGCTAACAGGACTCCGGTATTCATCGCGTGACATTTCCCCGAAGGGACAGACACAGGAACGAGGAAGGACACATGCCGGCCAGCCTAAGTGTTCCGGAGCAGTAGCGAGCTACCATGGCTCGGTGGAAACACTAGGAGACATTTCCCGGTAAGAGAGGCTACTAAAGATAAACAACTAGATGGTCAGATCCCACACATACCAAGCATTTCAATAACATACACACAATATGCTCGATATGTGCAATACAACATGGCATCACAACATGACTTCATGACTCAAGTAATTTATCAATAGGCTCCGAGGAGCGAGATATTACAAACATGGGTCTCATGACCCAACAATTAGAGCATACAAATCAAAGCACAAGCGGAAGCTATCATGTCTGGGTACAGACATCTATAACTGAAAAAGGTTGAGAAGCCTGACTATCTACCAGATCCTGCCGGGGCACAAGATCGTAGCTGAGGTAACAAGCTAAACGTCGAAGTCCAAGCGGAACTACTAGTGAGACTGAAGTCTCTCTGCAAAAACATAAAATAGGCAAATGTGAGTACAAATGTACCCAGCAAGACTTACATCAGAACTAACTACATATGCATCATTATCAACAAAGGGGATGGTGGGGTTTAACTGCAGCAAGCCAGCTTTGACTCGGTGGCTATCCTGAACTACGACTGCAATGTAACTCTTTTGAGGTGGCGCACACGAGTCCACATATTCCCCATATCAATACACCACTATGGATCCGCTCCCGTCTCCCTACGAGAGCGCCATCCATAGCACTCACGCTTATCTTGCGTATTTTAGAGTATCCACTTTCACTTGTCTATGAACTGATATAAGCAACCCAGAAGTCCTTTACCGCGGACACGGCTATTCGAATAGATGATGTTAACCCTGCAGGGGTGTACTTCTTCATACATGTTTCCACCACTTAGCGTCTGCACACGACATGTGCTCGGCAGACTTCAAGCGAAAGTCGACGTGGGTGTAGACCACGACCTACCTAAACACTCAAGTCTCTAGTCCAGGTTTATCGCCTATTCGGGTTCCATCCATGAGGAGATCCGGCCGGAGTTTCGCTCACAGCCCCAAACGATGTGAACAGGGTTCCCGAGATACCAAACGGGCATCCGGTACACCGTGCCACGTACCTACCGCATCACAGCCCACCCCTACGGTCAGCGCTGTCCACGGCCTCCAGTAAGCTACAAACACCAGAAACTACTTGCAACTCCTGGACAGAGGACTAGGGTGAATAAGAAGTCGAGCGGGGTCATATTTCAGGGCCCAATGTATGGTAGTAGCTGAATCATGGATCACAAACACAGAACTCAGTTCCTGAGGACGGCTTCAATGAGACAACCCACCATGTACTCCTACATGGCCTCTATACCAACACTGTCAGGACCCCGACTCGATGTCACATCGATCTAGCCGGTAACACCTCATATCACTTTGCGGCCTCACGCACGGTATCCCCACGGGTGTCGCCTTACCTTTGCCCGGGACCGTTTGCGCCTTTTGGCTCACGTATATGATAGTGTCGCTAGCATCCATATGATAAGGAGCCCGGGCTGACATGACTAGTCGTAAACCCAAAGTGGCACAGACTTACAGGGACAGGCATCCATGACCCAGCTTCGAACGTGTCGGTCATCAGCAAGTGGGTCCGGGCTGTAGCACTGGGCTAGCAGGACTCCGGTAAACCGGGCTGTAGCGGGCTAACAGGACTCCGATACTCAAAGCGTGACATTTCCCCGAAGGGACAGACACAGGAACGAAGAAGGACACATGCCGGCCAGCCTAAGTGTTCCGGAGCAGTAGCAAGCTACCATGGCTCGGTGGAAACACTAGGAGACATTTCCCGGTAAGAGAGGCTACTAAAGATAAACAACTAGATAGTCAGATCCCACACATACCAAGCATTTCAATAGCATACACACAATATGCTCGATATGTGCAATACAACATGGCATCACAAAATGACTCTACGACTCAAGTAATTTATTCAATAGGCTCCGAGGAGCGAGATATTACAAACAGGGGTCTCATGACCCAACATTCAGAGCATACAAATCAAAGCACAAGCGGAAGCTATCATGTCTGGGTACAGACATCTATAAATGAAAAAGGCTGAGAAGCCTGACTATCTATCAGATCCTACCGAGGGCACAAGATCGTAGCTGAGGTATCAAGCTAAACGTCGAAGTCCAAGCGGAACTACTAGTGAGACTGAAGTCTCTCTGCAAAACATAAAATAGGCAAACGTGAGTACAAATGTACCCAGCAAGACTTACATCAGATCTATCTACATATGCATCATTATCAACAAGGGGGTGGAGGGGTTTGACTGCAGCAAGCCAGCTTTGACTCGGTGGCTATCCTAAACTACGACTGCAAGCGACTCTTTTGAGGTGGCGCACACGAGTCCACATATTCACCATATCAATACACCACTATGGATCCGCTCCCGTCTCCCTACGAGAACGCCATCCATAGCACTCACGCTTATCTTGCGTATTTTAGAGTATCCACTTTCACTTGTCTATGAACTGATATAAGCAACCCAGAAGTCCTTTTCTGCGGACACGGCTATTCGAATAGATGATGTTAACCCTGCAGGGGTGTACTTCTTCATACATGTTTCCACCACTTAGCGTCTGCACACGACATGTGCTCGGCAGACTTCAAGCGAAAGCCGACGTGGGTGTAGACCACGACCTACCTAAACACCTAAGTCTCTAGTCCAGGTTTATCGCCTATTCGGGTTCCATCCATGAGGAGATCCGGCCGGAGTTTCGCTCACAGCCCCAAACGATGTGAACAGGGTTCCATGACACCAAACGGGCGCCCGGTATACCCGGCCACGTGCCTACCGCATCACAGCCCACCCCTACGGTCAGCGCTGTCCACGGCCTCCAGCATACTACAAACACCAGAAACTACTTGCAACTCCTGGACAGAGGACAAGGGTGAATAAGAAGTCGAGCGGGGTCATATTTCAGGGCCCAATGTATGGTAGTAGCTAAGTCATGGATCACAAACACAGAACTCAGTTCCTGAGGACGGCTTCAATGAGACAACCCACCATGTACTCCTACATGGCCTCTCACCGACACCTTTTACCAAATCGTGTTCACACACTTAGCTTACACACAGTAGGACATGTTCACACACCTCTGATTCATCCCCGATGAATCAGACCTGACTCAACTCTAAGCAGTAGCAGGCATGACAAACAAGCATGAATGAGTAGGCACATCAGGGCTCAAACAACTCCTACTCATGCTAGTGGGTTTCATTTATTTACTGTGGCAATGACAGGTCATGCAAAGGATAAAGGGGTTCAGCTACCGCAGCAAGTAACAAATATGTCGTTGTCCTAATGCAGTAAAAGAGAGCAGGAGCGAGAGAGTGGGATTTTATCGGAATGAACAAGGGGGTTTTGCTTGCCTGGCACTTCTGAAGATAATATAGCTCTTCATCGGTGTCATCGATCACATCGTCGGTATCACGTCTATCGAAAGGGGGCAATCACCGGCAACACAGAAGGGAACACAATCAATGCAATGCACAATATGATGCATGATCATGACATGGCAAAATGAATGTGTTTTGGGCTAATGCAACTAGCAACAGATTAAATGAAGTTGGTTTGAATACAAGATTCAAATTCAAACTCCATATGTGATTATTCAAATGCCATTTAACTGATTTGTGCTAAACAGCAGCTATAAGTTGTTCTAACATGCATGAAAATGGTACAGATGGATTCCTTGAATTTTTCTGATAATTTTTCATATATAAATTATTTAATTTGGAGTTACGGTTAATTTTCTATGATTTATTGAAGTTTAGGACATTTTCTGAAATAATAACTCATTTAAGAATTATTTAAATTCCAGAAACATTTACTACGTCATCAGTGCGTCACCGTGACGTCAGCAGGTCAACAGACGCTGCTGCTGGTCAAACCTGACGTGTGGGGGCCACACGTCGGTGACACAGGGTTGTTTTAACTCACTGACAGGTGGGACCGGTCAACGGCCACGTCAGCTAGGTCAATTCCGACGCGTGGGGCCACTGTGGTTAACTTAAACTAAACAGGGGTTAACCGTGGTTAGTTAAGGGCGTGGGGCCCACAGTCAGTGGCCAAGGCCTGGGTTAGCGGGGGTGGTTAGGCCCTAATGACCGGCCACATCAGCTCTCGCCGGAGTGTAGCCGGCGATGACCGCAGAGCACGGCGGGGAACGCCGGACTTGCGCTAGGGGCATCGGATCGACGCGCCAAGGGCACCAGGAGGTAGCCCGCGCCCGTGCGCATCTAGGGGGACCAACGGGAGGTGCGGGGGTGGCCGGGGTTCGCCGGAGTGGAGCCCGAGGCGGCGGCCGGAGTTCGGCCATGTGCGGGGTTGGGCTGCGGCGCGCTAGGAGAGAAACTGATGGTCCAGACGGCATCCGCGGGCCACCAGAAGCGCGCTGGTGCCACGGGTTCGAGCAGAGGGGCTCGGGTCAGGAGAGCTACGCGGCCATGGCGGACGGCGGTGCTCGAGAATGTGGGCGGGGGTGCTACGGCACGGGAACGAGCAAAATGAAGGAGGGGAAACGGAGTGGAGCTCACAGGGGTTGCGACGGTGGCCTCGGGGAGCTCGGGGAGGCACCGGAGCCGACGAATTTGACGAAGATGGCCGGCGGTCCCGAGGTTGAAGAAGACATCGAGGGCGGTGTTGCGGCACGTCCGGGGCCTCGTGGCTCGTTGAGGAGGTAGAGGGAGGACCGGCGGAGCTTCCTGGGGCGTCGGTGAGCCGTGGGGTGGCCGGTAGCCACGGTGGCTCTCGTCGGTGGCGGCGGCTCCGTTCGGGGAGGGGAACAGAGGAGGGGGAGAGTGTTCGGGGA
>NC_041393.1:709567615-709581139 GCF_002162155.2 Triticum dicoccoides
CGGCACGTCCGGGGCCTCGTGGCTCGTTGAGGAGGTAGAGGGAGGACCGGCGGAGCTTCCTGGGGCGTCGGTGAGCCGTGGGGTGGCCGGTAGCCACGGTGGCTCTCGTCGGTGGCGGCGGCTCCGTTCGGGGAGGGGAACAGAGGAGGGGGGGAGTGTTCGGGGAAGAGAGAGGGAGCAGCGAGGGAGGAAGAGGGGCAAGGGGACACGAGGCGTCCTCGTGGCGTCGCTAGGGAGGCCGGGGGAAGCAGGAGGCAACCAGGCAGGGACGAGGTGGCCTCCTCGGCCGCGCGCGTGCGAGCACGCAGCTGCTCCCACTGGCAAGAGGAAGACGACAGGAGGGGAGGTGGAGATGGGCTGGGCCGGCCAGATGGGCTGGCCAGCTGGGCCAGGTAAGTGGCGCCAGGTAATTTTTGCTCTTTTTATTTTTTTCTTCTGTTTTGTTTTTATTTAATCTTTTGCCACTGTTTTGAAATAAAACAAATTCAAAGACAGTGACAAAATTCCCCTGAACATTTTATTTAGCACAATGGAATTATACCAAAGCACATAAAAATGTTTCAGTTATTTGAACATATATTCAGTAATATTTGGATATAAGTTCAAATTCAAAATAGTATTGATTTAAATTCAAAGTCTCAAAATAAATTCTTTTAAAATGTTCATTATTTTTGGTTTGGATCAAAACCCTTGCCAAAAATATTAAACATCTAAGAAGAACATTTTGGAACAATGAATGAGATTTTAGGGTTCTTGCCCTTCTTTTATTTAAGTTTGTGAGGCTTCCAAAATTCCTCAGTTCAAATTTCAGAATTTAAACATGATGCACACATGAAGCTAGCCTAGAGCATTACCAGAAGCTAGGGATGTGACAACTCACCCCCACTAAACAAGAATCTCGTCTCGAGATTCAAGCGTAGGGTAGGATGAAGGAGAAACGCAAACTAGTATAATCTTCACGATCCAGGTTGCACTTCATAGGAACGTTGATTCGATCACCATCGTCGTCTTGAAGTCTTGCTCTGAGAAATCCTGTCAACATGACATGGAGGGAAGAAGGAGACTCTAGAGGGGTCGATCTTCTCGAAGATCGAACAACTCAGGATCAGCTCACGGAATGAGACATAGAACCATCTCTCGGGTTGAGACACGAGATACACATCAAGAGGGGTGGAAAGAAACGGATGACGAAGGTTCACTAGGTGGACAACAATTCCACATTTAAGAAGGTGGTAAACGGTTGTCAACGTAGCGAGGAGTTGAGTTGCCATGATACCACGACGAAACATCCTGGAGAAGGGTGATTCGTAGATTATTATCTTAAGTGGCAAAAAGAATTACCTTTGATATAGAGATCATTGAAACTCTTCATACCAGCCTAAGGCAATTCACAACGATCGTTTGGAGGGGGTCGGTAGAATGGCATACTCGGACTTGGATGATGTGGATTACCTTGTTGAAGACAACGTAATGGATGAATTTCCTTATCACCGGAGATGGAAGAGACCCGCGGTAGAATGGCACATTGGCGGTGCAAGCTGGGAACAAAATGCAAATGCTGGGAATGATTCTGGTAACTGGGGAAGAACCCAACAATAGGGAGTGAATTCACTGTTTGAATAGATCATAGCATTGCCGAGGGAACTGAGAGCAAACCCAGTTAGTGCCGATGATAACACATAGCGCTTGTGCGTGCTCTCAAGAACTTGAGCATTTCCATATTCATCAAGGTTTTACCAACATCCGTGTCAAGGATCCTGGCAACACAACTTGCTACCATGATGAACAACGATGGACGATGCAGATGCATAGGAAGATAACACCTTCTCAGATTTCACCCTTGGCGGGGCCAGGGAACAAATCTGGATGATCGATCGAGAGACACTTAGCACTCTGCTTCTAATGTTCTCCTTGATGTGCTAGTGTACCCATTTATAGATATGGTTTGATATCTAGAACATCAAGTAAAAAGGTCGGACTTCGGAACACAGAAATCCATAGGGCAACTAGGGAGTAAATCCTACGACATCCCTATGGGGAGGTGGCCAACTTCATCAATCAAGATATTATAATAACAGGTCTTCCGTCCGGGTGTGTTGGCCACGACATCCACTTTACCGGTTATCGCGCGACCAATATTATAATTCTTGGGAAATATTCCAACCATCATATCTGCCTGAGGTTCAGATCTGGTTGGTGTCAGGATAATCTAGACTCATCGAGTCTAGGAAGAAAAACGAAAGTTTGCAACACAAATCGACGAGATGACGTTGCGGGATTCTCGGGAGATGGACTACGATAGCAAGCTCCAAAACATGAGCTGGTTCTGCTACAAACATGTGAACACGTTGTCCCAGACAAGCATGACCACATGGTAGCCTTATAATAAAAGAATACCGAGTTCAGGAGGGGGAACCATCAACGAGGGTATCGAAGTTCTTTCATAAGTCCGGATTAGCTCTTATGAAGATACTCCTTCTCCTTGGACAAAGCAGTCAGTGGCTTGGTGTGCCAGGGATACATATAGATTGAAGGTTGCAAGTCTTCAAACCACAGCATTCTTCGCACGTGTGCATGACTGATTTGGAATGATTCCAAAGAAAGCAACATTGACTTTCTCGAATCCACGGCGGCAACTTGCATCAGATGCACATGAATTAGAGGAAGTCACTTCTTACATCCGAACATAGGCTTCATGAGCTAGCATGAACAAATGCTTCCAAAAGTTTCCAACACTAGCTTAATGTTCAACAAAATCATGGAGGAGATAAGGATGTTGTCAATGGGCTCAACAACAATTCATCTGGGTTTCCTTTTAAAAGGAATTCCATAGTTAAATGAACACGGTGATAGTATTAGTCAGACCCAAAAATATAACGGTGTATGCTCGAGGATAAACCACGAGTAAGACAACATTACGAACATCGTTGGTTCTCACTTGATTGGATGATAGCCCATACTCCAATCAAAGGATTGATAAGACAATAGGTCCAGCAACTGATCACAGGGACCAACCGATGAAGATATCATCTTTCTTCAACACACACTACACAAGAATATCCCTTTGGAACGAACTAAGTCAGACAAGCTTTTATCTTCCAACTCTCCAAGTTGTTGTCTAGCTTAACCAACTAGCTCAGGGATATCCAACACAGATTCTTGGAGAAGGGTGGTTCACAAGAAACCAACTTGATCACGAGCTCAACATAGCGTCAGGTGACAACCTGGTAATACTTCCGAGAAGACATACGGAAAATCACGAACCACCGATATGTTATTTAGCTCGAGAACGACCTTACTTTTCAGGGCAAGACGATATGATCAAATGAGCGAGGACTTGACAAGATCCTAACTCATCAGTCAAAGAATGCACCAGGAATAAGGGCTAGGTAGCACAATCTATCTTAGAATGGTGATTCAATAACCAACACGCTAAGAATGAATTATTATCCTTTAACTACCAAGCAACGAGGTTGCTGGGAGTATTGATTTCACACATCACAATTCATTTGTCGGTATTCTGGTTGCATCAACACGAAGACCGAGGAATGACTAATGATGGTGAGAAGTATCACTGTGTCAAGAGTTCATAGGATGGTGTGCAATTCCCATGACATTCTTGATATAAAGATGGTAATACTCCAAGGTAGAACAGAATCAAAAGCTGGGCTGGCATTTTGATCTGCGGAGCACAATTGCTTTGACCCAATCCTAGATATGGAAGAGGTACTGGAGTTTGTTTCTCCTAGTCATTCCGGAATAGAATGGCTTGACGGACCACAAGAGTAATAGGTATCGATGAACGATTGCACGCATACTCTTGACTATCAATTGATAAACGAGGGTCAGAAGACAACTAAAGAGGGACAACTCAAAGGAAGATACGATTTTCTGAGTTGTGGATGCATGGTTTAGCATGTCGAACGAAGTTCAACATATTTCTTCCGGATAACCCATGCAGAAAGGTAGAACTGGCAGAGCCACAATATATAATGGAGATCTCATCAAGAATGATCCTGTTGTGATATTTCAGTTCAACGAGGAACTTCTGCCATAAGTAGTTCATGGTATTTGGAAGAAGAAGATACCACGGACTTCAAGGACTATCGCAAAGGTTACTAATATCCTAAAGGAACTAGCAAACACTATCAACATGAAGTAAGTAGAGTGAATCTCGGGTTCAAAACCCAGGAATGGAATACCTACTACTAAGTAGCATCACGGAATGCTTTCGAGAATAAAGGCCAGAATCATCACACTAGGACACAAATCATGGCTAGACCACTAGATGATCCCCTGAGACACCTAGGGTCATAATAATAATTCCGACATAAATGTCAAGGCAATAGAATACCTCAACTCAACAATTAGTGTGATTGAGCTGGCATAAAGGAACATCGAAACCAGAGGGAAAGGAGTTTGCAAATGCATCAGACTATTTAGAAACCTGGGATGACTCGGACAACATAACGGCTGTAGATGCTCAGAAAAGATTTGAGACATTCACAAAAGGGTGGCATAACCACCCAGAAGCACAATATCAAGGTTTCAAGATCAACAGTTAACATACAGAGGTAATAGGAACTGAACAGAGGCTTACGTCCAACAATTTAATAAGTCTGCGGATTAGTAACACGTGATCCTGATGGGAAGAAGAGATAGCCTAGTTCTTAATCCCCGTAGAGGAGAAGATGATGACTCAGATCAGAAGGCCATGAGGTATAAGGAGTAAAAAAAGAACCTTACGTTCCATCCCACAATCAATTCCCTTATATAACTAAAGAATTTCTAGACTCAACTTCCACCAGTTTGGCTTGGTAATCCTACAGGCAGTCAAGCTCTGATACCAACGCTGTCAGGACCCCGACTCAATGCCACATCGATCTAGCATGTAACACCTCATATCACTTTGCGGCCTCACGCACGGTATTCCCACGGGTGTCGCCTTACCTTAGCCCGGGACCGTTTGCGCCTTTTGGCACACGTATATGACAGTGTCGCTAGCATCCATATGATAAGGAGCCCGGGCTGACATGGCTAGTCGTAAACCCAAAGTGGCACAGACTTACAGGGACAGGCATTCATGACCCAGCATCGAACGTGTCGGTCATCAGCGAGTGAATCCAGGCTGTAGCACTGGGCTAGCAGGACTCCGGTGAACCGGGCTGTAGCAGGCTAACAGGACTCCGGTATTCATCGCGTGACATTTCCCCGAAGGGACAGACACAGGAACGAGGAAGGACACATGCCGGCCAGCCTAAGTGTTCCGGAGCAGTAGCGAGCTACCATGGCTCGGTGGAAACACTAGGAGACATTTCCCGGTAAGAGAGGCTACTAAAGATAAACAACTAGATGGTCAGATCCCACACATACCAAGCATTTCAATAACATACACACAATATGCTCGATATGTGCAATACAACATGGCATCACAACATGACTTCATGACTCAAGTAATTTATCAATAGGCTCCGAGGAGCGAGATATTACAAACATGGGTCTCATGACCCAACAATTAGAGCATACAAATCAAAGCACAAGCGGAAGCTATCATGTCTGGGTACAGACATCTATAACTGAAAAAGGCTGAGAAGCCTGACTATCTACCAGATCCTGCCGGGGCACAAGATCGTAGCTGAGGTAACAAGCTAAACGTCGAAGTCCAAGCAGAACTACTAGTGAGACTGAAGTCTCTCTGCAAAAACATAAAATAGGCAAACGTGAGTACAAATGTACCCAGCAAGACTTACATCAGAACTAACTACATATGCATCATTATCAACAAAGGGGATGGTGGGGTTTAACTGCAGCAAGCCAGCTTTGACTCGGTGGCTATCCTGAACTACGACTGCAATGTAACTCTTTTGAGGTGGCGCACACGAGTCCACATATTCCCCATATCAATACACCACTATGGATCCGCTCCCGTCTCCCTACGAGAGCGCCATCCATAGCACTCACGCTTATCTTGCGTATTTTAGAGTATCCACTTTCACTTGTCTATGAACTGATATAAGCAACCCAGAAGTCCTTTACCGCGGACACGGCTATTCGAATAGATGATATTAACCCTGCAGGGGTGTACTTCTTCATACATGTTTCCACCACTTAGCGTCTGCACACGACATGTGCTCGGCAGACTTCAAGCGAAAGTCGACGTGGGTGTAGACCACGACCTACCTAAACACTCAAGTCTCTAGTCCAGGTTTATCGCCTATTCGGGTTCCATCCATGAGGAGATCCGGCCGGAGTTTCGCTCACAGCCCCAAACGATGTGAACAGGGTTCCCGAGATACCAAACGGGCATCCGGTACACCGTGCCACGTACCTACCGCATCACAGCCCACCCCTACGGTCAGCGCTGTCCACGGCCTCCAGTAAGCTACAAACACCAGAAACTACTTGCAACTCCTGGACAGAGGACTAGGGTGAATAAGAAGTCGAGCGGGGTCATATTTCAGGGCCCAATGTATGGTAGTAGCTGAATCATGGATCACAAACACAGAACTCAGTTCCTGAGGACGGCTTCAATGAGACAACCCACCATGTACTCCTACATGGCCTCTATACCAACACTGTCAGGACCCCGACTCGATGTCACATCGATCTAGCCGGTAACACCTCATATCACTTTGCGGCCTCACGCACGGTATCCCCACGGGTGTCGCCTTACCTTTGCCCGGGACCGTTTGCGCCTTTTGGCTCACGTATATGATAGTGTCGCTAGCATCCATATGATAAGGAGCCCGGGCTGACATGACTAGTCGTAAACCCAAAGTGGCACAGACTTACAGGGACAGGCATCCATGACCCAGCTTCGAACGTGTCGGTCATCAGCAAGTGGGTCCGGGCTGTAGCACTGGGCTAGCAGGACTCCGGTAAACCGGGCTGTAGCGGGCTAACAGGACTCCGATACTCAAAGCGTGACATTTCCCCGAAGGGACAGACACAGGAACGAAGAAGGACACATGCCGGCCAGCCTAAGTGTTCCGGAGCAGTAGCAAGCTACCATGGCTCGGTGGAAACACTAGGAGACATTTCCCGGTAAGAGAGGCTACTAAAGATAAACAACTAGATAGTCAGATCCCACACATACCAAGCATTTCAATAGCATACACACAATATGCTCGATATGTGCAATACAACATGGCATCACAAAATGACTCTACGACTCAAGTAATTTATTCAATAGGCTCCGAGGAGCGAGATATTACAAACAGGGGTCTCATGACCCAACATTCAGAGCATACAAATCAAAGCACAAGCGGAAGCTATCATGTCTGGGTACAGACATCTATAAATGAAAAAGGCTGAGAAGCCTGACTATCTATCAGATCCTACCGAGGGCACAAGATCGTAGCTGAGGTATCAAGCTAAACGTCGAAGTCCAAGCGGAACTACTAGTGAGACTGAAGTCTCTCTGCAAAACATAAAATAGGCAAACGTGAGTACAAATGTACCCAGCAAGACTTACATCAGATCTATCTACATATGCATCATTATCAACAAGGGGGTGGAGGGGTTTGACTGCAGCAAGCCAGCTTTGACTCGGTGGCTATCCTAAACTACGACTGCAAGCGACTCTTTTGAGGTGGCGCACACGAGTCCACATATTCACCATATCAATACACCACTATGGATCCGCTCCCGTCTCCCTACGAGAACGCCATCCATAGCACTCACGCTTATCTTGCGTATTTTAGAGTATCCACTTTCACTTGTCTATGAACTGATATAAGCAACCCAGAAGTCCTTTTCTGCGGACACGGCTATTCGAATAGATGATGTTAACCCTGCAGGGGTGTACTTCTTCATACATGTTTCCACCACTTAGCGTCTGCACACGACATGTGCTCGGCAGACTTCAAGCGAAAGCCGACGTGGGTGTAGACCACGACCTACCTAAACACCTAAGTCTCTAGTCCAGGTTTATCGCCTATTCGGGTTCCATCCATGAGGAGATCCGGCCGGAGTTTCGCTCACAGCCCCAAACGATGTGAACAGGGTTCCATGACACCAAACGGGCGCCCGGTATACCCGGCCACGTGCCTACCGCATCACAGCCCACCCCTACGGTCAGCGCTGTCCACGGCCTCCAGCATACTACAAACACCAGAAACTACTTGCAACTCCTGGACAGAGGACAAGGGTGAATAAGAAGTCGAGCGGGGTCATATTTCAGGGCCCAATGTATGGTAGTAGCCGAGTCATGGATCACAAACACAGAACTCAGTTCCTGAGGACGGCTTCAATGAGACAACCCACCATGTACTCCTACATGGCCTCTCACCGACACCTTTTACCAAATCGTGTTCACACACTTAGCTTACACACAGTAGGACATGTTCACACACCTCTGATTCATCCCCGATGAATCAGACCTGACTCAACTCTAAGCAGTAGCAGGCATGACAAACAAGCATGAATGAGTAGGCACATCAGGGCTCAAACAACTCCTACTCATGCTAGTGGGTTTCATCTATTTACTGTGGCAATGACAGGTCATGCAAAGGATAAAGGGGTTCAGCTACCGCAGCAAGTAACAAATATGTCGTTGTCCTAATGCAGTAAAAGAGAGCAGGAGCGAGAGAGTGGGATTTTATCGGAATGAACAAGGGGGTTTTGCTTGCCTGGCACTTCTGAAGATAATATAGCTCTTCATCGGTGTCATCGATCACATCGTCGGTATCACGTCTATCGAAAGGGGGCAATCACCGGCAACACAGAAGGGAACACAATCAATGCAATGCACAATATGATGCATGATCATGACATGGCAAAATGAATGTGTTTTGGGCTAATGCAACTAGCAACAGATTAAATGAAGTTGGTTTGAATACAAGATTCAAATTCAAACTCCATATGTGATTATTCAAATGCCATTTAATTGATTTGTGCTAAACAGCAGCTATAAGTTGTTCTAACAGGCATGAAAATGGTACAGATGGATTCCTTCAATTTTTCTGATAATTTTTCATATATAAATTATTTAATTTGGAGTTACGGTTAATTTTCTATGATTTATTGAAGTTTAGGACATTTTCTGAAATAATAACTCATTTAAGAATTATTTAAATTCCAGAAACATTTACTACGTCATCAGTGCGTCACCGTGACATCAGCAGGTCAACAGACGCTGCTGCTGGTCAAACCTGACGTGTGGGGGCCACACGTCAGTGACACAGGGTTGTTTTAACTCACTGACAGGTGGGACCGGTCAACGGCCACGTCACCTAGGTCAATTCTGACGCGTGGGGCCACTGTGGTTAACTTAAACTAAACAGGGGGTTAACCGTGGTTAGTTAAGGGCGTGGGGCCCACAGTCAGTGGCCAAGGCCTGGGTTAGCGGGGGTGGTTAGGCCCTAATGACCGGCCACATCAGCTCTCGCCGGAGTGTAGCCGGCGACGACCACAGAGCACGGCGGGGAACGCCGGACTTGCGCTAGGGGCATCGGATCGACGCGCCAAGGGCACCAGGAGGTAGCCCGCGCCCGTGCGCATCTAGGGGGACCAACGGGAGGTGCGGGGGTGGCCGGGGTTCGCCGGAGTGGAGCCCGAGGCGGCGGCCGGAGTTCGGCCATGTGCGGGGTTGGGCTGCGGCGCGCTAGGAGAGAAATTGATGGTCCAGACGGCATCCGCGGGCCACCAGAAGCGCGCTGGTGCCACGGGTTCGAGCAGAGGGGCTCGGGTCAGGAGAGCTACGCGGCCATGGCGGACGGCGGTGCTCGGGAATGTGGGCGGGGGTGCTACGGCACGGGAACGAGCAAAATGAAGGAGGGGAAACGGAGTGGAGCTCACAGGGGTTGCGACGGTGGCCTCGGGGAGCTCGGGGAGGCACCGGAGCCGACGAATTTGACGAAGATGGCCGGCGGTCCCGAGGTTGAAGAAGACATCAAGGGCGGTGTTGCGGCACGTCCGGGGCCTCGTGGCTCGTTGAGGAGGTAGAGGGAGGACCGGCGGAGCTTCCTGGGGCGTCGGTGAGCCGTGGGGTGGCCGGTAGCCACGGTGGCTCTCGTCGGTGGCGGCGGCTCCGTTCGGGGAGGGGAACAGAGGAGGGGGGGAGTGTTCGGGGAAGAGAGAGGGAGCAGCGAGGGAGGAAGAGGGGCAAGGGGACACGAGGCGTCCTCGTGGCGTCGCTAGGGAGGCCGGGGGAAGCAGGAGGCAACCAGGCAGGGACGAGGTGGCCTCCTCGGCCGCGCGCGTGCGAGCACGCAGCTGCTCCCACTGGCAAGAGGAAGACGACAGGAGGGGAGGTGGAGATGGGCTGGGCCGGCCAGATGGGCTGGCCAGCTGGGCCAGGTAAGTGGCGCCAGGTAATTTTTGCTCTTTTTATTTTTTTCTTCTGTTTTGTTTTTATTTAATCTTTTGCCACTGTTTTGAAATAAAACAAATTCAAAGACAGTGACAAAATTCCCCTGAACATTTTATTTAGCACAATGGAATTATACCAAAGCACATAAAAATGTTTCAGTTATTTGAACATATATTCAGTAATATTTGGATATAAGTTCAAATTCAAAATAGTATTGATTTAAATTCAAAGTTTCAAAATAAATCCTTTTAAAATGTTCATTATTTTTGGTTTGGATCAAAACCCTTGCCAAAAATATTAAACATCTAAGAAGAACATTTTGGAACAATGAATGAGATTTTAGGGTTCTTGCCCTTCTTTTATTTAAGTTTTTGAGGCTTCCAAAATTCCTCAGTTCAAATTTCAGAATTTAAACATGATGCACACATGAAGCTAGCCTAGAGCATTACCAGAAGCTAGGGATGTGACACTAATGAACAGACTGCTAATGAAGGATTTGATGCAAACATTTTACAAGCTCCTGGTGATGAACATATTGTGTCTAATGAGGGATCTAATGCAAGCATTTTGCAAGCTCATTGAAGGATTTAGTGTCTAATGATGATCTACTATGCTGAGAGAGACAGAGATTTGCAGGCATTGATGACAAGAAAATTATAGTGCATTTTCATAGCTTGAGGAAACATCGAGGCCATCTACCAGAAAGTCCACATATCATGACAACATAGCATAAATACTTTTCTAATCTATTGTTTCAAACTATTGGCATACTTGTGCAGGATAGATATATTGATATGCAGTTTGCGCACTAGTTATATGTGCAATTACACTTTGATATTTTCAGCCAGAGAACGAATAGTTCCAGCAGGCACAGACCATGTTTGTAGTCCTTGTACACCATGTTGCATTTTGTGTTTTTTGGTGC
Source organism: Triticum dicoccoides (assembly GCF_002162155.2). Taxonomy (NCBI): domain Eukaryota; kingdom Viridiplantae; phylum Streptophyta; class Magnoliopsida; order Poales; family Poaceae; genus Triticum; species Triticum dicoccoides. Next base: position 709,578,853 of record NC_041393.1, read on the forward strand.
TTGCATCATTTAGTGTTTATAATCTGAACTACTTTGGATCATTAACTGGTTTTCAAAGTGCATGTAGCTTCACATTTCTCAAGTTATGTTGATTTCTGGAGTGCAAGTGCCTTCGTATTTTTTAAGTTAAATGTTCACCCCTGGTAACTTGAATTCGTGGATTTGCCACTGCACACAAATCATACACGAATGCCAGTGTGAATTAAATGAAATGCAGGGACTTATGCTAGCTCGTTGTACAGGTTCACTGCAGCTCTGCTTGCGCTTGGGATGTTCGATGTACAAGTTCATGTTACCACTTGCTTGGATGTGCAGGCCTTGTGCTCCTTGCATCCCCCTCTGCATTTTTGACACGGCGAATGGTTGATCAAATAAGAGGAATCGACCTTGATGTTGTACCGGAGGACGGATACTTGCAAGGTTATACGGGTGTGCAGGATGTGTACCAGATCCCGTAGCGCCGTCATGCTTTGCTAAAAAATGGATTTGCTTGTTTCAGATGATATCTCCAGAAGAAATAAGAGTTAAATTCAGAGTTGCATAGGCGTGTAAGATAAGAGAATAGTGAAAGGATATCCAAACATCGTCAGAACAGTGCACAAGGGAGTGATGTGTGGATACCTAGTTCGGGCCGGCGTTTGGGCATGCTTGCCTTGCTAGAGTGTGGGTCACTTCAGAGCCGTTGAATGTGATGCGCTGGCGTTGGCTGGCCGCGCACGCATGCAGATCTTGAGTGGCAGCGGAGTGCTATGATGCGGTGGACTAGACCGTTGGTGAAGCCCCAACGGCCTTGGGAGGCGGCAGTGCGACGATGTGCTCGGTGATGTAGCCCCGGTGAGCTGGGAGACAGCGTCGGTGAAGCGCACCTGATGCGGTGGAACTCAGTGTCTGAGAGGCACATCGGTTGCGGCGGCCGACGTTGTCGGTGGACCACCCGATGCGGTGGACGAGGGCGTAGATGAGGTAGCTCCAGTGCGGTGGTGAAGCGCAACCGTCGTCTTCGTCATCGTCGTCCGGCACAGAGATGGGGAATGGTGGGGAAAGAGACGAGACGAGGGGCGATTCGAGGGATGGCGGAGAATTACGGATTTGAGCAATCTAGGCGCGGAAGGGGACGGTGGAGAAGGGAGATTTTGCAGGGCCGGAATTGGGGCCGCCAGATATTTCAATCCGAAACATGGAAGCGCGAACTTATATTGTCGTCGTCCTTTTTTTGGGGGGGAGGGGGGTGGGTGGCTGGGTGCTACACGTCCGTCCGACACACGCGACCACCCCGACAGGACTATGCTTTGGTGTCTTAAGGCACCTTCCTTTGTGTCCATGACATGTGGGCCCAACAGGTCATTGGCCCACATGTCAGTCACCCAAGGGCAGTTGCCTTTAATGCACCGAAGCAGCGTCCACCCCGAGAAGACCCAGGTCTGCCTGGTGCGCCTACATTTGAGAATGCAAACGAAACGAATCTTCTTTCATTTGCAAATGAATTTGTATGTATTACCATGCCGATGTTTTCCTTGCAATAATTAGTCATTCAAAACAAGATACTCCATCCATTCACTTTTGTAAGTCGTTTCAGACAACTGAAAACGAACTGTTTTGCACATTGTCTGAAATGTCTTCAAGGTCTTATAAAAGTGAACTGAGGGAGTACTATAAACTAATTAATGAGGATTTATTTGAAAAAAAATGAAACGGTACCCACGCTAACGTGGATTAGAGTGTGTCACATAATTAGTTATTTGAATTAGAGTGTGTGTCACGTAGTTAGTTATTTGAATTAGAGTGTGTGTCATGTAGCGATCTCCAATTCTAACGTGGATTTCGCATTTCACTGTATCCATGCTACTTTTTTAATACAAGTTCATATGTATATGACGAACACCATGGTAGTGAGAAATTTTTTGGATGGATTCAAACATATGACCTACAAAATAGCACAACAAATTGAGTCAATGTCAACTTTTCAAAACTTAGTATGGCACGAATTCGAAATAGTTACCCCGTATGCCTGGTCCTCGGCTCAAATCCTACAATGTACACCGAATAGAAACATCAATATTAAGTCTCGTACCACGTACATTCAAATGTTGTGTTTAGCCCCCCTCCCCCCCACGCACAAACGCTACATACTTCCTGTATCGGTCAATCTTCCTCTCCTAACCACCTTACTAAGCTATCGGTTTCCAACACACGTTCATTATTTCTCTCCATGTTTCGATCTCTAAGTCTCTCAACTACACAACCCCTTTTCCTCTCCTGTTACCAAATATATTTACCTCACACACCC
>NC_041393.1:709581451-709614630 GCF_002162155.2 Triticum dicoccoides
TATATATATCCGTATGTCTCGATTGACCTCACTCTTTCTCGGACAAAAACGATATATCACCATGTTTGAGCCCAGTTCGACCTATTCACATTGTATACTCTCTCACGCACATCGTCTATCTAGGTCACTCTCTCCAACCCGTCTCACTCTTTCGATCGCACGGCCCCTATGTGATCGGTTGACCTTGCCTCCTCCCACGCACAAAATATATCTACACGTCTGTGACTGGATCACCTCTCAAGCTCTATCTTACAGTCCTCACCCTTACCAAAAGCGCAATCGGACAATATCTCTCCAGAGCATATATATTTGTTCAATGAATGTCGGACCACACTCACTTTGTCTCTCTATCTATATGTCTCTCGGTTGACCTCGCTTTCTCACACCGTATCTTCCACGCATTGAAGCTACTACCTCTCCATCCCTCGCAAAGCCGGAGCTATTTAGATTGTCAGGGGCACTCCAACCTTTGATTAATTTGTGTAGGCATTTATTCCGGTCAGTTTACATTATATTTTCGTAGCATTCGGCCCACAACTAGTCCAAACACCGTTGCAAACCACGCAACTCCCCTAGTTGATTTCCCTCTGGCTCGGTCATCGCTCTCTCGCACGTCCTTTCTTGCCTTCAATTTCGCACCATGGTATTATTGAAGAAACTATGTTGTTCTCTTTAATTATTATAAATAAGCTACAAAACTACACACCGATAGTCCACTTGGAATGGAACAAATTTAGACCCACAAATTAAAGTGCTACAAACTACACACCGAGGGGCCCACATGTCATGAAACAAATTTGGATCCATATACATATTAAAAAATAACGGACGAGGATCGAACATGCGACCGGGCCTTCAAGCCGCACGTCAATAGGCAACATACGTAGAATAGCAATGTTTGTTGTACCCCCTTTGTTCACATAATGTTTTTATATTACCACAGCCCAATTAATGGATAACGTGTAATATTATTTTTAGTACTATTCGCCTTCACTTACTGGTGGGTTCCATGTATGCTCTCTCTCTCTCCTCCCCTTTTGCGTTTAGACGCACGGGCAAACAGGAATAACTTGTGGGCGATGTTGCCGTTGACCATATCTGGACGCGTTCACAAGTCACAGCACCAGTTTCACGTACTAGCGACACTAGTCAGTGTGTACGTGCAATGCACGTTAATTTGGAAGTATATTAAGTGCATGCGGATATTAACTACTAGGATATTATTTTCGTGTTGTCATGTGATTAGCACTATTTTTGGGATGAAATTAACTGCACGCTAAACGTGTTGAGCGCTCGACATTGAAGCAGTCTAGGTCGTTGGATGACAAGGAATACATGTAACTTGATGATGTTTTATATTTAATTTGATACGGCTCTAGCAGAACATTAAATCGATCAAATCGTACATTTCGTTTAGTCTGACTTCGACTTTAAATTATATGACAATCGATATAAAATAAAAGGAAATGATAAACGTTCGGATTTTAAGCATGGCAATCCGAACGTTTTTCATGGAAAATTTAGATTACGCGACGGCGGCGGGGGCGTCTCGCGGTGGGAAGCGGCTCCTCTGCCGTGCTCTATGTGTCGTTGGGCCACTGACCGACGACGATGGCGGTGTCTTGCGCCGTTGTTGGCGTACTCCTAGACGTCGGCCTAGCTTCAAAGAAGGCCAAAATGTTCTGGACTTTGGAGCGAGTCAACTGGCGGGAGGAGGCGACTGGCGTTGGTGCAAGGAAGCGGTCGATGGCGGCTGTCCATGCCGCTGAGGGGGGCACTGGCACCCGCGCGGGGACAGGCGCTGTCAACGCCGCGGCGGATACATTCATGTGCACGGGCATCGGCACGGGTGCGCACGCCAGTGCACGCGCAAGAGCATGCGCTGGCAGGTGCACGGGCACGGGCGTGCGCGTCAGTGCACGCGCAGGCGCATGCGCTGGCAGGTGCATGGGTGCGTGAAAGTCGGCGGGGACCTCGTGTAGCCCCGTGGCATCAAGCTCTGTGACAATGTGCGCCTCCCAGCCCATCAATGCCACGGGGATGGGCGCTGGCGCAGTCGGGGCGACGGGAGCCGGAACGGGAGTGAGGACAGGCGTGGCGTCTTCCCGCAAGGCCAGTTCAAGCTCGTCCCAAAGCGCCTTATGTTCTTGAGACTCCGGCTGGGTGTCTTGCTCATGAAACTGGAACACTAAGGGCAGACCATCGTGATGCGGCATGGCATACATTTAGGTCAGGCTAGTTGGAGGTAGAGGACGGGAGAATCGGTTAGGAAGAGAGAGGATTGTAGCGATACCGGGTAGTGTGGGGTTGATTTTAAACTGCGGCGCTGGCGACATTAAAAGTGGGAGCAGTTGGGACGATGGTGGGTGGTGGAGCCTGGTTAAAGGGCTCGCCTCCCTGTGAGTCTGCACAGCTCTGCTCGCACGCCTCCCTGACAGCCGGCGCAGCGGTCTGCTCGCACGCCTCCCGTCGACTCACACGCTTGCTGGGACGGCACCTGCCGATGAGAAGCGGGGACTCATGGCGGAATGTAAACACCCATGGTTTCAATAGTGAAACAGTTCGCCTTAACGTGACAGGTCTTTGTTCCAAAATACCTTGGCTCTTCATTTGTGCAACTTGTCATATAAGCAACTTGTCTCGAATTGAAGAAATAACTTACGAAGTAATATTTGTGCCATATCACATGGCCATGCTCACTTTCAAGAATTTATGCTCACTTTTGGATTTTCTGAAATTTAAGCTCCAGGATTCGAAACAATATCATAACCTGCATCATGCAATAAATTTTCAAGCTGTACATCTGTCCTGTTGTATTTCTTAAGAATGGATTTGGTCAAACATTTTTCTTAGTTAAACCTCCTTTCCGGTTTATAGGGCTCAATTCAAAAATCTCACCAACCAAGGTAGATGGTGAGTGGTGGAACAATTGTTGTAGTTTGCAAAACCACTCAATTAGTGCGCCTGTTTTCCTCAAAAACTGTGTTTACGAATGCATTAATTGCAATGCATGCATACATAAAGTACATGCATTGGTCAATTTTCTCTTAATTCTTGCATGTAATGATTTATTGCGCCTTGAAATCTGAACATGTGATGGGGAACAACCAAATTGAAACTTATAAAATGGGAAAACTAAAATTTTGAGATAAGCCCTATAAACCGGAAAGGAGTAAAAGGATAATCCCTGCGTACCAGTGCATTGCCTGATATATTAACTCAAGTACTAGGCACGAACAAACGGGCTCAATTATGTGCTCATCCTGGTGACCTTGACGAGCAATGTAGTTGACGGGTGACCTTGACGAGCGGCGACCGAGGGAATTGAACCGTGCTCGGCACGGTAGGTAACATTGTCTAGTTACTAAAGCATCCCTCCATTGTTCATCGGTAGTCATTATGGACTGGGGACATGAGGGGAATTTCCTAGGGCTGGAATTCTGGCCGCCAGATATTTCGACTTGAAACGCTGAGGCTCGACTGGTTGGGGTTGCCTAATGTGCGTACCACGCACACCACCGAAGGACACGAGCCCGTTTTTTTAAGGATCAACACGAGCCAAGGTCTAGTTGGTACTCCGTTGGGTCCTACCATTCGAGAATACGAAAGGAACCTTTTAAAATGCCGAACGAATCTATGTGTATTACAATACCCGTATTTTCCTTGCAAATACTAATCTCAACGTGGTAATTGATTTATGACGAGTTGTTGAATTAGAGTGAGTTTGTGATATAGTGATCTCAACGTGGATTTCACATTTCATGGTATCCCTAGTAAGTTTTCCAATGCAAATTCAAATTTAAAAGATGGACAATATGGAGGTGAGAAAGCTTTGTATGTATCAAGCATATGACCACACACAGAGAGAGAGAGAGAGAGAGAGAGAGAGAGAGACACGAACACAACAACAATCCAATAAGTATAGTGCATCTATTTTTCCAACCCATGCATGTATGACACGAATTCAAAAATACTCCTTCTATTCCTAAATATTAGTGTTTTAGAGAGTTCAACAAGTGACTGCATACGGAGCAAAATTAGTGAATCTAGACTCTAAAATATGTCTATATACATTTGTATGTGCCAGTCCATTTGAAGCCTCTAAAAAGTCTAATATTTAGGAACGAAGGGAGTAAAATGTAAGACATCCATGGTCCTCAGTTCAATATTTAAAATGAACATGAAACTGAAACATGAATATTAAGTCTAGTTCTACAGTACATGCAAATGTTGTGTTTAGGCGGAGCTATGATTGTCAGGGGTCAACCCATCGACCTTAGATAAAATTGTGGAGCTCGATTGGTTGTGCACGTCCCACCCCTCCTCCCCGGGAGAATATCATGTGCCCCCATACCTTAGATGCTATATGTCGATACGAGTTTCTTGGAGCTTGTAGATCTGAGATATAGCAGCTCACATGATGTGTCTTAATTTTTTTGCAGGAAACCTTGATGAGTTTGAGAATTGCTCACAATTTGTACAAAAACTACTTAGATGCCCTTTGATCCCATATCCAACGACCTTGAAGCTCGTATCACCGTAGCATCTAAGATGAAGGAGGACATCATATTCTCCTGTATGTAAGAATATCATGTGCTACCACACCTTAGATGCTTTGGTGATACAAGCTCTTTGGAGGAGTTGGATTTGTGACCCAACACCTCCTCGGTGGTTCGAATGTTTTTTTGCAGAAAAGCCCCAAAAGAGTTCGGCCACTGCTTACAAGGACAAAGACTGCTCAGATGCCATTGGATCTCATATCAAACGACCTCCAAGCTCGTATCACCGGAGCATCCATGCCGTGATAGCACCTTATGTTTTCTCACAACGGAGAGTATGAGGTGCTCCCGGATTCTATGGTGATACGAGTTCACTGAGATCTATCGGCCCACAGTAGGAGGTTTGAATGTTTTTGCAATATACGACTGATAGACTTTGGGAAATGCATAGAAAGTACAAGTACTATGCATGTGCCAGCTGATCATTGATCATATGACCTAGATGCTCATATCACCGTAGCAGATAATTAAGCTACGGGGAGCACCTAATATGAGCAACGGGGAGCCGTTGGATCGAAGATGCAGCGGTACACACGAGGCCTGAATGTTTTATTTGCAAAAAATCTTTGGAGAGTTTGGAAACTGCGCATAATCACAAAGACTACTCCCAAGCCATTGGATCTCACTTCCAACGGTGTAAAAACTCGTATCACCATAGCATCTACGCTGCAGGGTGGATGTGATATTCTATGCCGCTATCATTCTTATTCTGTGCCGTTACTTGTCTAACCGCGCAAAGTGTTTGTTCAAAAAAACCATCCTACACTTGTCATTAATCAAATTTGGACCTAAAACTAACAAATCTGACAGATGAGATTCGAACTGGCAACCTGGACTACAAAGCGTAAGTCGATAGCCTGAAAAAACGAATGGTTGTTGGCTTTGTCCCATAACTTGCTTTTATACAGTACTTGCATTGAGTAGAGTAGAGGGAGTACCTCGTCAACACGTGCATGACTGTTGTCTCACTTACTGGTGGGCCCAGGTCTGCGATCTCAATCTCTCTTCTCTCCATCGTCTAACCTTTGCACGGGCACACACGAAGTGCGGCGCTAGCTTGAAGTGGTGTTATTACAACTAAAAAAAAGCTTGGAAAATAGAAGAATTGCCTAGAACAAGAGACGTTGTGGCTGGTAGAGACGGAGCTAACCGTGCCACGTTTGCATGATGAAGCTGTGTGGCTAGTGGTGTGCTTTCGACCGACTGGCTGGGTCCCGAGGTCAAACCATAGGTACTACGTCTGATACAGTACATTTTTACATGCACATTTTTCCTCCATGCCGAGACGTGGCACACCCTACCGCGTGGTTTCGGGGTCCTCCCGGGTGGTGCACGCATATATTCTTCCTGACGTGGGATGCCCTACCGTGCATTTTCTGGGTCCTCCTCGATCATAGTGCCGAAGCAAGTAAATGAGTCGTCAAATCACGAAAGACCACCTTTCCCGCCGACTACATCAGTGAAGCACGATGGCTAGCTAGTTGGGCTAGTTCGACTGATTAGCTAGGCCATCGCCACATTTGTTTTTTCACCCCTTTTTATCTACTTGCTCTGGTGTTTTGGTGCGGCAGGATTTTTAATTTTTTGATTGACAGGAGCAGGCGTGGTAGGATTTTTAATTTTTTGATTGACGGGAGCAGGCGCGGCAGCAATTAGTCATGATGACTCCACCTGTAAAAACCCACTGCTCCCTGATGTGAGAAGTCGTCGACTGGTGTTTTATCATGGTGAAAACCAAAAGATTCCCCGCTCCTCGGCTGGATCTCTCCGCCTTACTGTAGATTGCATTGCCTTTCAACCGTTTCGCCCCCTTTGCTTCCACTCTCCATTGCTTCTACCTGGTTCCATGGCGGCGCAGCAGATCACGGAGTCCGAGGTGAGGCGCCTGACACAGGAGCTCTATGCCAAGGATGCAGAGCTTAGGGCCAAGGACGTGAAGCTCTGTGAGCTCAAGGAGGAGAGGAGTGCCATGCTCCTCGGTTATGTGCGGGAGTTCACGGAGCTTCAAAAGCGGCAGGCGTCCACCACAAAGATGCTCGAGGCGTCGGCGGCGTTGCTGCAGAAAGCGGGAGATACGATAGGCAGTCAGGGGAGCCTGCTGGAGCATGAGCGGGCCTATCATGACGAGGTCCAGGATCGCCTCAGCTACTTGGTGAACCAAGTTGCCACGCACATGTTGCGGCTGCGTGATGCCTACCCTCGTGCCAGCGCGACAATGCCTGCCATCGGGCTAAACCCGTTCGACCACCCGGTCGACTTCAACGAGTTGCAGCTTCCTGACCTGGTCTCCTTCTTCACCTATATCTCCGAGGAGCTGAGCCGTCTCCGCGCAATGGTGGGGGCTGAGCTAGACAAGGAGGGGTTGCGGGCTTACGTCGCCGTTGCCGGGCAAATCCTTTCAGGGCTCTGTCACAGGAATCCATTTGTGCCATTGGACGCCGTCTTTGACGAGCTAGCTCCCACCGACCGGGAGCGGGCTCTGCAGGCGGTTGCACCCTGCATCACCAACGTCATGCGCCTCGAGAAGCAGAGGGACTTCGGTGGTGTTTAGGTGCCCTCTGCATGGGCATGTCCATGTCTCGACGCAACATGACCGTTGGATCAAACTCAGATGGTGCAGATCAGTCACTGTAGCACAAAGCGTGTGGGTGTGTTTGGTTGCATTCTCATCTCAATATAGTTGTTTCCTCTTCGTGTATTTTTGTCAACCTACTAGTGTTGACTCATGCACCCTTCATGGTTCATGTACTCTGCCAAACACCCAAAAGTGGGTCGAGAAGGGAACTTTTGCTCTCATCCCGTGCACCCTTCATACACCCTGTCTTACACTATAGGATGTGTTTCATATGGTTCATGTTTCGTGGAGTACTGTAGCACCGTACTCTCCGTGCGTTGTGGACCTAGTTCTGTTAACATTGATCTCACCGTTCATTCTCGACCGGACAGTCGAAAAAGCGGTACTATGTTACATATAGGAGTAGTTGACATGCGCACAACATCATTTGTTATCGTCATATCTTACTACACTAGCAACAAGATTGTGTAGTACTGACGTATGAACCACTGCACATGCCTAGTAGTAGGAGCACTGTGTATGTTTAAGTGGTTGCCGTGTTTCGCACTCCTCCGTCGTAAGAGTGGAAACGCTTGCTGTAATCATTTTTTTCTTCAGAATGAAAAACAGTGGACACGCTCTACCGTGCGGATCCTCCTCCAGCCATGCACTAAATTACTCACTTTCGCCAACGTGTGGGACAGCCAGCACCTGGGTCCACCAGACATGCAATAAATTACTCCGTAGTAGAGTGACGGTAGACTACCCCGATCGAACCATTGCAGTAATGCCCAATGAGCCATCAAATCACAAAACCCCCTCCTTTCCAGCAGTAAGTTGGACGGACGAAGCAACCATCATTTCACTCTTCTCTCTCAGCTTCCTCTCTTGAAGAAAACCCCCACTCGCTTCGCTTCTCCCTCATCTCGTTCCTCCTTTCACTCTTCTCTCTCAGCTTCCTCTCTTGGATGGACGCCGGAGCACCGGCCCACGTGATGTCTATGGCTCTGGCCAAAACCGTCGAGGCTCATGGTACGAAGAAGCGCAAGCACCCCACCGAGACTACTGCAGACAATCTCAAAGCCATCACCCTATCCAAGCCCCCCTCTCCGGGATCCTTCATTAAGCAAGTCCAGGTAATGTCTCTTGTTGACGATCTTTTTCTCGATCTTGATCATGTTTTTTCATCTAAAATGCAGTACTAGTACTGGTAGTACAACTTTCTGGGTGATCTTGCTTGTGATTTTAGTGTGCCAAATGATGGTTCTAAATTCCTCTTTTGACAAAAACATGCGAGAGGTTGACGCTGATTTCTTATAGATTACTTTCAACTACTCCCTCTGTCCCAAATTTCTTGTCTTATATTTGTCTAGATACGGATGTATCTAATACTAAAATGTGACTTGATACATCCGTATCTAGACAAATCTAAGACAAGAATTTTGGGACGGAGGGAGTACTTTTTGAACATCAATGCTACCTTTCAAGAGGGTATACACTAGTAGAAAAAGGGTCAAATGTGAGACACATTAGTCCCGGTCTGTAACAGAACCGGCACTAATGTGTCCATTAGTGCCGGTTCCAACGGCTAGGCGGGAGGAGCTCTTTAGTACCGGTTCGTGGCGAACCTTTAGCACCGGTTCGTGCCACGAACTGGTACTAAATAAAGTGGTGGCAGGATGTTGTCAGAGTGGGGCCCTTCCAGCACCTTTAGTACCGGTTCGTGGCACGAACCGGTACTAAAGGTTGTCCTATATAAACCCTTCGTCCACCCGCACTCTGTTCTTCCCCCTTTCCCCTCTCCCTCTCCTCTGTTCTTCCCTTCTTCCTCTCGAGTTCATCACAAAATTTGCCCCAAATTTGTCAAGATTTGCAGGCCCTCATCCATTCAAATGATCACCAAGGTTAGCAACTTTGTCCTTTCATCTCTCATTGCTAGATTAGCTCTTGCATTGGTTTATATAGTGATTAATTGTGGGTTTTAGTAATTTGGGAGGAATTATATGTGGTAGTATTTGATTTATATGCAATTTGAGGTCAAAATAACACTTAGTTTGCATATGTAGGTGTGGTTTACTTAGTGCCTTCTAAATCTCCATCGTAACCACAGTTGATTGCCCGCACTTTAGTGCCCACACTTTAGTGTCGGTTATGGAACCGGCACTAAAGGGCCTTACGAACCGGTGCTATTGCCCGGTTCTGCACTAGTGATATTTGCCTCAGTAACTTGTGTTATGGATATTGCATGTAATCCCTCTGCTCTCATGCCTTTGAAGACATGTTCTAGTGTCTTTGTTCACTCATTTCTGTGCGTATATGTAGTCATATATGGAGTACAATATCGAAAATCATCTTATATTTCTGAACGGAGGTAGTAATAAAATATGGTTTCTGTTTGAATTAGAACCAGGTCCGCGGTGGATATGTAGTTCTCAAAGTCATGCCGTGTCAACTGGAAGACCTGATGATGAGTTCTACTACTGAACTATCCAGCTGTAGTGTCCTTGTTGCCACGTGTCCTGAACTAGTGTTTTCCTATAGCATTGTTGCCAGGCGTGTTCTCGAGGCTGTACTTGACCACAACAATTTCCTGGCTGTGCCTTCGATTACGAAGGGTGTGGTTCTTGTAAAGCTTCCCAACAAATCTGATGTGGCATGTCTTCATCATCATGTTTATGAGTGGAAAGACCACTCTGTTAGGTTCTCCAAGGTTTACAAGATGGTGATGGTGCATGTAGACATCTCACACGAAGTCCATGGCATAGTCAGTAATGCGGGGTTCATCCCGTAGGTCGGTGGCAAGAAATAGTCTGCAGAGTTTAGTTAGTGCAACTTTGCTTGTCTGTAGTAAGTACTATTGTTCAGTACTTGATTTGTGTTTATGAACCCTGTATTCTTTATTAGTACTGCCGCTTTTGGTGTGTGGTCAGTCCTGAGAACGGTCTATGTTAATGTCTGTCCACTCAATTCAGTGTGTGCATTTTGAAGTATCCAGATCATATTTTTTGTGAGGACGGTTTATCAATTAGGGTTACACTCCAATATATGTATGCATTGCAGGGTTTATCAGACGAACCAGGATTTCCATTCCCATGGCTGTTAGGTCCATAAGATTTGTCACGACCTTTGGACTATCCTCCTTGTGGGAGTAAGCAGGGCCCCTGCATGCCACGCGTAGTTGGATGATCAATCTTCTGTTTAGTACTTCAACATAGTGATTTCCTGGTAAGGATTCACTTGTGTCACATCAAGTAAATCTTATTGATTTACTGTCTAAATCTTATTGATTTAATGTCATGTTATCTTTCTTTTCCTCCAATTTTACGATGCAAGTTTTGCCATGTGACATTCATCACAGAATAAACCGTTTGGTTTGCTCTATGATGGCTATTTTTGCAGGTTTCACTTCTTATGTCGTGTCAGTAACGAAGGCACTGTCCATCACTTATATTACTTTAAAAAATTGGATCAGTCTGTTGTCTGAGTACAAGCTGAATCCCTATGATGAACTGCAGTTTGGTTTAATAAAAACGCCACAATTAGTCCTTCTCGCATTTAAAAGAAATGAAGAGAAAAACTGGATCACAGTCACGTATCCTAGTCAAGTTAGAAAGCTGATCATAGCAAACCAGACACGATCGCCGCTGTCTCGCACAGATCGAGCACCGGCAGTTGCTCTAGCACAGACAGCGGCAGTAGCTCAGTCTGATACAGCTGAGGATTGGGTACCGACCGCGTCAGCGGATCAGTCTGATCTACCGGAGGATCGGGCATCGAAACCAGCACCAGCTCTACAAGGAGCACCATCTCCGGCAGCAGCGCCGGCTTTGGCACCTGCACCAACACTTGCACTTGCATTTGGTCCGGCCCGTGCAGTTGCACCGGCAACAGACTGGGCTACAGTTCGCACTTGATATACCAAAGTCCTTACAAAAACTGACATGTCAACCTTCTTGGTAAGCATTGGCCACCCAAGTGGTTCGTTCTTTTTTCTTTCCATGTTGTTTCACATGATTCACTGTGTTGATCTAACTATTTGGGTATGACTTCTTGTTTGCAAACAGAGAGTTCCTAGAGCGACGAGGGAGTCGTTCAACAATCCGGGCGACCGCGGCCAAGTTTCTCTTACTATGCGTAGCCTTGGTGTGAATGAACCAGCTTAATATATCGTAAGAACAAAGAATGGTCGCATGATGATTGATGCTAAAGGATGGTCAAGGTTCAAATCTAAATCATATCTTGCGGTAGGGGATGATGTCAAAATTGAACATTCTCGACAAGGAGAGCTGGTCCAAATCAACTTTGAAATTCTTCAGTAGCAGCACGCAACTGCCGAACTGATCTATCCTCCGAGAGATTTTGATGTAATAATCTTGCATGGTGAAACAAGTGTCCTGTGTGTATACGTAGTACGACAGTATTATTTATCACATGGTATATCATTGATAGAATTGCAACTCTGATTGCTGGTTAGGAACTGTCGTTCGATTTCCTTCCAACAGCTACCGTGCTTTATTCAATTTTGTGTATTCGCCTTGCGACAGCATCTAAAACCAGCGCGGTACCGATCACTTGCAATATGAAAATTGCTGAGCTAGAACACATGGGCCCACAAACATGCAGGGTCAGCCTGCAGCCCATAGTCCAAAACCGTGAGCCTATCTGAGTATTATATTCTTAGCTGAACCCCCATAAAAAAAGCTGAACCCCCATAATGCCCATGCGTTGCAGAGGGAGTATATTTCTCGGCAAGGTGAGCCTGTGATATATAAGATTTGTATATTTCTTTACAGAGGGAGTATCTCTCTGTCAAAAAATATATTTATGTGTAACTAGTTACTCCTGTCTTTCTACTTCCTTTCGCTGATATGTGGGGCAACCTGTGACGGGGTCCACGTGCCATATGCACAAATTAGAGTGCACAACTTCACGGTAGACACACCCCGGTCGTAGTGCCGCAGTAATGCCCAATGAGCCGTCAAAGCACAACCCCCCCTTTCCAGCTTTAGCAGTAAGCTGGACGGACGAAGCGACAATATTTCACTGGGCCTGAATCCCCTTCTCCTCGTCTTCTTGTTCAGAGAAAACCCTCGCTCGGCGATTGCATAGGGTTTTCTCATGGAGAACCTGGTACGAATTCTTCATCCATCCCCGATAAATCCAAGTCCCTTGGTTGTAGGTAATCCTAGGATGGCAGCCGCCGCCGTTGATGCACTTTTCTTCATACTGAATCTAGTGTGTTTCAGTTGCAGTGCCCAAAGTGCGAGTACCCTACAGATTTATGCGCCTTGGGCGAGATGCCACACTTGTTCCTTCTCATCCTACCACAACATTTTGAAACGTGCACAGTATGTTCCTAGAATCCTCTTCTCTATCCGGGAGGGTGGTTTTTTTTGAACATGTTGTGTTCTCATATTATTTTTCCTGCAGTGTATTATTTGCTCTGCCATAACACATGTACTCAAGATGCTCGGCCTTGCCATAACTGAATACATTAGTTTAATGGTCACAGTGAAGACAAGCCATGGATATTACTTCCGAGTTGGGTTCATGAACCAAGAACATCGCTGCTTTTTTTATGGCCGAACTTGGATAAACTTTCTGAAGTGTTATGGACTGAAAGTTGGCGCATGAATATTGATGGAAATAGAAGAACCTGGTCTCATCTTCACTGCGATCTTCCACCCCGACGTCGTTCCAATTGTTCATCCATGTTAGTTTTGTATATGGTTCTTGCTTGTTGCCTCGATTACTTCTTAATCCACCTATTCTGTCTAACTAATCACAATTTAACTTTGGAAGTAGCAACGAATCTCTCACGAAGATGCTACTTCTAACTAATATTTTATTATAATTGGTGGCATGTGTAGGTTTTTTTAGAGTTTAGCAGTCTGCTCGTTTGTTACTCTGTAATAACTTCGCTGTTACTAATGGCACTGAAGTTGACTGGATCGACATCCACAAGTTCCTACACTTTATTGATCGTCTTGAGGTCCTTGTGGGGCGTTTCAATGGTGGAAGGCCACGTGGGATATGTGTGCCACTGCTGCACTCGTTGAACAGGTCCAACTGTGTCGAGAAACTTATGGTACGAGCTGTTTTCTACTATATATGTTGTTCATAAACTATTGCTTATACACAGTTTTATAGCTGTGATCTTCTTGAAACAGGAACTGCCGAGTTCTATTGTTCCTATACAGATGCCTGACCATGGTCGGGTCAGACTTGCGCTTGGTCACAACATGATGTTTATGTCGACCTACTCAATTCCCCTTGGAGGTGAAAAGATACTTATTCGTGGGTGGTCTCAAATAATGAAGGCTCGTCCATCTCGGAAAATAGGACAGAAGATTATGTTCATGCTTTTCCATGGCTCTAAAGCGAATATCCTGTTTATTGACCACGTTGCGAGATGAAGCCGCTTTCAGAAGGTTGTGGATGCGGGGGGTGGCGCCTGGGCCTTGTCCTGGGGCTTGGCGGCCTGACCCTTGGTAACTGTAGGCAAAGTAGCACTGTTCGAGGCGTGCTTTGTACGGTTGAACCTGTATAAGTACTCATACTGCTTTCAGCTTTGGTTGTTAAGTGCCCCTGATAGTTTTAGTTAAGGTTGTTAAGTACTCCTGCTGGTTTTACAGTCTGTCGTGTTTCTTCAGTCCTGTCTTCCTCCAGCCGCCAAAACCAAACCAGCGCCAGCGGGGACGCCTGCTTCCGCCTCCCATGGCTGGCTGCGCCTCAGCGCATGCATCGCCGCCCCACCGTCTCCTAAATCATTAACATCGACGTCCTCCGCGCACTTTGGTGCGCTTGCCGCGGCGCCGCCCTCTCGCGTTGTCAACATGGTCAACAAACAACAGGAATCGGCAGAAGTACTTGGAGAGGATGACAGTAGGGGCCCACCATGTCAGCGTATGGAAAAATAAAATGCTTCCTCCTACTGTTTTCCTTACATCTGGGACCCATGACATTGTGAGTGTATATAGTCAATAGACAAGAGAATAGCACAAGATCGGCTGACACCTAGGACGTAGCTACTCGAGCAGTATTTTTTTGTTTGGTATTGTTGAGATGGAGCAGGGTTTGAACTGGGCTGTGGCCCGTCTAGCCTAGGCTTATATTTTATGTTCACCATGTGACCATCCCAGCTATTATTTCTTTGTGAAAATGAGCCTAGTTTATTTTTTCTGAAGAATACCCAATCCAGGCCTACTTATTTTTCGACGCCCTGATGGGCTGCAACTCATTCAAGGAGCCTGCAAATCTTGAAAGTAATATGAAATGGGTTGTAAATATAAAAACAGATGACAAATTGGCAATTACTTTATAATTTCTGATTTTTTTTTTCACATTTTCAGATTCCTATTTCACTGGGCATTAGCCTAAATTAAATATATCTTCAAAGTACTTTAAATCTGGCACGACATTTCGGTATTAAAAATAGTTTGGAACCCACAGAAATATGCGAAATTGGCCCTGGCCAACCAAAAAACAACAACTGCAATAAATTGCATAAGAAGTTGCCATGAGCTATATATAAATTATTAAAAAAAGAGGGAGTGGTCTGACTTGTGGGCCTATTTAGTTGACGTGTATGCAACATTTTTTTAGTTATTATATACTACGTCAACAAACGATTCTAGCAGACATAACCGTTGGATGTCAATCCAATGGCCATCGTGTTTCTTCAATCTCTGATCTTCTTGCTCCTGCCGCCAAAGCAGCGCCGGCGGGACCACCTCCCGCCTCCCATCGCTGGCTGTGCTGCCGCGCAGGCCTCAGCGCCCCCTACTACTCCCACCGCTGGCCAGGGCATCCCTCTACTCACCCACACCCCCTGTTATTCTACGGCGATGGCAGCCTCACACCGCTGCCGAACCGGTGAACCCTCGTACTCCTCTCTGCGCGGGCTTCCACTGTCGCGTCTTCCCCGGCTCCGTGTCGTCCCCTTCCTAGGCCTCGCCGTCTACCACCGCCGTGGTACTCTCAGCGTGGCGTGGTCAATGTGGTCAACGACCGACTTCCATCGGAAGAGTACTGTATGTGGAGAGGCTGACAGCTGGGTCCGTGGCAGTCGCAAGGAAGTGCCTCCTTATTACGCGGAGAATAATTATTCCTCCACCTGACAGTAGGGACCCACCGGATGGGCCGCCAGTATTTCGCGAAAAAAATTGTTTCCCCCTGACTGCTAGGACCCACGGGATAGGCCACCATATTTCGCAAAAAAAACGTTCCCCCCGCTGTCAGCTCGGACCCACCGGAAGTGCCTCCTTATTACGCACAAAAAATTGAATACCCCCATGCTAGCTGGGACCAACATTGGTGGGAGGCTGACTTGTGGGCCTACTAAGTTAACTGGGAAGGAGGCCTTTGTCATCTTTAGTCAATATATGAACGATTCTAGCTCCAGTGACCGTACGATGTCCATCCAACGGCCGTAGACCTTCTTCAACCTCTGGTCTTCTTGCTCTAGCCACCCAAAGCAGCACCGGTCGTGCCGCCTGCTCCTGCCGCCCGTGGCCGGCTGTGATGCCGCGGAGGCCTCACCGCCCCCTACTACTCCCATCGGTGGCCAGGCCATCCCTCTACGCACCCACACCCCCTGTTATTCTGCGGCGATGGCAGCCTCACACCGCAGCCGAACGAGTGAACCCTCATACTCCTCTACGCGTGGGCATACACTGTCGCGTCTTACTCGGCTCCGCGTTGTCCCCTTCCTAGGCCTCGCCGTCGTCCACCGCCCTAGTGCTATCGGCGTGGCATGGTCAACGTGGTCAAGGAATGGCTTCCAACGGACATGGACTGTACGTGGAGAGGCTGACAGCTGGGTCCACGGCCGCAGCAAGGAAGTGCCTACTTATTACGCACAAAATAATTATTCCTCCACCTGACAGTGGGGACCCACCGGATGGGCCACCGTATTTTGCGAAAAAAACGTTCCCCCTGTCTGCTGGGACCCACCAGCTACATCTTCACACGCAAGGAAGTGTGTCCAAAAAAAAACGATTCGCCCCCTGACTGCTGGGACCCACCAGCTACATCTTCGCACGCAAGGAAGTGCGTCCGGGCAAAAAAACGATTCACCCCCATGACTGCTGGGACCCACCAGCTACATGTTCGCACGCAAGGAAGTGCGTCTGGGCAAAAAAAACACAAAAAGATTCACCCCCCTGACTGCTGGGACCCACCAGCTACATCTTTGTAGGCAAGGAAGTGCCTGACAGTCGGGACCCACCTGGTCGAAGCGTACGTAGCATTGTCATCCTGGTCGCGAACGTGTATGTACATACTGGTGCATGTAGAGGCGCGCACATGTCGTATTAGAGGCGCGCACGTAGCATGTACACGTACGTATAGCGGCGAGGGTGCAATAAAGAAAATACGGCTACGTACCTACATACGGTAGGGTCTCGAACGCCTACTCGCGCATACGTACATGGCTAGGTCGGAATGGAGAAACAGCGTCGTCGTCGTGTTCATGGGGAGCCAACCGGCTGGGTCAGAACGGAATGCGTAGTGGTGTTCATCGGGAGGGCTTGGATGGAACAGGCGATGGAAACGAGGCCTGGCGTACCGCACAACGGAGGAAATAGACCTCCTACATTCGGAACGGGGTCCTGTTGATAGGGAGGGGTGTTGCGTACCGCAAAACGGATGAAACGGACATCTGTTGGAGCGCTACGGTCGAAACGGGGGTCCTGTTCGTCGGGAGGGGTGTGGCGTACCGCAGAATGGACGAAACGGACTTGTGTTGGAGCGCTATGGTCGAAACGGGGGTCCTGTTCATCGGGAGGAGTGTGGCGTACCGCAAAACGGGAATCCACAGGATACTATTCATCTCCACCGTCGACCTCCTCCAGCATCCACCATGCACTACTCCAGCGGCTACTGTTCAACCACCCCTCCACTGTCTACTGTTCATCCAGCCCTCCACCGTCTACTGTTCATCCAGCCCTCCACACCACGGGGTCCTGTTCAACCACCCTTCCACCGTCTACTGTTCATCCAGCCCTCCACACCACGGGGTCCTGTTCATCCAGAGGCAACGCCACCGCTCACGTTCATCCCCCCCCCAACGCTCACCGTTCATCCAATCGATCAGCTTCAGTTAGCAGCAGTAGCGAAGGAATCGCTCCATCAGGTTCAGTTAATAGCCATTAATCGATCGCTCGGGTTCAGTAACGCGTAGCCTGCAGTGCAATCGCTCGGGTTCAGTTAGAGCCCAACGCCTCGCTCGAGTTTAGTTGGAGCCAATGCCTCGCACGTGTACGAGAGAAACGCACATCGCTCGGACCCCGACCTCCAACCGTAACGGGCAACTACCCGAAATTTTCCTCCCCCTCGATTCTACCATGGTTTTTTCCGTCATGGATGGCCCAAAGAATGTCATGCGGCTGCGTCTCCGGCCCACCCAGGACGAAAAGCCCATTTTCTATCATGATTTTTTGTCATAGAAGGTGGATCCCACCACATCTATGATGATACCGGGCTTTGTGACAATTATCGTCATAGAAGTGTCATATGTATGACAGAAAAAAAATTCGTTCGGCCCAAAATGTCACAGATGTGTCTTTTTTTTTGTAGTGCACCGGCTTACGCTAGGACCCTAACCGGCATAAGGCATTAGCCGCCTCATTTTTCCTGCGATCAATGTGCTCCACTTGATAACCCTTGAAGTGCCCAGCAATAACATCAACCTTGCAACGATAAGCCGCCATGTGTGGATCCTTAGAATCCCATTTGCCTGAAACTTGCTGAGCCGCGAAGTCTGAGTCGCTGAAGCACCGTACCCGGCTTAAACTCATCTCCTTAACCATCCGGAGACCATGGAGTAGGGCTTCATACTCAGCTGCGTTGTTAGTACAGGGAAACATCAACCTTAAAACATAACAAAACTTGTCACCTCGAGGGGAAGCTAAGACCACTCCAGCCCCCGAGCCCTCCAATTGCCTGGACCCATCAAAGTGAATAGTCCAATATGTGTTATCTGGCTTCTCCTCAGGCATCTGCAGCTCTGTCCAGTCATTGATGAAATCCACAAGTGCTTGAGACTTGATGGTTGTGCGAGGCATATACTTCAAACCATGAGGTCCAAGCTCAATGGCCCACTTGGCTACCCGACCTGTGGCTTCTCTGTTTTGAATAATATCCCCTAAGGGAGCAAAACTAACCAAAGTGACGGGATGACCCAAAAAATATTACTTAAGCTTCCGACTGGCCATGAACACTCCATAAACGAGCTTCTGCCAATGTGGATACCTCTGCTTGGACTCAATGAGTACCTCACTGATATTAGTAAACTAGCCATTGAACCGGATATTCCTTGCCTGCTTCCTTTCATTCCACCACAACAGCTGCACTGACAGCCCGTGCGTTAGCAGCCACGTATAATAACAACGGCTAGCTCCTTATCAATAGGAGCAGCAAGGACTGGCGACTCAGCTAGCTGTTTCTTCAAAGCTTCAAACGCGTCATTAGCAGCATCACTCCAGACAAAATGATATGTTTTCTTCATCATCTGGTATAGTGGTATTGCCTTCTCACCCAACCGGCTTATGAACCGGCTTAAAGCAGCAATACGACCTGTGAGACATAGAACATCATTGATACACACCGGTTTTGCCAAGGATGTAATGGCCTTGATCTTCTCCGGGTTATCTTCAATTCCTCCGTTTGAAACCAGAAAACCCAAAAGCTTGCCTGTTGGCACGCCAAAGACGCATTTGGTCGGTGTCGGTGTCAAAACCGGCGGATCTCGGGTAGGGCGTCCCAAACTGTGCGTCTAGGCGGATGGTAACAGGAGATGAGGGACACGATGTTTTTACCCAGGTTCGGGCCCTCTTGATGGAGGTAAAACCCTACGTCCTGCTTGATTAATATTGATGATGTGGGTTACAAGAGTAGATCTACCAAGTGATCAAGGAGGATAAACCCTAGAAGCTAGCCTATGGTATGATTGTTGTTCGTCCTATGGACTAAGGCCATCCGGTTTATATAGACACCGGAGAGGGCTAGGGTTACACAAAGTCGGTTACAAAGGTAGGAGATCCACATATCCGTATCGCCAAGCTTGCCTTCCACGCCAAGGAAAGTCCCATCCGGACACGGGACGAAGTCTTCAATCTTGTATCTTCATAGTCTTGGAGTCCGGACGATGATGATAGTTCGGCTATCCGGACACCCCCTAGTCCGGAACTCCCTCAGTAGCCCCTGAACCAGGCTTCAATGACGACGAGTCTGGCGCGCATATTGTCTTCGACATTGCAAGGCGGGTTCCTCCTCCGAATAATTTATAGAAGATTGTGAACACCAGGATAGTGTCTGGCTCTGCAAAAAATAAATTCCACATACCACCATAGAGAGAATAATATTACACAAGATCAATCTGCTGATGTATTCTATGGTGTGACGTCACACCACTTCCAAGCCTTTACTCGAATTGTTTTTATTGTTCCACCTCAGCGCGTTTAGCGAGGTGGTTTCCTTGGCACGTCTTGTCAAAGTAGAGATCGTGTTCCCCTTATTCCGGGATTCCCATCAATATGGGCGTGGGTAACCCAACCGCGCCATTGATTGCGGCGCTTGGGGGATAATCAAGTTTTACCACGCCGGTGGAGACGCATGTTTCCGTCCGCCCATATAAGGGGATAAAGATCCAACCTCTTTACCTGCACCTTCTTCCTCCTTGGCTTATCCATCTCTGCGAACTCGAGCTCCAGCGCCCAAGTCCACACTTCTCACCTCAACCTTCTCCAACTATGTCCGGAGCGGGAGGCAAGTGGATGGCCTCCTCCATCACGGAGGGGCAGATCCAGAAGCTGCGCAATGCCGGATACTTGTCCAGCGACATCGCGCACCGGCTGCCCATCGAGGGAGAGCTCATCCCCACCCCCAAGCCCCATGAGAGGGTAGTATTCCTTCCCCATTTCCTCCGTGGACTGGGCTTCCTGCTCCATCCCTTTGTCCGGGGGCTCATGTTCTACTACGGCCTGGATTTCCAGGATCTGGCCCCGAATTTCATCCTCAACATCTCGGCGTTTATCGTCGTGTGTGAGGCCTTCCTCTGCATCCAGCCCCACTTTGGCTTGTGGCTCAAGACCTTCAGTGTCAAGCCGAAGGTTGTGAAGGGCAGCCAAGCAGAGTGCAGAGGCGCCATGGTGGGCAGGATGTCCCACATTACGTGGCTGGAGGGCACTTTTGTGGAAACCATCAAGGGGTGGCAATCGGGCTGGTTCTACATCACCGAGCCGCGTGACCCCGAATGGGCAGCGGCCCCCGAATTCAGATCCGGCATCCCCACACGGCTCACCTCCTGGAAAGAGAGCGGCCGGATTTGGGGCGATTCGGAGGAGCTGACCGGACTCCAAGCCTGCGTCCAAAAGCTGGTGGGCAAGAAGCTCAAGCTTGTCAACGTAGTCCAGGAGATGTGGGAGTTCGATATGGCGCAGCACCAGACTTTGAATGGGCTCTTCGACACTACATACGAAGAGGTCTGGAAGGTGCTGTTCAAGGGCGCCGAGGCTCCCGCATCCGCTACCGAAGATCGCGGATCCATCTTGGAGCGTCCAGCTGATGAAGTAAGTTATTCTTTCCTTTTAAGGGACGCTTGTTTTCCATAGTTTGACTCTATGTGGGATCTAAACTCCCTTTCCTTTGACAGGACTGGCTGAAGAAGGCCGCACAGGCTATCTGTCCGGCCCCATTGCGAGAGGACCCAGCTGACGCCCGCCTAACGGGGCTGCTGGCTCCGGCACCCCACTTGGTGCCGGAGAAGAAGGCCAAGAAGAAGGCCACGGGGACTCGGAAGAGTTCCCGTTTTCAGGTGCTATCGGATAATGAATCCGAGGCCCACTCCTCCCACCAGGGTGAGGAGGAGAAGAAGAAAGCCTCTCCCCTAGTGGGGAGAGGGACGAA
Source organism: Triticum dicoccoides (assembly GCF_002162155.2). NCBI lineage: Eukaryota > Viridiplantae > Streptophyta > Magnoliopsida > Poales > Poaceae > Triticum > Triticum dicoccoides. The sequence continues at coordinate 709,602,473 of NC_041393.1, forward strand.
AAGGAAGGCCTCCCCAACAAGGGAGGCCGAAGGGTCCAAGAAGGGAAAAACTCTTCCCCAGGACTGTTCGGCCAACGCCAATGATGACGACAAGGACTAGCCTCCGAGGGCCAAGCCTCTGGCCAGATCGTAAGTATCCAGACTCCCGAATAACTTCAAGGTTTTCGATTTCCACCACATTATGTCTTTCTAATGCCGCATACAACCCTGCAGTCCGCCTAAGGATGATCTCCCCACTTCGTTGGGCGGGTCCTTAGGCGCGTCGGATATGGATTCTCTTCCGACTGCCTCCACCCCCCGTGATGCGGATGATGCCGAGGTGGGAGGAGAGGGCCCCGGAGGTGTCACAGGACAACCTCCCAGACTTTGCACCGGACTCAGCCCCAGAACCAACAGTGGCTCCGGAGTCCGGCGGGCGACCCCTTCGTAAGAAGGGCAAGACCATGACGCCGGCTGCCTCCGTCCAACCGGAGGTGCCGGATAATTTGCTGGAGGCGCTCAACGGCGCGTCCATCGAAGAGGAACACCGCACTGTTATGAGTGCGGTGATTCAGAAGGTTCAGCTCGCCAAGAGCGGGCTGACCGAAGCCTGCAACAGCCTTCTAACAGGCTTTGAGGTAAGAATTTCAATATATGTAAAATGGTACCGCGTAGACAGTAGCCCCTGACGCTCGGTTCGGTGTTCGGAAAGAAAAGCTGGACTGAGGATCTTTAGAAAGATAAACGCAGGAGTCATGAAAATATGTCAATATGGGATTGCAGGCTGTGCTGCTGACCTCCGCCGCACTAACTGCGGAGGTCAAAACTTCGAAAGAAAACCTCAAGCGGTCCTAGAACAAGCTCGACCTTGCCAAGAAGCAGCTCGAGGAAAAAGAACGTGAGTAATACCTTATGAAAATTGTACCTTACAGAAAAGGATTTGGTTGCATGCAAAATGACAAGGATAACTTGGGTATTGTAGGGGCCACTAACGAGGTGGCGACCCTAAAGGAGGCCGTGGCCGCGGCCGAAAGCAATGCGGCCGCGGAGCGCACCGAGTGAGAGAGGCAGGAGGCGCGGGTGGCGGAGGTACAACAAGAGCTCCAGGATCTCGTGAAAAAACATGAGAGCTTGGAGCGTGACTCGAAGACTTGAGAGTCTGAGCTTGCAACGGCTCTTGAGAGTGCCAAAGCCGCTAAGGCCGAAGCCTACAAGGCCCTCCAAAAGATTTAGGCGGTGAAGAAAATAGCAGCGGGTAAGGCATTTTTCATGCAAAGTAAGCATGTGAGTGTTAATTACCCGTTGCTTACCCGAATTCGGAGCTCTCCAGGAGCGTTCGCAGATCTTCCTCGCAGCGTGTCCGATGCTGCCGCATTTTACCGCGCCGAGGAGGGGAGCTCGACGGAGAAGGTCTTCTGGTCTCAGTATGCTGAGGCCGGATATCCGGTGCCCCTTAGCGACCAGCTGAAGCAGTTGGTCGAGCTCCACAAGGCGGCCGAACAGGCCATGAAGGGCTTCACAGTTCGGCTGTGGCCTAACGAGGCTATGCCTGGGAGCTACTTCGGCCTGGTGCGGCGGCTGGTGGATGCGTGCCCGTGGGTTGAAGTTATCAAGCACTCCCCCTGTATTGAGGGTGCCCGTCGGGCCCTTGCCCGTGCAAAGGTGCACTGGGGCAAGATGGATGCCCAGAAGCTCGTGACGGACCCGCCACCAGAGGGCAAGGAGCATCCCACGCCCGAGATGCATTATAAGAGTGTGCTGAAGGGCGCCCGCACTATTGCGGGTGAGTATCATGTGCGCTGAAAACTTAGTTCATATGCGCTAAGCAACGCTTGTTAATTTAAAATATTACCTTCTGTGCTGCTGTTTATCAAATCTGAGAGATGGCAAGTCGTCGGCTTCAGCCCCCATGCCACGAGTGCTGGGGTGTTGGGGATAAACTTGAGCGCTCTTGTTCCCATTTTGGGGTCCATCTAGGGAGGCGCTCGACACAGCGAACAAGGCAACCGGACTTATAATGCTTGAACACTCTCACTTAGCCATAGAATTCTATAATTTTAAATTTCGGCGAAGCCCCTAGTCTTCGGAAGGCCGAATTTGGGGCGCTATCCATGCCTTGGCCGGATAGTATCCGGCTCCTCACTCTAAGCGGCATAAGTCTTTAAGGACTCGCAAAAAACCTCTCGAACAGCGACCGGCTCTCGTCTCATCATCACGATTAGTTTCAGCTTTCTCCACTAAGGCGTTAACCCAGCTCAACTGGGGCGCAATCGCAGTGGTTCTCCCAGTGCTACCTTAGCCGATATAACGGAACATAAGGTACCAAAACATGGGAGTCGGGCAAACCCAACTATTGACCCAAGACATGATTCAGAGCCGATGCATATAGTGCTATAAGTTCGGGGTGCCGCACTTGTGAAAGTGTTCGGACTCATCACACCATGATTGGGGGAGCGTAAGCCCCTGATGTGTATTAGCCGTACCAAAGTGTACGAATGCAATATGCCGTGAATGAACATATGTATGAAAAGGGAATGCACTTATAAGCAAAAAGGTGCTACATTGTTTTATTCAATAAGTGCTGCTACGGATGCAGAACGATACAAATAGTGCGATAAGCAAGGTATGGGACTATTAAACATGTCCCCCTCTAGTGGTAGGCTGCAGATTGGTGTATAAAAATGCTCGTAACGGAGACCACCTGTATATTCGTTGTAGCCTTTATCCTTCCCTGGCTGTTGCATCGTGAGTTCGGAGATCTGCTGCCGAACAGGGCCTCTGACAAACGGAGTCCTGTATGTAAAAAATAAAAGGTAAAAAGAAAAGAAAAAAGAATGACACACTTGAGAGCCCCTGCTGTGGTTTAGCCGCAGTCTGTGTTTATCGTGGTCGTGCCCCTCTCCCCATGCCCATGGTATCTTCAGAGCGTAATGGTGTATGTGAAGGACCTGCTTTAACGTTTCGCAGGCGCTGGGGTTGGGGCGGCACTGCTACTCGTGCTCGGAACGTGCCAGGTGGTCTTGCTGTAAGTTACTCCGGGCGCGCTTAGCTGTGTCCGGCCGCTTAAAGGCCAGACTCAACAATTGCCTTAAGAGGCTGCATTGCACTTCTGCCGCAAGAGCCGCTGTATGTTCCTCCATGCAGAGAGAATGTTCAGTGTTTCCGTTGACCATGATGACTCCTCGAGGGCTTGGCATCTTGAGCTTGAGGTATGTGTAGTGCGGCACCGCGTTGAACTTTGCAAACGCAGTACGTCCGAGCAAGGCATGATAGCCACTGCAGAAGGGGACTATGTCGAAGATTAACTCCTCGCTTCGGAAGTTATCCGGGGATCCAAAGACCACTTCCAGTGTAATTGAGCCTGTACAATTGGCTTCTACACCTGGTATAACGCCTTCAAAGGTCGTTTTGGTAGGTTTAATCCTTGAGGGGTCTATGCCCATTTTGCGCATTGTATCCTGGTAAAGCATGTTCAGGCTGCTGCCGCCGTCCATCAGGACTCTGGTTAGGTGAAATCCATCAACGATTGGGTCTAAGACTAGTGCGGCGAATCCGCCGTAGCGGATGCTGGTGGGGTGGTCCCTTCGGTCAAAAGTGATCGTGCAGGAGCACCATGGATTGACTTCGGGGCAATTAGCTCCATCGCGTAGACATCCCTGAGTGCACGCTTCCGCTCCCTTTTGGGTATGTGTGTTGCGTATATCATGTTCACCGTCCGCACCTGTGGGCGGAAGCCCTTCTGTCCTCTATTGTTTGGCGGTTGGGTCTCGTCCTCGTCATCGCTATGCAGCCCCTTGTCATTATTTTTGGCAATTAACTTGCCTGCCTGCTTGAATACCCAACAGTCCCTATTGGTGTGGTTAGCTGGCTTTTCGGGGGTGCCATGTATCTGGCGCAAGTGGTCGAGTATTCGGTCCAAATTGGACGGACCCGGAGTAGTTCTTTTGAATGGCTTTTTCCGCTGACCGGGTTTAGAGCCTCTGAATCCGTCATTGACCGTCGTATCCTCAATGTGATCGCCGTTAATGCGGCATTTGTTTTGGTTGCGACGCGGCCTGCCATTTCGGTCCTTGAAGTCCGGACTGCCAGAATTTTTGCTGAGGTTGTTGCTGCGTGCTAGCCAGCTGTCCCCACCCGCGCAGAAGCGGGTCATCAGTGATGTGAGGGCTGCCATGGATTTCGGCTTTTCCTGTCCCAGGTGCCGTGCAAGCCACTCGTCGTGGATGTTATGCTTGAAGGCCGCGAGGGCCTCCGCATTCGGACAGTCGACGATTTGTTTTTTCTTGGTCAAGAACCGTGTCCAGAATTGCCTGGCCGATTCGTCTGCCTGCTGAATTATGTGGCTTAGGTCATCAGCGTCTGGTGGTCGCACATAAGTGCCCTGGAAGTTATCAAGGAATGCGGCTTCCAGGTCCTCCCAACTCCCAATTAACTCTGCTGGCAAGCTGTTGAGCCAATGCCGGGCTGGTCCTTTAAACTTGAGGGGGAGGTATTTGATGGCGTGAAGATCGTCACCGCGGGCCATGTGGATGTGAAGGAGATAGTCTTCAATCCAAACCGCGGGGTCTGTTGTGCCATCGTAGGATTTAATATTGACGGGTTTAAACACTTCGGGGATTTGATGATCCATTACTTCATCTGTGAAGCATACTGGGTGTGCGGCGCCTCTGTAGTGGGCAATATCACGACGGAGCTCAAGGGAGCTTGGTCTATTTTGTTCGGCCCGACCGGTCTTACTGTGTCCGGCGCGATGATTGTCGTCACGTATCGTGGGATGCCCACGCGATCCATAGATCGATCTTGATTGTCTTGCCTTATCCTCCAATATATCTCGCAAGTCCGGAGTGTTCCCCTGTGGTTGTGTGCTTTTCGAGCGATGCCGGGGTACGGGTCTGGTGAAGGGCCTAGAGGCCACTCTGTCGCGACCACGGGTTGGTCGGTCAGCCGTATTGTCTCCTGGTGATGCGGGTTCGTAAGCCTCCTCCTCTAATCGGGTGAGCAGCTTGCGTTTAGGGTAGCTTTTGTAGGGGCGTTCGAGCTCATGCTCTTCGGCCGCGAGGACATCAGTCCATCTGTCGGCTAGCAGATCCTGATCAGCTCTAAGTTGTTGCTGCTTTTTCTTGAGGCTGTTCGCCGTGGCCATAAGCCTGCGTTTAAAATGCTCTTGTTCGAAGGGATCCTCAGGCACGACGAATTCGTCATCGTCGAGGCTCGCTTCGTCTCTGGAGGGAGGCGTATAATCCTCTGCCTCTTCTCCTGCCGCTCCTTCATAAGGGCTGGCGTCTCCGTCCTCCGGCGCTGCATCTTGCTGGAGCGAGTTGTCTTCGGCACTGACCCGTGTATTATTGTCTCCGGTGCCGGAGTCTTCATTCTTGCTTTGGTGGGATTTAGAGCGGCGCCGCTGACGCCGGCGCTTGGGCTGCTTTTTGGAGGGGTCATCCTCCTCTGTTCCTTCGCCATTCCCATCTTTTGGGATATCCACCATGTATATCTCATACGATGAGGTGGCTGTCCAGTGCCCAGTGGGCGCTGGTTCTTGGTCGTCTCCGGCATCGTCGTCCATACCGTCCATGTCCTCGGAGTCGTAGTCTAGCATGTCGGTTAAATCATCGACAGCGGCTACCATGTGGGTGGTGGGTGGGCTTTGAATTTCTTCGTCGTCCGCATCCCAACCGTCCTGACCGCAGTCCGGCCAGGGCTCTCCTGATAACGAGAGATATTTTAGCAAACTCAAGATGTCGCCGAAAGGTGAGTGCTGAAAGACGTCCGCTGCGGTGAACTCCATGATCGGCGCCCAATCGGATTCGATCAGGGCGGGCGCGGGAGGTTCGGAGTCCGGCGAGGAGTCCGGCACCTCGGAGTCACGAGCTTTATGAGGGACAAAGTCAGTGTTCGGCTCTATCGCCGTAGAGGTTGCGGCCCCCGAGGCGGTGTCTAGGCATCCATCCTCGATCTGCGGAGCTGGCTCCGAATTGAAGATCGGAGCGGTTTTGATTGCGGCCTCCAAGGTACTGTCCGGCCGCAGAGCTAAATCATGCTCGCCGTGATAGTGCCGCACACTCGGCTGTGGCTCGAACCCATAGAGGATCAAGTCCCCGCGGATGTCAGCCGTGAAGTTCAAACTTCCAAACCTGACCTGACGGCCAGGGGCGTAGCCTTCGATCTGCTCCAGTTGGCCAAGCAAATCGGCCCGCAGTGCAAAGCCGCCGAATACGAAGATTTGTCCGGGGAGGAAGGTCTCACCCTGGACTACATCGTTAATGATGATTGAAGAAGCCATCGAGCCTATCGGTGACGACACAGAGGAACTCTCAATGAAAGCACCAATCTCGGTGTCAAAACCGGCGGATCTCGGGTAGGGGGTCCCGACCTGTGCGTCTAGGCGGATGGTAACAGGAGACGAGGGACATGATGTTTTTACCCAGGCTCGGGCCCTCTTGATGGAGGTAAAACCCTACGTCCTGCTTGATTAATATTGATGATGTGGGTTACAAGAGTAGATCTACCACAAGATCAAGGAGGCTAAACCCTAGAAGCTAGCCTATGGTATGATTGTTGTTCGTCCTATGGACTAAGGCCATCCGGTTTATACAGACACCAGAGAGGGCTAGGGTTACAGAGAGCCGGTTAAAAGGTAGGAGATCCACATATCCGTATCGCCAAGCTTGCCTTCCACGCCAAGGAAAGTCCCATCCAGACACGGGACGAAGTCTTCAATCTTGTATCTTCATAGTCTTGGAGTCCGGCGGATGATGATAGTTCGGCTATCCAGACACCCCCTAGTCCGGAACTCCCTCAGTCGGTTTAAGCATCATCTTGTAGACCTAGAGATTATTGAAGGTCTCATTCAAATCATCTATCAAATTTTCATTCTCTCTGGATTTGCCACAGTATCATCCACATAAGCATGAACATTGCGCCCAATCTGACTGTGAGGACAATTCTGCACACATCGCTGGTAAGTCGCCTCGGCACTCTTGAGCCCAAAAGGCATAGACACATAGTAGAAGGCTCCAAAAGGAGTGATAAAAGTTGTCTTCTTTTGGTCCTTGACTACCATCTTGATCTGATGATAACCAGAATAAGCATCCAAAAAAGTCAAACACTCACAACCTGCCGTAGCATCAATGATTTGATCAATACGAGGGAGAGCAAAAGGATCCGCCGGACAAGCCTTGTTTAAGTCCGTTTAGTCCACACACATACGCCAAGTGCCATTCTTCTTAAGCACTAGCACCGGCTTAGCCAATCACGCAGGATGAAAGACTTCGACAATGAACCTAGCCGCCAAGAGCCGGGCCACCTCTTCACCAATGGCCTTACGCCTCTCCTCATTGAAGCAACGAAGGAATTGCTTGACCGGCTTAAACTGCGGATCAATATTAAGAGTGTGCTCAGCGAGGTCCCTCGGTACACCTGGCATATCAGAAGGTTTCCATGCAAAGATGTCCCAGTTCTCATGGATGAACTCGATGAGCGCGCTTTCCTATTTAGGATCCAGGTTAGCACTGATACTGAACTGCTTGGATGAATCGCCAGGAACAAAGTCAACTAGCTTGGTGTCATCAGCTGACTTAAACTTCAATACTGGATCATGCTCTGTAGTTGGCTTTTTCAAAGATGTCATATCTGCCGGATCAACATAGTCTTTGTAAAACTTCAATTCCTCTATTGCGTAGACAGATTCAGCATAAGCAGTGTCACCTTCTTCACACTCCAAAGCTATTTTTAGACTTCCATGCACTGTGATGGTACCCTTGTAACCCGACATCTTGAGCTGCAGATAAACATAACAAGGTCGTGGCAAGAACTTGGCATAAGCCGGCCGTCCAAACAGAGCATGATACGGGCTTCTAATCTTAACCACTTCAAAGGTTAGTTTCTCGGCCCTGGAATCATATTCATCCCCAAAGGCTACTTCGAGATCAATCCTGCCCACAGGATACGCCGACTTACCAGGCACCACTCCATGGAAAACAATATTGGACAGCTTAAGATTTTCATCAGTCAAAACCATGCGACGGAAAGTATCATAGTAAAGGATATTAATGCTGCTACCCCCATCCATGAGTACCTTAGTGAATTTGCATCCACCAACTTGAGGCGCCGCCACCAAAGCCAAGTGACCCGGATTATCAACCCGGGGCGGGTGATCCTCTCGACTCCACATAATAGGTTTCCCAGACCATCGCAAGTAATGGGGAACTGCCAGCTCAACGGCGTTCACAACCCTTGGAGCTTCTGATCTCGCTTGCATAAACTTGTGGTGAAGACGTGGTACTTCCCACTATTCAAATACTTTGGATGACTTTGATACCTAGACTGCTGCTGCTGCTGACCCCCCTGCCTGGATTGTTGATGGTAACCACCCTAATTACCTTGATGGTTTTGGTGACCCTGGAAGCCGGAACTAGAATCGCCACCATCATAACCCGGGCCATGAGAACTGCCACCACCAAAACATGAGCAGCCGGCCGGCCCATGATTGTTCTGGAATAAATTAGAAATTTTGAACTCCTTCATAATTGGAGAATCTTTCCAAAGGTGAGTGGACGGCCTTTCCTTCATGCCATGCTTTGGGCAGGGCTGATTCAGCAACTGCTCAAGACTGATACCTAATCCACCTGTCCGAGGAGGTGGCTTCCCCTTATGATGATGTCCATTATTCTGCGTATTGGTATTGGCCACAAAATCTGAATTACTATCAGCCTTGCACTTACCATTGTCCCCCTGACTCGCCGAGTTATGCTGGTGACCCTTGGTGTTGCCACTCTTCTTTCCCTTTCCAGGCTTTTCATCATCAGACTCGGGATCCTTGGTACTATCAGAGTCGGCATATTTAATTAGAGCCGCCATTAGTTGCCCCATATCATTGCAATCGCGCTTGAGACGCCCCAGCTTATGCTTGAGAGGCAAAAACGGCAATTATTCTCTAACATTATAACTGCTAAGCCGACATTGATGTTATCTGATGAGTGCAGGATAGCCTTGACCCAGCGCACCCAATGGGTCATTGAATCGCCCACTTCTTGAGCGCAAGCATACAAATCCACAATCGCCATGGGCTGTTTGCACGTATCTTTAAAGTTCTGGATAAACCGGGCTTTTAGCTCATCCCACGACCTGATGGAATTGGTTGGCAGCCCTTTTAACCAAGTACGGGCCGTCCATTCAGCATCATGGTGAAGTATTTTGCGCACGCAGCATCACTCACCTCCAACAGCTCCATGGCCATCTCATAACTCTCAATCCACGCCTTAGGGGTAAGTCGGCTGTGTAATTGGGCACCTTACGACGTCCTTTGAAGTCCTTGGGCAGACGCTCATTATGCAGAGCCGGCACTAAACATGGTATACCCGTGGTTCTCGAGGTCACGCATTCCTCCACTGAAGTTGCCAGATAAAATGGAAGATGTTGATGAGCCGCCCGTTGAGCCGCCTGCTCAGCTTCTCGACGTGCCCTCTCCCGATCGACCAAATCATGAGCCCCATCATGCGCCGGGTCATGCCCACGCGGCTGGTTACAGCGCTGGTCATTACTTGAAATGGCTGGTGAGTCCATATGTCTACTATAGCTCCGGCTTGGGCGAGGGGTCGAATGAATCCTCTCTCGACTGTAAGAATATGCGTCCTATTGTACCAATGTTGTTTGAAGAAGCTCTCTAGCCCTCCGCATTTCAACCACCGCTGGAGAATCGCCTTCAACTGGGAGAGCCGCCAATCGTGTCGCCGCAGCAATCATAATATCCAAAGGGTTGGAATAATGACCCGGTGGTGTCGGCACATACTTAGGCAGAGTAGTATTAAGACGGGGTGGCTCCGTCGTGCGCGGTTAAGCCAGTGCGCCAGCCCCGGGCGCTTCAACCCGGTTTACCTCTGGTTGGTTACAGGTCCGCGCTCTTGGCGTGCAAAAGAGATTCCTCGCCTCGTAATTCGGCAGCACACGACTCCGGTGCTTTCTTCTCATGATTTCATTTGAAGGGTTGCTACATCTTGAGCTTGCGTTGGTTTTCCTTGAAGAGGAAAGGGTGATGCAGCAAAGTAGCGTAAGTATTTCCCTCTATTTTTTAGAACCAAGGTATCAATCCAGTAGAAGGCTCCTCATAAGTCCCATGCACCTACACAAACAAACAAGAACCTCGCAACCAACGCAATAAAGGGGTTGTCAATCTCTTCACGGCCACTTGCGAAAGTGAGATTTGATAGAGATAATATGATAAGATAATATTTTTGGTATTTTTATATGATAGAGATGCAAATAAAGGAAAAGTAAAGATGCAAATAAAAGTAGATGGAAAACTTATATGATAAAAGATAGACCCGGGGGCCATAGGTTTCACTAGTGGCTTCTCTCAAGATAGCATAAGTATTACGGTGGGTGAACAAATTACTGTCAAGAAATTGATAGAAAAGTGAGATTATCTAGGCATGATCATGTATATAGGCATCACGTCTGTGACAAGTAGATCGACTCTTGCCTGCATCTACTACTATTACTCCACACATCGACCGACTCCTGCCTGCATCTAGAGTATTAAGTTCATAAAGAACAGAGTAACGCATTAAGAAAGATGACATGATGTAGAGGGATAAACTCATGCAATATGATATAAACCCCATCTTTTTATCCTCGATGGCAACAATACAATAAGTGCCTTGCTGCCCCTGCTGTCACTGGGAAAGGACACCGCAACATTGAACCCAAAGGTAAGCACTTCTACCATTGCAAGAAAGATCAATGTAGTAGGCCAAACCAAACTGATAATTCGAACAGACTTGCAAAGATAACTTAATCACACATAAAAGAATTCAGAGGAGATTCAAATATTTCTCATAGATAAACATGATCATAAACCCACAATTCATCGGATCTCGACAAACACACCGCAAAAATAGTTACATCGAATAGATCTCCAAGAAGATCGAGGAGAACTTTGTATTGAGATTCAAAGAGAGAGAAGAAGCCATCTAGCTAATAACTATGGACCCGAAGGTCTGTGGTAAACTACTCACAACTCATCGGAGAGGCCTTGAAGATGATGTAGAGGCCCTCCGTGGTCGATTCCCTCTCCGGCGGAGCGCCGACGAAGGCTCCAAGATGGGATCTCGCGGATACAGAAGGTTGCGGTGGTGTAATTAGGTTTTCGTGGTCGCTTCTGATGGTTTTAGGGTATGTGGGTATATATAGGAGGAAGAAGTAGGTCGGTCGATGCTCGTGGGGCCCACGAGGGTGGGGGGCACGCCGGGCACCCTCGTGGCCGCCTCCTCTGTTGCTTGACGTCCACTCCAAGTCCCCCGGATCAGGTTTGTTCCAAAAAGATCGCTCCCAAAGGTTTCATTCTGTTTGGACTCCATTTGATATTCCTTTTCTTCGAAACACTGAAATAGGCAAAAAAAACAGCAATTCGGGCTGGGACTCCGGTTAGTAGGTTAGTCCCAAAAATGATATACTAGTGTAAAGTAAAGCCCATAAACATCCAAAACGGGTAATATAATAGCATGTAACAATAAAAAATTATAGATACGTTGGAGACGTATCAAGCATCCCCAAGCTTAATTCATGCTCGTCCTCGAGTAGGTAAATGATAAAAATAGAATTCTTGTTGTGGAATGCTACCTAGCATAATTCTCAATGTAATTTTCTTTATTGTGGCATGAATGTTCAGATCCAAATGATTCAAAATAAAAGTTCATATTGACATAAGAAATAGTAATACTTCAAGCATACTAATCAAAGCAATCATGTCTTCTCAAAATAACATGGCTAAAGAAAGTTATCCCTATAAAATAATATAGTCTGGCTATTGCTCTATCTTCATCACACAAAGTATTTAATCATGCACAACCCCGATGACAAGCCAAGCAATTCACTACTGGAATCAGGGAATTTGCCGTCTGCTAGTTCTTCGTCGTCAACTAGCGGACGACAAAGAAGGTCTTTGCCATCAGCTACCAAGAAGCAAATGGCAGACAACTCGCAGACGGCAAAGAAGATCTTTGCCATCTGCCATTTCTTTGCCGTCTGCTGGCTGACGGCAAAGAGGGAGGTGGCACCCACTAACGAAAAACCTTAACATCCCCCCTATTTGTCATCCGCAGCAGACGGCAAAGATAAACAAAAAGCGGACGACAAAGGTGGGGCGGACGGCAAAGGCTAACCTAACTAACCTAACTAACGGC
>NC_041393.1:709615641-709634737 GCF_002162155.2 Triticum dicoccoides
CACCCCGACCCCGACACCACACCCCGACACACCGACCCCGACATGACACCCCGACACCCCGACGCCCTGACACCCTTGGCCCGTCTTTGATTACAGTGATGATGATGATTATGCATTTATTGATGATACTGATCGAGATTAGTATTGTACTTGATGATGATGATTATGCATTTATACGTAGTGTCAGGTATTCAATTATTTTATGTTGTACTTGATGATGATACACTTGAGTGATATACATATTATTATTCGTGTCGGTATTTTTTTATGTTGTACTAATTTCGTTTACTCTTTGTCATGGCAGGTGTTGAAAGATGGTGGGTGCTGGTCGGGAGCACTTCGAGGACCCTTCTTCGTTGGCGCGTGGTGCGAGGTCTTCCATTCCACACGCACCTCTTCGCCGAGCCTTGTTGGATAGTATGGCGACACAGTCGGGCCCTTCTTCGTCGACCGAGGTGCCGAGTAGGGGAAGAGGTAAGAAGAAGAGAGGAGCTGGAGCACGTGGTCGCGGGAGAGGAGGTAGGGTGACTGCCAGGGCGCCTTCCTCGCCGCCACCCCTAGCTGTTTCACCCGAGCACATGACTGCTAGGGTAGACTCGTCCGAGGAGGAGGCTACACGGACTCCGGTCCACGAGCCTCCGGTCCATGGGCCTTCAGCCCACAAGCCTCGGGTTGACGGGCCTTCAGGCCACGAGAGTTCGGCCCATGAGACCCGGAGGAGCACACGTCTGGATGGGGTACTTGGCCGGATTAGCCTGAGGGGCCGAGTGGCCATGCTGATGATGGCGGGGAGCCGACTGATATTGAGGAGGAGGGGGGCACCGTCTACCAGTGTGGTTGTACACGGCTCCCGGACGTGCCGGCGACCCGCGAGCAGAGGTGGTTGATTTTCCCTGATGGGGAGAAGTAAGTGCATTTAATCTTTTTGTACCCTTCTACATTCATGTTTCTTCAAATATCTAATGTGTTGGCCTTTTCTTGCTGCAGGGGTTGGGACCACCATCATAGTGTCCGCCGGCCCAACTCCGTCCTTGGAGATCTTTGTCGGCAAAGCTTCCTGGGGTTTGTCACATTGCCTGGTGAGGGTCGGCTTCCAGAGCTTGGATTGAGTTGGGAGCACTTCTTGGCTGCCTCGGCCCCGCCGGGTGAGATTATCGACGGTGTATTGTGCAAGACAAGGGCAGACGTGGTGATTAGAAGTTTCTGGGTAATTTCTCCTTTACACAATTAAAAATCTTCAACTAGATAGTTATTAATTGTACTAATCAATATTGTCTCATTTGATTGCAGACATTCTATAGGTGTGAGGAGGGATACGAGGAGGAGGCGGCAAATGTTATCGATAACGTCTGCAAGCGCCTACTATAGAACTTACGGCACGAGGCTCGGGTGCAGGCTATTCGAGACTACTACACCTCGCGTGGTATCAAGAAGACCAAGCCGGCGTGCCGCGAGAAGTTCTTGAGTAAGGAGGAGTACATGAAGGTAATTCTTAAGGCCTTGTACTTTACTTCCTTCATTTAGTAATTCATAGCCGTAGCGCTCAAGTTTCTGTTTCCTAACTTAGGCCCCTCCGAGATGGTGTGCGGATCGGATGGATTATTGGGAGTTGTTGGTCAATGAGTGGTGCTCAAAAGAATGGCTAGCCCTCCACAATGAGGCCAAGGACAAACGTGCCCAAATGGAAGGTGTGCCACACCATCAAGGCAGCTCCAACTTGTATCAGTACGGGCGGAACTGGGTATGTGGTTTGCTTCATGATTCATGCAATTCGTTCATCATGCTAGCTTTAGCCCTTTAATTACTAATTTACTTTGTTTCTCTCTTTCAGGCACGCTACAATAAGGCGGATAAGGTGCCAGAGGTGTACGACCTATATGCCATGGCCCACACAGGCTCTTACAAGAAAGTCAAGGCATTCTCTGCGTCTGACCTCGATGATCCAAAAAACTTCACCAACATCTCCTCCCACGACAAGCTCGTGAAATATAGAGATCAGTGGAAGGCGAGTAAAGGGGAGGACTTTAACCCGAGCCAGGGTCCCATTGATACAGAGCTGCTGATGATATCTGGTGGCGGGAGGTCCCATGGCTCCATAGCCATGGGAGATGGACTTATCGGTTGTCCTAGCACTCTCCCGGAGATCAAGGCGCACCAGTCGAGCTCCGCTCCTGAGATAAGGCCTCGTGAACGGCCAGTCCAACTCGCCTTCAAGATTAGTTATACGTACTCGGCTATCTTTCTCCATTACATTGTGTGCGCTTCCATCAATGATTACAAATGGTAACGAGGAGTGGTGTTGCAGGCTGCTATACAGAGTGAGAGAGATAGAATGGAGAAACTTCCGGCGGAGGCGGCGGAGAGGCAGCGGGAGTTGGAGGAGAGGACGACAAAGATGTTGGAGGAGGAGAGGGCACGGAATGACATGCAGGCAAGGGCCATGTACGAGCTCCTTGTGGTAAGTTTCTTCTACACATTAGCCAAAACATTCATGTAGTGTTTGTCTCATTACTAACTAGTATGACTGAGTCGTCAAAGCCAAATGTGCAGTCTGTGTGCGATAAGTCCGGTCAAACCGCTTCACCGATGCCAGTGATTGCTCCTGGGACCATGGTGAGTTTAATTTGAATGGACATTACTTGCTAGTCTTAACATTGGGTGTCATCATGCTAACGAGACATTGGAAATGATCTTTGGTGTAGCGTAACTCCAGACAAGCATCGCACAATCCTTCTCCAGCTACGGGCACGAGCCACCCCGCTACTAAACCTCCATGATCACGGTAAGTGTCTCTAGTGTTTTGCTTAACAAATGCATAAAGAGCTAGACTTAGCTTTATTTCCTCCAATATGCCTACCATAATGACTTAGAGTTAGCTTCTTTTCCTCCAAAATGACTTAATAAGCTTACTGACCTCCAAAAACCATCCATTTTACCTAAGTTAGCTCTCAAACGATCTGTACTTAGCTTATTTATGTAAAAAAATGGCATAATTAGCTTAGTTAGCTCATAAACGATCCATTTTACCCAAGTTAGCTCTAAAATGACCCATTTTACCGTTCTTAGCTTATAAATGATCCATTTTGCCCAAGTTAGACCTAAAATGACCTATTTTAACTAGATTAGCTCCTAAATGATCTATTTTACCTACATTAGCTCTAAAATGACCCATTTTACCTCGGTTAGCTCCAAAATGACCCATCTTACCTAGGTTAGCTCCAAAATGACCCATCACACCTAGGTTAGCTCTAAAATGATGCTTTTTTACTGTGTTAGCTCATAAACGATCCATTTCAACTAAGTTAGCTCAAAAATGATCCATTTCACCGAAGTTAGCTCAAAAATGATCCATTTCACCTAAATTAGCTCATAAATGATCCATTTAACCTAAGTTAGCTCATAAATGACATATACTTCTTGTTCTACTCTTCTTCTTCTAGTCACCTTTTTCTAACTTTCTTATTTGCCATTTTTGTAGATTTCATTCACTTCACGAAAACTAGCTTGCTATGGTGGAGTGCTTGTTTTTTCTTTCATTCTCTTCAAGTATTCTTCTAGCTTGCTATCTTGATGAAACTTTGCATTGTAATATGTATGGATGGAACAATGTGTATGTGCAACTTGGTATGTATGAATGGATGGAACAATATATGTATGTACGATGAAACTTATGTGCTAGATATGTCATATGTTTGCTGTTAAATAGCCCTGTGAAATATATATATATATATATATATATATATATATATATATATATATATATATATATATATATATATATATATGCTGTGAAAATTGTTGGATTGAAAAAAACGGAAAAAAAGAGGCAATGCAGGATCTTTGCTGTCAGCCACTGATGGCAAAGCTACCTTTGCCGACAGCCGTGGATGGCAAAGAAGCCACGCGGCGGCCACCTGTGCTTCCTGGTGGTCTGACCCATTTGGTCAGTTTGCCTACAGCGGCAGACGGCAAAGGCTTTGCCTATAGCAGCGGACGGCAAAGGCTTTGCCTACAGCAGCGGACTGCAAAGGCTGTCGTTAACCACCTAACGGACTAACAGCGTAATTATTGCTGTCTTCTTTCTTTGCCGTCAGCTGCTGACGGAAAAGGCCCCTTTGCCGTCAGCCTTAGAAAGCACACGGCAAAGTAGCTCTTTGCCGATCCTTACTTTGCCAGATCCTTTTGCCGTCCGCGGCAGAGGGCAAAGACCTTTTCCGTCCACGGCAGAGGGCAAAGACCTTTGCCGTCCGGCGTTCCTGCCTTTGCCGTCTGCCATGGCATACGGTGAAGTAGCTAATTCCTCTATTGATTGTTTCATACTTTAGTAATCTCAAACTTTTTCAACTTTCAGGCAATACATGAGCGTCAGCCATGGACATAGCACTATATGTGGAATAGAATGGTGGTTGTGCAGAAGACAAAAAAGGAGAAGATAGTCTCACATCAACTAGGCGTATCAACGGGCTATGGAGAAGCCCATTAATAGATATCAATGTGAGTGAGTAGGGATTGCCATGCAACGGATGCACTAGAGCTATAAATGTTTGAAATCTCAACAAAAGAAACTAAGTGGGTGTGCATCCAACTTGCTTTCTCACGAAGACCTAGGGCATTTTGAGAAAGCCCATCATTGGAATATACAAGCCAAGTTTTTATAATGAAAAATTCCCACTAGTATATGAAAGTGGCAACATAGGAGACTCTGTATCATGAAGATCATGGTGCTACTATGAAGCACAAGTTTGGTAAAAAGGACAGTAGCATTGTCCCTTCTCTCTTTTTCTCTCATTTTTTTCTTGTTTGGTCTTTCTCTTTTTTTTGGCCTTTCTCTTTTTTTATTGAGTTCGAAGTCTCACCCCGACTTGTGGGGGAATCATAGTCTCCATCATCCTTTCCTCACTTGGGACAATGCTCTAATAATGAAGATCATCACAATTTTATTTACTTACAACTCAAGATTACAACTCGATACTTAGAACAAGATATGACTCTATATGAATGCCTCCGGCGGTGTACCGGGATATGCAATAAATCAAGAGTGATATGTATGATAATTATGAAGGTGGCCTTGCCACAAATACGATGTCAACTACTTGATCATGCAAAGAGCAATATGACAATGATGAAACATGTCATAATAAACGGAACGGTTGAAAGTTGCATAGCAATATATTGGTAGGAAAAGGGCATTGCTCGTCCCCGACCGCCACTCATAAGTAAGACAATCAATAAATAAAATTGTGCTCCAACTTCATCACAAAGCGGTTCACCATACGTGCATGCTACGGGAATCACAAACTTCAACACAAGTATTCTTTAAATTCATAATCACTCAACTAGCATGACTCTAATATCACCACCTCTATATCTCAAAACAATTATCAAGTATCAAATTGATCATAGCATACAATTCACTTTCTATGATAGTCTTTATTATACCCAACTTGCATGCACTACAAAAAAAATACACTTCCGTGATGATATGTGTTTGTCACAGTAGGTCATGTTTTTTGTCATGCATGTACATCCATGACGATTTTATGATAGAATCAAGATAGTCATACTTGTGCTGTCGTAGAAGTGTTCCATGACATTACCAAAATTATCATCATGGAAGTGTCCACTTCCATGACGGTAAATCGCGCGTCACAGAAGTGCTTTCGTCAAGGGTGACTGACATGTGGCATCCACCGTAACGGAATGCCGTTAAGCTATCGTGTCGAGTTTTGGATCCGATAACCCGTTAACAGCCCCGACCAATGGGGATTTTCCACATGTAAAATCATCATTGGCTGGAGGAAACACGTGTCGGCTCATCGTTGGGACAGATGTCATCCACTCATTGGACGGAAGGCGCCTATGATACGTTGACACGTGGCACGGCCCAACAGAGGCCCATTCCTGTGAAAAGGCCGGCCCATTTGACTTGGTCAAAAGGTGGCGGGCCGGCCCATGGAAAGCCTGTTAACGGCCTGTTCGCATATATCCCATTTACAGCCCGCTAACCTAAGGCCCATTACGCCCTATCCAAATTAGGCCCATTTTCTTGTTTTCACTTCGGGCGCATGTATGGCCCATGACGTCTTTCGGCCCATATGAGGCCCTATGTAACTATTGGCCTATTAATGGCCCGTGGTGAAACTGGCCCGTAATGAACAGTATATAACTTTTCACTCATTAACGACCCGTGGTGAAACTGGCCCGTAATGAACAGTGTATCACTTTATCCCCATTAACGGCCTGTTATTCTGTTCGGCCGTTTCCAGCCCATGTTATCTTTCGGCCTTCTCAGATCCCATTTATTCTTGGGCTCATTTCCAGCATTCGTTTACTTATGGCCCGTTACTGTCATTTTCTGCTTGTGGGCCAAATTGAGCCCGTGGTTATAGTCGGCCCATTTGTGGTCCGTTAATACATTGGGCCGTTTTCATAGCCTCATCTAATACGGCCTATTAATGATGGCCCGTTATGGTCGGCCCATGAACGGACGATTCCAACTATAGCCTGTTTACGGCCATAATGTGGTCTGTTTGGCCCATGTTTGGCCAATCGATCATACGGCCCGTATAAGGCCCATTAACGATACGGCCCACAGAAAGCCCATTGTTTCTACGGCCCGTAGAAGGCCCATTGTTTCTACGGCCCATAGAAGGCCCACTGTTTCTACGGCCAGTAGGAGGCCCAGTGTCACTACAGTAAATATTAGCCCATGGCTATTGTGGCCTAGTTTTAAAAAATAGGTTATTGCAGCCACTAGCTAACCGCGGAAAAAGAACTACAATGACAACAAGCAAACAAATAAACAAGACAACAAGGAAATAAATAAGCAAGCAACTAACGCTAGGCTATCATGGCCGAGGGAGTCCTGGATTAGGGGGTATCTGGACAGCCGGACTATATACATCGTCCGGACTATCGAAGCATGAAGATACAAGACTCAAGACTTCGGCCCGTGTCCGGATGGGACTCTCCTTTGCGTGGAAGACAAGCTTGGCGATCCGGATATTATGTTTCCTTCCTTGTAACCGACTCTATGTAAACCCTAGCCCTCTCCGGTGTCCATATAAACCGGAGAGGTTGGTCCTTAGAAGGCCGATGACAATTACAATCATACCATCATAGGCTAGCTCTTAGGGTATAGCCTCTACGATCTCGTGGTAGATCTACTCTTGTACTACACATATCTTCAATATTAATCAAGCAGGAAGTAGGGTTTTACCTCCATCGAGAGGGCCCGAACCTGGGTAAACATTGTGTCCCTTGCTTCTTGTTACCTTGAGCCTAAGACGCACAGATCGGGACCCCCTACCCGAGATCTGCCGGTTTTGACACCGACATTGGTGCTTTCGTTGAGAGTTCCTCTGTGTCGTTGCTGCAAGGCTAAATGGCTCGTCTCGTTGTCAATGACAACATCACCTCTTGGGGAGCACTGGCTATAGGCCAAACTCTCCGACTTGGCGGCTTCATTATGGCCGCCTCATCAGCTGTCGCATCGGCGATGGCCTCTCGGGTCATCACTCATAACCTTCGCATCAATTCGGAGCTTGCCGAACAGATGGATCCGATAGAGCTCTCCTCCCTTAATGAGCTCTATGTCGGTTGCCAGCTCTTTTCCAACAAGAGTCATATGCCCCCTACCGCTCTCCAAACAATCCCCATAATGTGGCCCTTCGTGGTTGTCATGCCCAATATGCGACCCTATCGAAAAGGAACTCGAAGGTCCCACCAAGGATAGACCCGCATATTGAAACGCTTTTGCAAGGTGGATATCATTACATCAACATTACATAATAGATGGGGATTCATACAAGAGGCATACAATGCCACTCAAATACAACATCACAATACAAAAGAGCATCATCCAACTACGGATGAAACATAAACAGAAACTCAAACGACATCCACCCTGCTAGCCCAGGCTGCCGACCTGGAACCTATCCCCTGATCGAAGAAGAAGCAGAAGAAGAACTCAACGCAAGCAAGCATCGCTCTCGCGTCATGATCATCGAATAACCTGTACCTGCAACTGTTGTTGTAGTAATCTGTGAGCCACGAGGACTTAGCAATCCCATTACCATGGGTATCAAGACTAGCAAAGCTTAAAAGGAAAGGAAGGGGTAAAGTGGTGAGGCTGCAGCAGCGACTAAGCATGGTATGGTGGCTAACATACGCAAATAAGAGCGAGAAGAGAGCAAGCAGAACGGTCGTCAACTAGTAATGATCAACAAGTGATCCTGAACTCATACTTACGTCAAACATAACCCAGAAACTGTGTTCACTTCCCGGACTCCGCCGAGAAGAGACCATCACGGCTACACACGCGGTTGATGCGTTTTAATTCGGATCTGGTGTCAAGTTATCTACAACCAGACATTAACAAATTCCCATCTGCCTATAACCGCAGGCACGGCTTTCGAAAGATTATACCCTGCAGGGGTGTCCCAACTTAGCCCATGACAAGCTCTCGCGATCAACGAAGGAATAGACCTTCTCCCAGGAAGACCTGATCAGACTCGGAATCCCGGTTTACAAGACATTTCGGCAATGGTAAAACAAGACCAGCAAAGCCTCCCGCTGTGCCGACAAATCCCGATAGGAGCTGCACATATCTCGTTCTCAGGGCAC
This sequence comes from Triticum dicoccoides, assembly GCF_002162155.2. Taxonomy (NCBI): domain Eukaryota; kingdom Viridiplantae; phylum Streptophyta; class Magnoliopsida; order Poales; family Poaceae; genus Triticum; species Triticum dicoccoides. The sequence goes on from NC_041393.1 coordinate 709,624,267, forward strand.
ACCGGATGAGCCAGACGTCGGGTTGGCATAGACCCTGGTTGCCCAGGGGGCGCCGGACATCGCTCGGTTCGGACCAACACTTAGACAAGCACTGGCCCGGGGGGGCTAAAATAAAGATGACCCTCGGGTTGGCCGACCCAAGGGAAAGGGATAGGTGGTGGTGAGGCAAATGGTAAAACCAAGGTTGGGCCTTGCTGGAGGAGTTTTATTCAAAGCGAACTATCAAGGGGGTCCCATAAATCACCCGACCGCGTAAGGAACGCAAAATCTGGGAACATAACACCGGTATGACGGAAACTAGGGCGGCAAGAGTGGAACAAAACACTAGGCAAAAGGCCAAGCCTTCCACCCTTTACCAAATATATAGATGCATTAATAATATAAGAGATATTGTGATATCCCCACCAAAATCCTGTCCACCATAGAGCAATCTTCAACTTCACCTGCAACTAGCAACGCTATAAGAGGGGCTGAGCAAAAGCGGTAACATAGCTAAACAACGGTTTGGATAGGAAAGGTGTCAAAGGTTAGAGGTTCATGGCAATTTGGGATGGCTTGATAAACAGGTGATAGATAGCGCAGCATAGCGATAGAACGAAGCAACTAGCATAGCAATGATAGTAGTGAGATCCAGGGTAGCGGTCATCTTGCCTGAAATCCCGCAAGGAAGAAGAACGAGTCCATGAAGAAGACGAACGGATGAAGCCGAACCAACCGAAGACGAACGAATCCTCACGATCGCAACGAAACAGGAACTATCGAGAAGAAGCACACAACAAGGTAAACACACCACACATGAACAAGGCATGATGCACGAACAAGCATGATGCATGACAAGACTACATGAAGCTACTCATGGCAAGAGATGATGCAAACAAGAGCAACACATCAAGACAAGTTTAAATGAGGCCGGGAACAACATATAACAATTCCCGTAAGTCCTCATATGCAAATTTCGAAGTTGGTCCAGATCTGAATAAACCTTATGGTCAAGTTGTTAAACAGCAAGTTAAGATGCACCAAGATGATCTACACGAGATTCTAGTCAAGTTACATATAAAGTTCATTTAGTTCGGAGCTACGGCCTAGAAGATATGAGCAAAACAAGTTAAACATGGCATTGATGCAAAATGCACCCAAACATCAAGCAAACACCTCAATACAAGGATGTAACATGATAATATAAATCTACATGCAATTCTAAGCAAGTTTCATATAGAGCACACTCAAAACGGAGCAACGGTTCAACACATGCACACTATACAAGTTTAAAGGACAAGCTGTCCAAAACAGCAACTAGGCATATTGCAAGCATCAAAACAACATGATACAACACCTCAACATAATAACAAAATGCATGGGCATGATGTACAGGTAAAGCATTATAAAACATGAACACTGAGCTATCTCTAGAAATCACTAGAACATGCTGAAACACACATGGTAAGATTGCAAGTTATAACAATTACAGACTTTTGCAGAAAATAACATCACGATGCAATGTTTAGAGCTATCAAACAACATGTTACAGGGACTTATCATGTCAAAAAAGGCATGGAATGAATCTACTAATTGCATAGATAAAAAGTCCTTTACTGACCATAAGCCGAAAAGGATCACAAAATATGATGGCACCCACGTAAACATAGCAAGTTATTATACCGATTCAAACATGGCAGGAACAGAATTATGAAGGCATGTAGATGAGCTTGTGAAACTCACTACGGAGCAATACATGGCATGGAAAGGCAACCAACACTAAGAAGACATATTTGTGAAGCTAAGCATGGCAATAGCAAGGTCATAGGGTGCATGGATCACTAGCAAAACACATGGGAACAAGTGAACTTAATGATATCAGGCTGACAGCAACATTATGAAGCAACTTTGGAGCAAGATATAAATGCAACTAGGGGCATGGATGAATAGAGCACATCATGTAGATCAAAACATGTTTATAGAACATCTCCAGATTATGCATAGAATGATTAGTAGAAACAGGTTTATATAGCATTACGAAATAACAGATTCGGCCTAGCAAAACAGCGACATCATGAACACTACTTAACAAGCTCGACTCACTCACCACAAGTCATTTCATGTCAAGATAAGCATAGCATCATCAATAAGACATGTTTGTGAAACAAACCAAGTCAAGAACAAGTCCATAGCATGCAAGGATCAACTATAGCGAGCTTGGCCAAATTGAATAACATCTAAACAATCTGCCAGGAAACATTTTGAAGCAAAAGTAGAACACCCAAATGACATGATAGACTACTCCATAATTGCAACAAAGGGCATGAATGGATAGACAATAACCATATGTTTGAAACACCCTTACTGAAGTATCTCAAAATATGCATGGATCTCTCTGAAGCATCAAGTTTACATGGCATCAAAATAACAGCAGAACAGGGACTAAAATCAGCAACATCACGATGCCTAGTTTGCATGCTTGTGCTAGTCACCACATTGATCACAAAAATACATGGCATACACCACTGTAAAGAAGACATGGCATAGTTCAAAACACATGAAGACATCTACCTCATAGGATGCACACATCAATCATGGCAAAAATGACAAAAGAGCTCGTTCTGATAACAGACAGCAGAAAACATTATGAAGCACTCTTACAACGATGATTCAGGCATCAGGATGACCTCAAATGAATATGATGCAATGGAATGAAATGATCTACTCGCTGAGGCGAACAATTTGACATATTACACGCACGCAACGGAGCTACGCATGCAGAGATACAACAGGTCAAACATGGCATGAAAATTATTGCAGATTCGGGACTTAGCAGATTCGGGGAAGGGAAAAAAACAACCTCTCGGCACGGATTTCGAAGCAGCACTGATCTAGCTGGAGAGACTTGCCAGAGCGGAGGGGATGGCCGGAGACGGGGGGATCCGGGCCGATCTCGCCGGATCCGGATGGATCCCGGCGAGGGGAGGCGGAGGAGGCGACGGGGAGGCGACGGGGCGACGCGGATGGAGGTGGCGCGGGACGGCGGAGCTTCTTCGGCGGGCGGCGGGGCGCTGCACGGCGGCGCCCGACGCAGGAGCAGGGAGGCGCGGGGCGGCTTCCGCGGGAGCCGGAGGCGGACGGCGGCTGCAGGGCGGTGCTGGCAGGGTCGGGCGGACGGGCGCTGGGACCCGGCGAGGCGCGGCCGAGCGGCGGAGGTCGCCGGCAGCGACGGGCGGTGGCCGGAGACGGCGAGCGGGACGGGAGCACCCGCGGGAGGGCGCGGGCGGCGGAGCGGGCCCGCGCGGGCCCCGGATGGGCTCCGCGGGCCGCGGCGGCGGGGAGGAGAGGGAGAGGCGCGGCCGACACGTGTCAGCGTGGGAGTGGCTGCGGCGGCCGGGGCGAACGTGTCCGGCGCGGGCGGACGGGTCTGGCGCGGCGCGGAGGGGAAAAAATTTAGGGTTAGGGGGGATTATACCGCGAATTTTGGGGGAGGGGCTATATATAGATTTCTGGGAGCTAGGAGAGTCCAAATGAGGAGCGGTTTTCGCCCACACGATCGTGATCGAACGACCGAGAGCATAGAGGGGATTTAGATGGGTTTGGTGGGTTGTGGGAAGAGGTGTTGGGATGCAAAGAGAGAGAGGCTTTACGATTACCCGGTTAACCGTTGGAGTACCAAACGACCTCCAAATGGCACGAAACTTGACAGGTGGTCTACCGATGCTATACCAAGGCCACTTGGCAAGCCTCGGTCCATTCCGAGAATGTTTAACACCCACTCACAAAGAGAGAGAAGAGGGGGACGCCGGAGGACATAGGAGCGCCGGATTGCAAAACGGACAACGGGGAAAAGGCTCGGATGCATGAGATGAACACGTATGCAAAATGAAATGCACATGATGACATGATAGAGTGCAACACGCAAGCAAATGAGATGGCAATGACGGCAAATAACTGGCAAACACCTGGCGCATCGGATCCGGGGCATTACAACACTCCTCCACTAACAAGAGATCTCGTCCCGAGATCTTAGGACCAAGACGGGAGAGAAAAAAAAGGATGAGGTGAAGCAAGAACTGAAGAGAGGAAGCAAAGAATCGAGAGCACTCGAGAAGAAGAGAGGAACGACGAGAATGACGAGAATCGAAAGCTCACGGAATTAGATAGACTATGAAACCACTGGTTCAAACGAGATAAGAAACGAATAAGACTGAAAGGATTTAGGTAGCACACCGACTGAAAATGGAAAGAATAGAACACGAAGTTGAGAGGATGGAACGATACTTGACTTGAGGAACAACACAAAACCTCCGGTAGAATTGAAATAGTGGGATGAAAAGAACTTATAAGGAAGGATTGAATGGAGTTGTTGAGAAAATCAACAACGAAAGAATACGTTTGACGTGGACTTATGGATAACATCTCAAAATTATGAGGTGATAACCGACCACAAACGGAAAAGATTAAATAGCTGAGAAGAACGAAGAAATGCAAAACTCCACTTCAAAAGGATAAGGAGAATTAATTGCACTTTGAGAAGCAAGAAGAAAAGATACTTGAACTCCGGCAAGAAGAATCTTGATGAACTCTTGAGAGAATGAATTAAATCATGAAGAACCACCATGAAGAACTCCGGTAACGAAAGGATGATGAGATAGAATGAAGGACGAACGCATAAGATGAGCGTTGCGATGATTTAGATGAAGGTTCCGACGAAATTACTGAGGAAATTGAACTCCGGAAAAGAAAAGATGAAAGCACTTGGAGCTAGAATTTATTCATTAAGAATAAACTCCGAAGAAAGGGATTACTCACTCTGATGAAATGAGAATAAGATTTATTGTATGCTTATCCTTCATCAAATTAAATTGATGACAAGCAATGGATTTTGCATATTACTTATTCTTCTTGAAAAGGATTGAGAAGTGACATATCTCAACCTTGAGAAGGTCTTCATGAACCACCGGTAGGATTGGAAGAATGAATGAATTAATATGATAAACAAAGAAAAAGAATCTTGAATGAACCACCGTAAGAATTCGGAAATGACTGACGGCAGAGAATGAAACACCGGTAAGGATTAGAAGAACAAATAAGCTAGGGGGGATTTAGATGTAAAAGAACAAAGAGATAACGAGCTGATTAAAGAACACTTGAACGAAACACCGGGATAAATAGAGAATGATAACTGGAATGATGGCCTCCGGTGAAAAGAAATGGGAAAACAACTTGTGACATACTCCGGATGGGTGAGAAAAGGAATATCTGACAAATGGAATAAATCAATAGGATAACAAGAACTAGAATCACGAATATTCGAGAGAACAGACAAGATTTAGAGGAAAAACTCTTCTTCGATCGCTAAATGACGACGAGAAACACCACCAAAATTACTGAGATACTCCGGGAGAATGAAAAGCAGAGAGGTTGAGCAAACAATGAAATGATTAAGAAACGATCTTGAAAGGCATGTGACTGATGAAATTCATTCTTACATCACACTTGAAAAGAATTTTGAATAGCTCCGGGGGAATTAGAAGAGTCAGGTAAGATCCTGGAAAAAGACCTGTGGGTTAGGGCCCACTGAAGAGATAACACCGTTGAAAAGGTTTGTTGAACAGATAGATGAAGCACCGGAACAATTGAAATATTTGAATGAGGTGACAACCTCGAATTAATTCAAACACAGACAAATCTCCTGAGATGTCTTACGAACTACGGAATGATAAACTGGCGAGAGACGAACGAGCAGGGGAAACAATTGAGCCGAGGGAAAAGAATACGATCAACACCGAAAAACATGAATTGAGTCCACCGGAAAGAAAAAGAGATGAAGAATGACGAACTAGAAAAGAATTCACCGGTTGAAACAATTGACGAAAGACTGAAGAGGCTTCGCACAAATGAAATTTATGGTCGAGAGAGAGTCAGACTCCGCGAAGAAAAGGGGTGGGAGGGCGGGAAAACAAAGGCAACTTGGAAGGGGAAACGACGAATATCTTGAAGAGAAGACACCGGTTGAAATCATTGAGGAAAGAGAGCAAAACTTCGCACGAGTAGGATGGATACTCGATTACGGACTCCGGTTCCGAGATGAAAAAGGGTTGGGAGGGTGGGAAAAAACAACTGAGGATTGAACTCAAAAATGAAGAGGCTCGAGTCGACTTGACGAGAAATGCACCGGATGAAAAGAGCTGAGAGCCAACGATCGGAAAACCAACTGCGTGATCCTAAAGAAAAATTTGAAGGGGAAGAGGAGTAATTCAAAGCACCTACGTCAAGATTCCTTACCAGAGCGACGAAGGGACTGAGGAGTAAAAAGAATTCCTACTCTCCGATATAGCTAGACTCCAAAAACAATTTTCTTCTACACTCAACAACGGCCAAACTACACGATCAATAAAGGGGCTCCTAGGGTCGGTCGAGGCTCTGATACCAACTTGTCACGCCCAATATGTGACCCTATCCAAAAGGAACTCGAAGGTCCCACCAAGGATAGACCCGCATATTGAAACGCTTTTGCAAGGTGGATATCATTACATCAACATTACATAATAGATGGGGATTCAATCAAGAGGCATACAATGCCACTCAAATACAACATCACAATACAAAAGAGCATCATCCAACTACGGATGAAACATAAACAGAAACTCAAACGACATCCACCCTGCTAGCCCAGGCTGCCGACCTGGAACCTATCCCCTGATCGAAGAAGAAGCAGAAGAAGAACTCAACGCAAGCAAGCATCGCTCTCGCGTCATGATCATCGAATAACCTGTACCTGCAACTATTTTTGTAGTAATCTGTGAGCCACGAGGACTCAGCAATCCCATTACCATGGGTATCCAGACTAGCAAAGCTTAAAAGGAAAGGAAGGGGTAAAGTGGTGAGGCTGCAGCAGCGACTAAGCATGGTATGGTGGCTAACATACGCAAATAAGAGCGAGAAGAGAGCAAGCAGAACGGTCGTCAACTAGTAATGATCAAGAAGTGATCCTGAACTCCTACTTACGTCAAACATAACCCAGAAACCGTGTTCACTTCCCGGACTCCACCGAGAAGAGACCATCACGGCTACACATGCGGTTGATGCGTTTTAATTCAGATCTGGTGTCAAGTTATCTACAACCGGACATTAACAAATTCATATCTGCCTATAACTGCAGGCACGACTTTCGAAAGATTATACCCTGCAGGGGTGTCCCAACTTAGCCCATGACAAGCTCTCGCGATCAAGGAAGGAATAGACCTTCTCCCAGGAAGACCCGATCAGACTCAGAATCCCGGTTTACAAGACATTCGACAATGGTAAGACAAGACCAGCAAAGCCTCCCGCTGTGCCGACAAATCCCGATAGGAGCTGCACATATCTCGTTCTCAGGGCACACCGGATGAGCCAGACGTCGGGTTGGCATAGACCCTGGTTGCCCAGGGGGCGCCGGACATCGCTCGGTTCGGACCAACACTTAGACAAGCACTGGCCCGGGGGGGCTAAAATAAAGATGACCCTCGGGTTGGCCGACCCAAGGGAAAGGGATAGGTGGTGGTGAGGCAAATGGTAAAACCAAGGTTGGGCCTTGCTGGAGGAGTTTTATTCAAAGCAACTGTCAAGGGGGTCCCATAAATCACCCGACCGCGTAAGGAACGCAATATCCGGGAACATAACACCGGTATGATGGAAACTAGGGCGGCAAGAGTGGAACAAAACACTAGGCAAAAGGCCAAGCCTTCCACCCTTTACCAAATATATAGATGCATTAATAATATAAGAGATATTGTGATATCCCCACCAAAATCATGTCCACCATGGAGCAATCTTCAACTTCACCTGCAACTAGCAACGCTATAAGAGGGGCTGAGCAAAAGCGGTAACATATCCACCCAACGGTTTGCATAGGAAAGGTGTTAAAGGTTAGAGGTTCATGGCAATTTGGGATGGCTTGATAAACAGGTGATATGTAGCGCAGCATAGCGATAGAATGAAGCAACTAGCATAGCAATGATAGTACTGAGATCCAGGGTAGCGGTCATCATGCCTGAAATCCTGCAAGGAAGAAGAATGAGTCCATGAAGAAGACGAACGGATGAAGCCGAACCAACCGAAGACGAACGAATCCTCACGATCGCAACGAAACAGGAACTATCGAGAAGAAGCACACAACAAGGTAAACACACCACACATGAACAAGGCATGATGCACGAACAAGCATGATGCATGACAAGACTACATGAAGCTACTCATGGCAAGAGATGATGCAAACAAGAGCAACACATCAAGACAAGTTTAAATGAGGCCGGGAACAACATATAACAATTCCGGTAAGTCCTCATATGCAAATTTCGAAGTTGGTCCAGATCTGAATAAACCTTATGTTCAAGTTGTTAAACAGCAAGTTAAGATGCACCAAGATGATCTACACGAGATTCTAGTCAAGTTACATATAAAGTTCATTTAGTTCGGAGCTACGGCCTAGAAGATATGAGCAAAACAAGTTAAACATGGCATTGATGCAAAATGCACCCAAACATCAAGCAAACACCTCAATACAAGGATTCAACATGATAATATGAATCTACATGCAATTCTAAGCAAGTTTCATATAGAGCACACTCAAAACGGAGCAACGGTGCAACACATGCACACTATACAAGTTTAAAGGGCAAGCTGTCCAAAACAGCAACTAGGCATATTGCAAGCATCAAAACAACAAGCTACAGGACCTCAACATAATAACAAAAGGCATGGGCATGATGTACAGGTAAAGCATTACAAAACACGAACACTGAGCTATCTCTAGAAATCACTAGAACATGCTCAAACACACATGGTAAGATTGCAAGTTATAACAATTACAGACTTTGCAGAAAATAACATCACGATGCAATGTTTAGAGCTATCAAACAACATGTTACAGGAACTTATCATTGCAAACAAAGGCATGGCATGAATCTACTAATTGCATAGATCAAAAGTCCTTTACTGACCATAAGCCAAAAAGGATCACAAAATATGATGGCACCCACGTAAACATAGCAAGTTATTATACCGATTCAAACATGGCAGGAACAGAGTTATGAAGGCATGTAGATGAGCTTGTGAAACTCACTACAGAGCAATACATGGCATGGCAAGGCAACCAACAGTAATAAGACATATTTGTGAAGCTAAGCATGGCAATAGCAAGGTCATAGGGTGCATGGATCACTAGGAAAACACATGGGAACAAGTGAACTTAATGTTATCAGGCTGACAGCAACATTATGAAGCAACTTTGGAGCAAGATATGAACAATCTACAGCAAGATATAAATGCAACCAGGGGCATGGATGAATAGAGCACATCATGTAGATCAAAACATGTTTATAGAACATCTCCAGATTATGCATAGAATGATTAGTAGAAACAGGTTTATATAGCATCACGAAATAACAAATTCAGCCTACCAAAACAGCGACATCATGAACACTACTTAACAAGCTTGATTCACTCACCACAAGTCATTGCATATCAAGATAAGCATAGCATCATCAAGAAGACATGTTTGTGAAACAAACCAAGTCAAGAACAAGTCCATAGCATGCAAGGATCAACTATAGCGAGCTTAGCCAAATTGAATAACATGTAAACAATCTTCCAGGAAACATTTTGAAGCAAAAGTAGAGCAGTCAAATGACATGCTAGACTACTCCATAATTGCAACAAAGGGCAAGAATGGATATAAAATAACCATATGTTCAAAACACCCTTACTGAAGTATCTCAAAATATGCATGGATCTCTCTGAAGCATCAAGTTTACATGGCATCAAAATAACAGTAGAACAGGGACTAAAATCAGCAACATCACGATGCCTAGTTTGCATGCTTGTGCTAGTCACCGCATTGATCACAAAAATACATGGCATACACCACTGTAAAGAAGACATGGCATAGTTCAAAACACATGAAGACATCTACCTCATAGGATGCACACATCAATCATGGCAAAAATGACAAAAGAGCTCGTTCTGATAACAGACAGCAGAAAACATTATGAAGCACTCTTACAGCGATGATTCAGGCATCAGGATAACCTCAAATGAATATGATGCAATGGAATGAAATGATCTACTCGCTGAGACGAACAATTTGACATATTACACGCACGCAACGGAGCTACGTATGCAGAGATACAACAGGTCAAACATGGCATGAAAATTATTGCAGATTCGGGACTTAGCAGATTCAGGGAAGGGAAAAAAACAACCTCTCAGCACGGATTTCGAAGCAGCGCGGATCTCGCCGGAGAGACTCGCCGGAGCGGAGGGGGATGGCCGGAGACGGGCGGATCCGCGCCGGATCTCGGCGGATCCGGCCGGATCCCGGCGAGGGGAGGCGGAGGAGGCGACGGGGAGGCGACGGGGCAGCGCGGATGGAGGTGGCGCGGGACGGCGGAGCTTCTCCGGCGGGCGGCGGGCGCGGGGCGGCTTCCGCAGGAGCCGGAGGCGGACG
>NC_041393.1:709635007-709644268 GCF_002162155.2 Triticum dicoccoides
CGGCCGGAGACGACGAGCGGGACGGGAGCACCCGCGGGCGGGCGCTGGCGGCGGAGCGGGCCCGCGCGGGCCCCAGATGGGCTCCGCGGGCCGCTGCGGCAGGGAGGAGAGGAAGAGGCGCGGCCGACACGTGTTAGCGTGGGAGTGGCTGCGGTGGCCGGGGCGGACGTGTCCGGCGCGGGCGGACGCGTCCGGCGCGGCGTGGAGGGGAAAAAATTAGGGTTGGGGGGGATTAGACCGCGAATTTCGGGGGAGGGGCTATATATAGATTTCTGGGAGCTAGGAGAGTCCAAATGAGGAGCGGTTTTCGCCCACACGATCATGATCGAACGACCGAGAGCATAGAGGGGAGTTAGATGGGTTTAGTGGGCTGTGGGAAGAGGTGTTGGGCTGCAAAGAGAGAGAGGCTTTACGGTTACCCGGTTAACCATTGGAGTACCAAACGACTTCCAAATGGCACGAAACATGACAGGTGGTCTATTGGTGCTATACCAAGGCCACTTGGCTAGCCTCGGTCCATTCCGAGAACGTTTAACACCCACTCACGAAGAGAGAGAAGAGGGGGACGCCGGAGGACATAGGACCGCCGGATTGCAAAACGGACAATGGGGAAAAGGCTCGGATGCATGAGATGTACACGTATGCAAAATGAAATGCACATGATGACATGATAAAATGCAACACGCAAGCAAATGACATGGCAATGACGGCAAATAACTGGGAGACACCTGGCACATCAGATCCGGGGCGTTACAGTGGTCTGGGGGCTAGATATGGTCGGACCCCTTAAAGGGGGAAGCCACAAGAAAAAATACTTATTGGTCATGGTAGACAAGTTCACCAAATGGATAGGAGCCAAACCAGTCAAAACGGCCGAATCCGGACCAGTAATAGACTTCATATCTGGGGTCGTACACCGATACGGTGTCCCCCACAGCATCATCACTGATAATGGCTCAAATTTCACAGGCAATGAAGTGAAATCTTGGTGCCGCAAAATGGGCATTAAGCTCGACTACGCTTCCGTCTACCATCCTCAAACAAACGGCCAGGTCAAACGGGCAAATGGTCTCCTCATGAGCGGCATCAAACCCAGACTAGTGCGATCCTTGACAGAGTCGGACACACACTGGGTCGACGAGCTCGACTCCGTACTCTGGGGGCTGCGGACCACACAGAATCGCACCACTGGATATACACCATTTTATGGTATACGGTGCGGAAGCAGTACTACCCTGCGACATAATACATGATTCGCCACGCGTACGCATGTACGAAGTGAAGGAAGCCGAGTTAGATCGTCAGGATGACTTGGATGCCCTAGAGGAGGAGCGCGACATCGCGAAGGCCCATTCCGCATTCTATCAGCAACAGGCTCGATGATACCAAAGCAGAGAAGTGCGGGCCAAAACTTATAATATTGGCAAGCTCGTTCTGCGCTTACCGGAGAAGAAGAAGGACAAGCTCAAACCCAAGTGGGAAGGTCCCTTCATCATTGACAAAGTTCTCACCAGAGGATCACACCGCTTACGTAATGCGTCCAATAACAGACTCGAGCCGAACCCATGGAACGCGGCTAGACTCCGGAGATTCTACGCCTAGCACCGACCTCAGTGTGTGTCTCCTTACCTCCTCCTTTTTAATTATGCTCCCTTCCTCTTCGTTTCTCGATCTTTTTCCCTTCACACAAAGTATTTAATACAGTACGGACTCCCAGACTACTCCGGCCGCACTATGTGTGTATGCTCTACCTGGGGGCTTCCTATACGGAAGCTAAATATAAATTACTCTCAAGGCTTTTTGCCCATCACACATGCATTTCTTTTTCCATGTGTGCCTTATCTTCACCATTATATGCATCGATGTGACTTAAGATGTGGCCAAGCTGGGTTGCCTGGCTCCTATGTTTATGCCATATGTTCCAATTAATTCGGCTAGGACATAAGGGGAGCACCTCTGCGATTGTTACTGCCGGTTGAGCCGGATGTGTACCTCGGACTGGGTGAAGCCGAAAGCTAGTTTCCTTAAGAGAATATTCGGTCGGTGAACAAAAGATGTATTCATTTTATACAACATAAATCCCCAGAAGTCTTGTATCCTGCGCCATCGTTCGCAGTCCTGATATGTGCATTGCCGCATGCATTCCGAGGGAAAGGAACCCCTAACGGAACTATTCTCCCTCGGAGATTTTTCTTACTATCCATGCAATATAACATAACTAGTTGGGTACTTGTCTGTTCAAGCATTTATGACCCCTACGCCTGGTCTCCACGCGTACCCCGGTTTTGTATAACTGAGCGGGTATTCCGACACACCCCGGACTATAGGATCCGGGCGCTGAAGCGAAAAGGTCCGCCATGACAAATGATTTTAATCCGGCTAGGGGCTACTTATGCCCATTAAATTACACAGTCACTTGGACTTACTATATTCCTCCTCTATGCCATCCAACAGGCTATCTAGTTTACAATCCTGTTGAGAATACTTAGCGGCTAACGCTACCTGGTCATATACCAGACTTACGGGAGTTTCTTGCGCATCGGGCCCCGCTGGTCCTACTTCGGCCATATGGTTCGGGTCCAGCCTGGTGTAGCGCGTCTTCACCATTGCCCAAGCTTCTCTTGCACATTGCCGGCATGCTGATATCTTCCATAGCCGGAAGCGCCATCGGGCTCCTTGAAGCAGGTCCACAAGCTCCCCCATGCTATTTAACAGGGGGCTTGATGGCCACAAGGCCTGAGCAACGCCGTGCATCTCCCGCCGAGCTCGCTCGTGCAACTATGAAAGTTCTTGCAGTACATCACCTGTAGATGAGGACATCTCCTCCTCGGGGCGACCCATTAACATTTCTACAAGCAAAATTCTTTCAATACACTTCCTCGCCGAACTATCATACAGTTCGTCTAGGCACTGACCAAAAATGCCACGTCGAAGCCTTTTATTCTCCTTTACGGAGTCCGCCAGCTGGGCGCGGACGTCTTTTAACTCTACGTCCAGTCGGACATTGGCATCTTGAAGATTGTTCTTCTCCTGCCGAACTTGCGTGAGAATGTGCTCGCCAACCTTTAGCTGCCCTTTGAGATGCGAGTCCTCATCTCTTATGCCCCCTGGATTCCCCCCGGGGTCATCTGCAGAATTTTCTATTAGATTCTCCATATCAGCCATTTATTAACTGGTGCATTTTAGTACAATTGAGACAAATGTTACCAGAGGGAGCCTTCTGGGATCCCTCTAACTTGACACCCGCGTCCCTCAGTTGGACCTTACATTCCTCCAGCTCCCAAGCCAATTGTTCATTCTTATCTACAAGAACCTGTGCATAAATTGATCCTTCAAACAGTTGTTCCAACTATTTCAAGTCTCAGGGGCTACTGCTATACATACTTATCAAAATTTCTTACCCGTATATCTTTGGTATACTAGTTCGCCGCTTGGGCAAGCCCGCCTTGAGAAGCTCGGACGTATGCGTCTGCTGAATTGAAGGCATTAAAGGCCTCTTCAGAAAAGATGTTGTTTCGAAGCACGGCTCTCAGGCACCAGTGATTCATGGCGCTCTCCACTTCGTAGTTTGTGGCCGAAAACATATCCACATCCTCTATCGGAGGACTATGGGGTGCGGGCCCCATGTCCGCCTCCGCCCTCGAAGCCAGTTTTGAAACCCGGCTGGAGGAGGCGTGATTGGCGGGATCCCTGGATATAGTCCGGCTGCTCCTCTTCCTGCTAGACGCAAAGGGCGCTATCATATTTCAAATACTATAATCGCATGACAGGTCATTACTTTACCTCTGCAGCGGTGTGTCGGCCCTCACCGCTTTCCTCTTGAGCCTGCTTGATTCGGACGCCCGTGGTCGAGGAGTCCCTAGGGTCTCGGCCCCGTGCTTCGACCGTCGTCTCTGCAAACAGCATGACGCCTCAAGGGTAAATCATAATACCTGAGGGGAGTCCTCTTCGGATGTTAGGGTTTTCAGCTCAGCTTACACACGACACAGGGAGCAGTCCGGGATAGTCGGCCGTAATGGCCACTGGGGCATCATCCCTGCTTGCTTGAGAAAATACCCCGTTGATGAGCTCCACGGTGATATTCGGATCTTCTTTGAGTCCTGGATCTAGGGCCCTTCCGGTGTCCTCTAGCTGCAGGGAGGGGCTGAAGATTCCTTCTACGGCCCTCCTCAGTTCCTGCTTGGAAACACCGATGCAGGTAATCTTAGAAGAAGAACACTAAAGTAAGTAAAACAGGGAGGGGAATGACGACTTACCCACTCTGGGGGGTTGTACATGGAGAATACGTCCCGCGGTTTAATGCAAAGGAATTCCCCCTCTTCCCCTTTGTATAAATCGGACAATATCATTGCCAAAGTAGTGGCGGAGTCTAGACCCTTACAGCCGCAGTGGGGGCGTCGTCTTCCCCATTGAAGTGCCACATGGGCTTCCCGCTATATTGAAGTGGCTGCACTCCCCGCATTATACATACTGCCATGACCTCGACTATCGTCAGTCCGCATTTGGCCAGTAACTTTATCCTGCTCATCAGGAAGTGTATTTCCCTTGTATCCTCTTCTTGAGGGTCCCGGGGGCGCCAGCTTAGGCGAGCCCTCGGTGGGGCGTTACTGAAGTTGGGGAGACCTGCCCGGACTGGATCCGGAAGGGGAAGGTCATCAATGTAAAACCACTCTGAAGGCCAGTTTTCTGGTGCCTTCTTAGGAGTGCCGGACAGGTATCCTGTCTCGGCAATGCGCCATACTTCGGACCCGCCCACTTGACATAGGGATTCTCCCTGGGTGCGGGGGACAAGGCAGAACAGTTCCCTCCATAATCCGAAGTGAGGTTCGCAACCTAAAAACAGCTCGCAAAGGGCGACGTACCCTGCTATATGCAGAATGGAGGCAGGCGTAAGGTTGTGAAACTGGAGGCCGTAGAACTCCAGGAGCCCGCGAAGAAATGGGTGGATGGGAAACCCAATGCCCCTTAGCAGATGCGGGATGAGGCATATACACTCCTCTGGAGATGGATTTGGATATCCCTCGGTTTGTTCCCCTCCGTCATAAGTGGCTATTCCGGCTCGGACAGGGACCATGAATGCTGGTGGGAGAAACCCTTGGGTTTGTAACTTTATCAGACGACTATAAGGAACTGAACACTCTCCCCAATCCCCCGACTTGGAACGAGGAGAGCGAGCAGAAGAGCTGCGACGGCCGGCCATGATGGAATGCTTTTTTGCGGAGCGCTCCGTCGGATGCTAGCTTAGGGAGGGAGAGTGAGGTTTGGATCTAAGAATCCCCATCCCTTCAAATAGACGGTCAGCCCGGAGGATTAAGGGTGGCAAATGCAAAAATGCCTCAACACTTCGCATTCGCTCGACGCATGGAGATGGTCATTATTGAGACACTGAAGCCGAGGAGTACAACATTGATGGGATGTCGGACACTATTCATCGTAACAAGTACTTTTGAGTATTCGGAGATGGAACCCGCCTTGCAATGCAGAAGACAAGACCATGCGGAAGCCATGTCGATCTCAGCGTGATTGGGTTGGCCGGTGAGGATGCTCCGACCGACTTTGCTGTCGGAGGAGGGGAAGAAGATCTTAGGCGTCTCGAGATGGAGCCCGAGGTATTGCTCCGCTGTGATGGAGGGTTTCGTCATTGGAGTAGCTCCGGTGAGTTGTACGACGCCGAGGCTGAAGCAAGACAAGAGAAACAACGAAGAACATTAACCTGAGTGGAATTCTAATAGCATCTCCAATACATGACATAAAATACATAACCACAAACTGCTAGATGTAAAATACATCAGCCGCTCATCTTTGAACTTAACTGTCGAAACTGAACTTAACTGTCGAAACTGAACTTAACTGTCGAAACTAAATTTTGCTGTCGAAACTGAACGCACTAGCAAGGTGAGGCTACACGTCGGTAGACTGACTTTTTCATCTCTGGTCAGTCGATTTTGTAGCCGTTGGATAGAAAATCAAGGGCATGCGGTTCATCTTCAACCTCCACCCCCCTGAGCCGCCAGCAACCACCGGCCAAACAGCAGCCCCCCGCCGCCCGCGGCCTGCGGTGCGCCGCCCTGCCCGCCCCGAAAACACTCCCCACCGCCGGTCCGTCGCCGCCCCGGCCATCCCTCTAGGCCCCTCTGTGCCTAGATTTTTCTCCGGCGATCCCCACGCCACCGCCCTGCCAACGCCCCACCACCGCCGGCGACCACCGCCCCCATCCTGAACCCTAAGATAGATAGT
This sequence comes from Triticum dicoccoides, assembly GCF_002162155.2. Taxonomy (NCBI): domain Eukaryota; kingdom Viridiplantae; phylum Streptophyta; class Magnoliopsida; order Poales; family Poaceae; genus Triticum; species Triticum dicoccoides. Next base: position 709,641,245 of record NC_041393.1, read on the forward strand.
GGGGTACCTCTTCGGCGAGCTCCCCTCCCCGCTGGGGCTGGTTCTTCCTTCACCCCAGCGAGCCCCCCCCCACCCCCTGAAAATCGACTGACCCAAAAGTCGGTTCAGCCAACTGAAGTGTAGCTAAATCGGAGCAGCATCGCAAGCAAGAGCAAGAGCGAGAGCAGCAGCGCGAGCAAGAGCAATAGCAAGAGCAGACTAGGCAGGGGACTGAGAGCAAGAGCAGAGCAGCAGCGTGAGCGAAGCTAAAGCAGCAGTAGCTCCTACTGATGTGGACGTCGCCGCCAGGGGAGTGAAACGTGGAGGAACTGGCCGGTGACACCGCCGTGCATGGAGCCGCGCCGTGTCGGCTCGGGACCGAGCGCCGGCAGCACCGTGAGATCGAATCAAGAAGAAAATGCGGCGATTAGTGTACAACCTCTTTGGTGGCACCGATTAGGCCGCAACTTCATCCGAGGAAACGGTGATGATGATGCTCTTCCGGTGGTGCAGGTGAAGACGGCGGTGTGGGAATGGAGGTGGCGCAAAAGACGAGGGGAACGTCCGGGCAGGTCCTTGGAGGTGGAGGATGGGCTGGCTCAACCGGCGGGACGATGAGATCGACGACAGTTCCTCGTCCAGTACGGTGGATGAGGGACGTCGAGGTGTTGTTGTGGATGACGTCGTCGGGGAAGAGGCTCCGGCTGGGTGGCGGATGGAGCAGGGTGTGGGGTTTGTCACGAGTTTTCGCGGCCTCGGTGTATGGATGGTGGGCGGATGGGATGGCAGTGGGGAACCATGGCTTAGAGACCCGCTTGTCCGAAATGTGGGGTAAGTTACGAAAGTACCCCCACCAATTTGAGGTTGTTCTTTCGGTTCAGGGGTACCACGAGCATTTCGCATGTCGGGATTTCACAGAAGGTGGCAGTTTTCACGCCCGTTGTAATTTTGGAATAGCAAGGCACGGGTTGAGATGGAGGGAGTTCTCGGAGCACAACGAGACAAAGATATATCTTAAATATTTCGGGCTAACAAGGCACGGGTTGAAATTTCCGGACAAGCCTAACGTGTACTGTACCAAATCAAGGCGCACTAAAAATGTCATTCAAAACTTTAAATTCATGTTATGTTCAATTAAAATATTTCGCTACATGTATAATGCATGCAACCTACTACTCAAATGAATGTTTTAGTGCATTCCAAACGTATATACTATCGCTTCAATATGAACTAAATTTGAATTCGTTTCTCTATTTGAATAAGATCTACAATAATGATTGTTGTGAAGTCAAAGCATTTGAATTCGTTTCTCTGTTTTAATAAGATCTACAGTCATCATTATTGTCAAGTTAAACCATCATTTGTGTATTATCTTCAGCACACCACATGATTAGTCTCGAGTTACATATGAACTATGTGTACTATATGAACTCAAACCAGATTTTTTGAATCCACTTTATTTTGATTTCAAATCACATTACATTTCTAGATCTAGCTAGATCTTCATAATCTAAACCATGTCTCATATGTATAATGTGTTTATCACATTATGTATGGTGCCCCGCCCCCTACGCCTACAAGTATTTAGATGTGAGTTGCAAACACCACACATTACCACAAATTCAAATAAAATGTGAGAATATTCGATATATAGTATTGTTTAGATTGTTCGATATTTAGTTGTAAGCTGCAAACGCCACACATTATCAGAAATTCAAATAAAATGTGAGATTGTTTGATGTATAGTATGGTTTAGATTGTTCGACATTTAGCTGTGAGTTGGAAACGCCATGCATTATCACATTATGGTATAACATGAGCACAGCATGTGTATCACCGCTATATTCATGCATGCAATGTTTAAAACACTATGATCTCCTATTCAAATATATCAATCTGCTTTCATATCAAATTTTGTTCTTTGTTAGTCTCTTACACCCACACAATCCTCTAACCTTTGTAGCTACCACTAACTTTCAGTCATGCGTGCAGACACCCTCCTCTCCCTCCCCCTCCCTCGGCATTCTATCCACCGGGCACATTCATTTTTTTCTTTAGGTCGTTCTCCAAGAGTCTCCACAACTCCTTTACGACACACACCGACCGATAAACCTCTCCATCGATGCCTGCCTACAACATACACACACACCTTCAATCTCCTCCTTTATGTGTCCTTGCCTCGTGTCTCTCATACGGTCAGACACACGTGTAAACTCTCGCCCCTCTTTTCATCGATATCACAACCGCACACTCCTCCCCCAATCTAGCTGGTAGTTGGGCCTCTCGCACCACCTCCTAGCTCCATTCTCTCTGTCTATCCGTCTCGCTGAGCCTTATTTGCCTCTAACAAATGTATGTACACCGACCGATCTCTCGCTATACATATAGCTAGCTAGGTCCTTATAACTCGTTTTTACCCACACGTCGATCGATCTACCTCATTAGTTGTGTCTCTCCCTTCCTCCGACAAACAACAATTGATCTACCGATCTAGTTAGTATTGCTGACCAAACACATGGTTCCCCTTCATCATCCATGGATGCGTCCCGACAGATCTATCACGCACAGACACACACAAAAAAACATCCCCACTCTTATTGAGAACATTGCAGTTCCACCCTCATTTTTTCTAGTAGGCCTCTCCCACCATCTCCGAGAAGCAACTCCATCACCCATCCAGCACTCTACCCCTCTCCCTCCCTCTCCCTCCCTCTCTCTCTCCTATGTCTCTCTCTCTATCCCATCATATTTCCCGTCCTTCAGTTATGTATGGATGTCGACCGATTTCCCTCAAGACATAGTCGGGTCTCTCCTTCTCAACACATATACGAGTCGTTCTACCTCTATAGTTAGGCCTCTGCCTACCCCTCCCCCCACCCCCCTCCACCCCCACACACCGATACATCGAGCACTCTAGTCATGTCTCCCTGCCACACACAAACTTGGCATGTGCCCTCTAACGTTCCGGTAGGCCAGTCGCCCTATATCTTTGACTTGCACACACACACAATTTCGATGGCTCTCTTCATCGATCTCGCACCCAAC
>NC_041393.1:709644696-709665508 GCF_002162155.2 Triticum dicoccoides
ACTCACCCACATAGGTGGGGGACGTGCATGAAGAGAAGAGGTGCATGCACGGTGCATGTACTCCCGTCTCTTTCCCAACCACACCCGCGCGGGTACACGGTGGAGCTCATTTCTGTATGAAAAAGGCAGCTCACGTGGTAATTTGGCACGTGTACTGGTTTTCCACTTGGTGGAGGGAGGATCGTCTACCACGGGTGAACAAACAAATTGCGACTTGATGTGTTATGTTAAAAAAAGAGGCAAACCATGTGGAGCCTACCTTAGAGGCAAGGCTCTATCTACTGGAGTACTTTTGATGTGTCCCGTCAACTCGCAGAACGAGGAGAAGCTTGCTTAGTATGTTGTCTCCCCCGCCCACGGGTGAGGTGGCTCGCAGGATGAGGTGAAGCTTGCTCCGCCTCACGCCCGCTCCCTCGCCCATGCGCGTGGTGGCTCGCAGGACGAGGAGAAAAATTTACTACTCCCTCCGTTTACTCCTCGTCCCTACTACCTTGGTTATAGATATGATATCATATTGTTTGGAATATATATGTCCTTTAGTAGATTTCAATATGAACTACTAGTACATACTCCAAACACTGATGTATATCACTACCAAAAAATACACTTCCGTGATGATACATGTTTGTCACAGTAGGTCGCGTGTTTTATCATGCATGTACATCCATGACAAATTTATGACAGAATCAAGATAGTCATACATGTGCTGTCTTAGAAGTGTTCCATGACATTACCAAAATTATCACCACAAAAGTGTCCACTTCCATGACGATAAATCAAGCATCACAAAAGTGCTTTCGTCAAGGGTGACCGACACGTGGCATCCACCGTAATGGAACGCCGTTAAGCTATCGGGTCAGGTTTTGGATCCGATAACCCGTTAACAGCCCCGGCCAATGGGGATTTTTCACGTGTAAAATCATCATTGGCTAGAGGAAACACGTGTCGGCTCACCGTTGGGACAGATGTCATCCACTCATTGGACAGAAGGCGACTATGATACGTTGACACGTGGCACGGCCCAAAAGAGGCCCATTCTTGTGAAAAGGCCGGCCCGTTTGACTTGGTCAAAAGGTGGCGGGCCAGCCCATGTAAAGCCTGTTAACGGCATGTTCGCATATAGCCCATTTACAGCCTGCTAACCCAAGGACCGTTACGCCCTATCCTAATTAGGCCCAGTAGCGTCATCTGGGCGACCCAATATGATAACAACCCGTTTTCACTTCTGGCCCATGTATGGCCCATGACGTCTTTCGGCCCATATGAGGCCCTATGTTACTCTTGGCCTATTAATGGCCTGTGGTGAAACTGGACTGTACTGAACAGTGTATTACTTTACACCCATTAACGGCCCGTAGTGAAACTGGCCCGTAATGAATAGTGTATCACTTTACACCCATTAAGTGCCTGTTATTCCGTTGGGTCGATTCCAGCCCATGTTATCTTTCGGCCTTCTCAGATCCCATTTATTCTTGGGCTCATTTCCAGCATTCGTTTACTTACGGCCCGTTACTGTCATTTTCTATACTTATGGGCCAAATTCAGCCCGTAGTTACAGTCGGCCCATTTGTGGTCCGTTAACACGTTGGGCCGTTTTCATAGCGTCATGAAATACGGCCTATTAACGATGGCCCATTATGGTTGGCCCATGAACGGACGATTCCAACTCTAGCCCGTTTACGGCCATAATGCGGCCTGTTATTGGCCCATGTTTGGCCAATCGATCATACTGCCCGTAGAAGGCCCATTGATGATACGGCCCGTAGAAGGCCCATTGTTTGTCCGGGCTGTAGAAGGCCCATTGTTTCTACGGCCCGTAGAAGGCCCACTGTTTCTACGGCCCGTAGGAGGCCCAGTGTCACTACAGTAAATATTAGCCCATGGTTATTGTGGCCTAGTTTTAAAAAATAGGTTATTGCAGCCACTAGGAAACCGCGGAAAAAGAACTGCAATGACTACAAGCAAACAAATAAACAAGACAACAAGGAAATAAATAAGCAAGCAACTTACGCTAGGCTATCACGTCTATCCCACATATTACATCCACTGGGCATCAAAGTTCGCCACTAGTGCAAATAAATGCGTCGACAAAAGAATATACAAAACTGAGAGCACTTCAGAAGGCACTAGGCCTGGCCAGGTCGGACCCCCCAAACAGCTGAAGAAGCTGAGTAGACCTCAGTTGTGTCAACGATAGATGCATCAACACTAGATTTAAGGCATGATGGTGCGCACGGCAGTCCTCTGACATCTTTGACTTCAAGTCGGAGCTGAGCTGAAGCAAGCCTTTCCACTTTAAGTTGAGACTGAAGAAGTTGAACTGATTGAGGCAGCGACTGCACTGAGGTTGTCTCACACCTGCTGGTGAGTAGCTTCAACTCACTGTCTTCATCAAGACAGGACCTTGGGGTCATCTCGCTGTCCTCAAGATGGTTTGGCTCACTATCTTCCCTAAAGTTCTGCCTAGCGTAAGAGATACGACTCTGAAAGAGAAACAAGGAGACACGTAACAGGTTTCACAATTATATAAGCAAATAAATGGATCTGTTCTGCATAAGGAACATGTTTTTACAACTACAATTTGAAACTAGTAGTTATTGCAAACATCCAATCAGATGTAAACAGCAAAACAAACAGCAGTGGAGGCAATGATGCCTATCCAAATCTATACTAGAACAAAGTTTGAAGGATTGAGAAGGATGAACTTACATTACATGTGAACACGGGCTGGACAAAGCCCTTCTCCATGTTGATGGAAGGATAATTCAATAAATTCCCCAAAGAAAATTCTTTATAAGCATTGCCATTATTCTACATTTTGCAAAGAGTAAATATAGATCAAATAATATTGGAAGAAACAGAGGATAATGAAGCTCAGGTGCAGACTGATGATACATAATCAAATAGCAATTAATTAAGTACAACGTTACAAGGCAAAAGGGAGAGAGGTACTGACAAGAGCAATGCAGAGCCCATTATTGTTTTGAGATCGTATGATCCTTTGAGCATGGAGATTCATCTGAAATTAGTTTTCATACAAGAGAGAAGGTAAGGCACAAGCAGAAATTTAGGAGTTCAAATTTTGAATTGATATCATAGACAGTACCTGACGCTGGGCTCCCAGCAGTTCAAATAGGGGTTTGGCCACTGGAGTTGGGGTAATGTGTGGTACAGTTGGGCTTGTGTTTTCTGTGGCTGCTGATTTATCTGATTTAACAGGTACCACTACCTTTTCCAAATACCTAGTTTGTACTCCTTGAGGATCTGCACTCACCCTCTTCCTTTTGGACATCTATCACGAAAGAAGAACATTTGACTCGAAAAACATAATGTGACGACACATGGAATAGGTACAGAAAATGGATAGTTATGGCATATACTTATATATGATGCTTAAACTAAGCAGATGGTGTAACAAAGTAGAAGAAATGCAAGAGGTCAGATGCAAAATATGTGCGACCAATACAACTTTGCAAAGTTAGAGCAAGCACCTTGATGGGTGAATAAGATAGGCCATCCTCCACCATGCCAAGTTTGTTAGCCAGTGGATCGTTCCGCAATATTCCTCTCGTGCGCCCATTCTCATATTCATTTTGATAATGTTCAATATCTGGCATGCATGAAAACATAAAAACAAGTGAGATTTTCTTTGTAATGCAGAAGTGATTCTAATCCAATACCGCCTCCCTGTAAACCCCTTTGTGCTATCTCTGCAATTATTTTGAAAGATGCCATGCATGCTGTAATTTGTTATGTGCATTAATATAATGTGGCCTACTCCTCAAAATATGAGAGCTCCAGAAGTGATGACACTTCGCAGATGATAGCTTCAACATATAGTAAAGAAGAACAAGTCGACCTGACCTAACAGATTCAAAATATACTAAGGGAGAACAACTCGACCTGACCAGTCGACCGCAAGAGAAGAGTATCATCTTAAAGAAGAGCAGAAGAGCAAGCAGATTGAAGATATTACAATTGTTTCAATACAATGTCGGTTGGCCACCCATGATGAACCAGAGCGCACAAAGAAATACTATTCTTTCCGGTCTCTCCATATGTGGCTCACATGCATTTCGAAACTAAACTAGGAACATTTAGCTAACCAATTAAACATCTCTCAGTTTTACTAATATCACCAATAATATCATATATGAATTTGTACAACTAAGCTTGTTTACCTCGATGGGTGGAGCAGTGCTATTACGACACGAACCACGTAGGCTGATTGTGGTCATCATAAAATGGGGAAAACATAAGCATGATAAGTACAGTGTTGACCGTGGCAGTGGGATGGCAGATCTGAAGATGCAAACTGCGCAAAGGGTAGTTAGCAACCGATGTTTTATTTTAAATAACAACTAAGATTTGGTATGGACAAGAAAGTACGGTCAACAAGTGACAAAGAAATGCAATTATTTTGTCTCTCTATATGTCGCGACATGCATTTGGAAACTCAAGTGGGACCTTTAGCTACCCAATTAAATGTGTCGGTTAACTAATATCAGTATCATATCACAATCATATTTGAACAACTAAGCTTTCGAATTCTGAGTGTTGTGTTGTTTAGCTTGAAGGGTGGAGTAATGCTAGTACGGCAGAAAGCACCTATAGAGATCATAGTAGAGTAGATAAAAGGGGAAAACCATAAGCATCAAGAGAAAAATCAGGAAAGTGGAACAAGCTAGACCAAAGGGTGGCGCACATGCTTTTCGAAACGAATATAGGAACATTAGGTGACCAATTAAACATTCTTTGTTTTAGTGATATGAGCATCATATCAGATTCGTATTTGAACACGTAAGCTTTGGGTTGAGGTCTCGAGGAGCAGTGCTAGCATGATACGAAGCACCTATGATGATGGTAGTGAATATAAAGGGGGAAACCATAAGCTTTACGAGTATAGTGCCCGTGCCATGGCGGATCTGAAGGTGCAAACCGGACAAAGCTACTTTGCAACCAATTTTGCTTTCAACTAGCCACTACGATTTGGTACGGACAAGAAAAGTACAGTAAACAAATTACGATCTATTTTCCGGGTGAGATCAATAACTTAAGCACATATGGAAGAGTCACACCTCTCTTGCGACGCCGTGTAGGCCTATGCTGATACGTTGAGGGTGCTGCGGGTGCGATGGCTGTCGGCGGCGGGGAAGAAGACTTTAGACGGCAGACGGCCGGGTCGGGGGATATATCCTGTTGCCATGGACGAGGCGGTCATAGGAGTGGCAACGGCAAGGTGGACGACGACGCCGATGAAGTGAGAGGAGGCGATGAAAGGATCCTGGTCCAGTGCCGTGGATGAGAGACGTCCATCTCTTACAGTGGACGACGGGGTAGGGGTAGCGGCTCTGGCAAGGTGGAGGATGGGGTGGCAGACGGAGGAGGCTGGGTACAGTGTGGAGGTTGCCGTGCCGCCGACGGTGTATGAATATGGAAATGGAGGGGAGGGGGGCGCTCTTAAACTTTGGGACGCGCTTCTATGAAATGGGGGGAAGTTATGAACTTATCCCCCGTTTAAAATTTCAGACATTGCATCGGTTGGGGATAGGATGGTAATCTCGCATCTCCCAAATATTTGCCGGTAACTATTTCGGGCGATGATAGGGTGTTTTGCCGCCCACGGTTGGCGCCCACGGTGTATGAACGGGGCTGACAGGTAGGGTGGTTGTGTCACGTCTGATGGAAGTTACACATCTGCCCCTATTTAAAATATTAGCCTACATCGATTTGGGACGAGGAGAGTTTGTTTGCCGCCCACCGTGTCTGAATGGGGAAATGGAGGAAGAGACACATGTCTTTCGGACGAGCTTGAATCAAATGTGTTTTGCCGCCCACGTTTGGCGCCCACCGTGTCTGAATGGGATCACAGGCCGTCGTGTCACATCTGATTGAAGTTACTACTCTACCCCTATCGACAGTAGTGTAAATCCGGTCGATAAGGATGTCAAGTGTCAGGGGTAGACAGTAATTTCCATCTCGCAAACACTTGCTTCGGGCAGCCCACAAATTATAGTGGGTGTTTAGCCGCTTCGTTCAAAAGTTGGGAGAATTAGCATTCATGTTTGCTCTGGGACCTGGCAAACTAAATTCAAATCCAGTTTGTATTCGATTACGAATATCCACAAGTAATTATACGTTTTGTTATTTATTTATTCAAAACCACAACATAGATTTATTCCACCTTTATATATGATTATGATTTAGAAATACCATGATCTTCGAATTTAGTAGGTTGGATAAACTCTGATTCAAACAGTTATTTCATCCAATACAATATGCTCACATGAAAAACAGTTCACCTTATGTCAATCATACAAGTACTAAGGATTGCCTCGCCTAAAAAATTCGGATCATTACAACACATGGACAACATGGAATTCCGGATAACATAGGGGGTCGTGCAACATAATAAATTCAGAGACATGACTAAACATGCAAGTACAATAATCTAATGACAATTTCAACTGGTATCTTAAGAAGAACCGGGATTACCTTGGGCTTCAGATAGTAGAAACAGCAGGACCTCCTCCGTCTTCAAATGCAACATTCTTACTTCCTCCAATTCTTGGTTTGCTTGCATAATGCGTGCCGCTAATTCCATAATTTCCAGCCTCAAGATAAAGATTACCTCATTCATGGCAGCCACACCATCTCTTTCTGCCTCTAGTAGAGCCTCAAGCACTATAATATCTGTGCTCAGACTGCTCTCCGACGGTGTTGCCTCTGAATTGCTACCATCTGGTAACATGGATGGCGCACTGCTTCCACAAATAGATTCTTGGGTTTTACATTGTGTCCTAGTGTGAACAGCATCCTGAAAGGTTTCCGCTAGACATAAGTAAGAGATAGTTATCGTATGATCCAGGCAGTAAGCTTACATGGTAAACGACGGATGAATTATTGCCGAGCATGGCAAACTATATTTAAATGGTTCGAAGCAGCATCAGCCGAAAAGAAATTAAAATGGTAAGATGAAAGTTGAAAGGGAGTGTACAACCGCTATATTTAAGTTGCCAAGGCATGTAAGTAGTTGAAATAATCTGAGAAACCACTTAACAGTGTGGCCTCATATAAACTATGAAGACAGTCTTGTGATGAAATTGAGAGGAAAAGTTAAGGAGTCAAATGAAATAGGCATGCATTTCTTTACGATAGTACAGTAGGCACTGCTGACATATTGGCAAAATCAGGTAAAACGTAACAACAAACAAGCATTCGAATCAAGCAATACAGGAAAGCAGACAACTGAACTATTTGTAATTCGGTAGGATTACACGTTGAGGGCACAATCCAAGAAAGCAGCCCACTCGCATTACATTTAACATGTACTAAAACACACTGGCTTACCGTATGTTGTTGTGAAGCCTAGCTGTTGTTGCAATGTTCTTTGAAGATATCGTCAGCATCCCGTGGTTGCAAATATAGTTGTTGTAGTTTATTCTGCACAATCTATTTAGGTAAAATTAATTTTAGTCGCATGCACTTGTCCGAATTGATCATCAATGGTTCATCTAAACTAATGAAAGAAGGGTGTGTGCATACACGACAATATATCTGCTTCCCTCTATTTTTGTGCTTGTTCGAGGTGCCAGCACCAAAAGAACAAATATTTTGCTTGATGGGGTTGGCAGCTCCATAATTAATAGAAGCATCAAATTAGTCATGCAACTTGGGAAGATCAAGAACACACAAACAAGTAATGAACAGAGGCTCGGAGCAGTGATGTAATAGCTACGTTAGAAAATGTAGGGTAAAACAAACAAAAAGCAGCGGAACCACATGCTAGTTTGCTCATGTGTAATTAAGCATAGAGAACATTAAGCAGTCTGATTGAACCAACAGGTGGCATCAGAAGAAAACTAAAGCATATTAACTATATGTGCACTGGTATGTAATTTAACACATGTAACATGCTCACTGCCAGAAATATGGCCCGACAAGTGCAAGCAGAATAACGCGTCTCATGAAAAACTAAATGATGCCCTGAAGAAATTCAAAGGTGCGGTGCTTATGCTAGGAAAGTGAACGTAGGCACCGGCCGTTGAATAATAGTACCTGATTCTCACCGGCGTATGGGTATCATTGTCATACTTGATAGCTAAGGATCATCGATGGTGCTCGTGTTGCGGTTGAGTTTGGGCCGGCTGTCGCCGTCGCTGAAGCTGCTCCGGTGCTACGGTTGCGGTGCCTGTCGACATACAAGAAAGCTCATCTGTGGTAAGCGAACAGTTGCATGATAAAGAGAAAAACCGAAGGAGTACAAATCAAAATAACCTGATGAGGCTGCGGCATCGGTAAAGCAGGGCCGGTGGAGTTGAATATGGCGTCCGTGGAGCGGGTTCGGTGTAGTGGACGAAGGCTTCAGCGGGAGCGTTATATAGTGCTTTCGCTGAGGCGGATCTGTTGCGTCAGACGAGGGCTTGTATGAAGGGCCAGAGAAGGGGCGGACAAGGGAGTCAGCGAAGGGCCTACGCTGTTATGGAGGGCGCCGGTTAAGCAGATCCGGTGCGGTGGACCATGATGGCGGTCAAGGAGATCTGGAGCGGTGGACAAGCCAGTCGCTGAAGCGGCTCCGGTGAAGTGGTGAGTTGGCAGTTGGGGGTTCCAAGGTGTGGAAGGTAGATCCGGCAGGGTGTGAGGTACACCGCCGCGGCGGAGGACTAGATTCGGCGGCTTGTCGTGGTTGGGGGGTCGGGGAGGGGAAGGGGAGGTGCTCTGGGGAAGAATGTTGGGGGCAAAGAGGTGAAAATAATGGAGTTACCAAAGCAGCCCTTTTCCGTTCATGTGGCAGGGGTAAAACAGGAATATCGCAGGGCTAAACTTTCAGGCGCGTGATATTTTGATGTGAGCGGGAAGTTTGAAAGCTTTTGGCGCCTAAAATTATAAGTATTCTGCTCTCATATGGCCGACTATGATATCATGGCCGACAATTTGTTTGTTTTGCATGCAAAAAAAATGTGCAAGTTTTGAAAATCAATGTCTCCAACTCGAAACTTAGATTGTCCATTCAATTCAAATATGGATCATTGAGCTACTACAAGCAAATACCATCATAAGTTCCAATTCGAATGAAATTCCAAATGTTTTTATCCTAAATATGTTGACAAAAGCAAAAATGTGTATGTGTATGAATAAAGTGGATGATTATAAAGTTTGAACATGTCCGTATGTGTATATCTCTAGGTTTGATATATGAATTTGAAATCATGAAATCCCGGCTTAAAAAATGTACCTCCGTTTAAATGAATTACAAAAGCTAATGATGGAGTCGAATTCCAAAATTCCAATCTTAGGTTTGTAATTCTGGTACATCAAGGTATATCACGCATGTTCAAAAGTATCGTTATCTCATAGTACAAACTGTGAAACAAATGGATCAACCATGAGTACACAATATCTCAATTATGCTAAAGTCCCTCAAATATAGACACCTCACTCTTTATCTGAAGTCAACCCCCCCCCCACCACCACCACACACACACACACATAGAGAAGTCGTTCTCTCCCCCAAACACCAACACACGAGCACATTAACACCCCGCTCTCTTGTAAAGTCCGGACCCAAACATAGGTCTTTATCACTTTGTCTCTCGGGCATGCACACATCTCTTCCCTCACTCTCTAGGTCTCCCGCTATCTCTCATACCCAAGCACACGCGCTATGTAGAGTGTATATTCCCATACACACAAAACGTCGCCCCCAAACGTCTATCTCCCTAGTTATGTGGTTCTCGCGCACTCACCTCACACACCACCCCCACTGCAAACAAGCACACTTTGTCTCCTTGTGCACCACTCTCCTCTTTCTATCTCTCCCACATGCGGACCCGCCCCAGCTCCTTCCCTGCATACATATATGTCATGACTCTTTGCATACCTCCCTAATGTATAATCATTCTCGATTTTGCATATTGTTCTCGACACCATCTATTCTAGATCTCTCATGAAGTCCCTATCACACACACGATGACTCGCTTCCCTTGCGTCTCCGTTCATACGCCAATTTCGGACAACATCAACATTGTCTCCCTATCTATACGCCATTTCTGGACACAAACGACCCCTCTCGCCCCCTCTCTTCCTCTCTCTCTCTCTCTCTCTCTCTCTCTCCGTATCTAGCTCTCTCTTTCTGTCGCTCTCACACCCTCTCCCACACACACACACTCGATGTCTCTTCCAAATATTCTGCTCCCCCAGCCCACCCCCGTGCTATCCCGCTACTACACATGTCACACCATTCCCCCTTCGCTTATACTAGGTTTACATCATTAGTGGTCTCTCTAGTCCACGTACACTCTCTCCCTCTCACACACAAACGCGTGCACAAACACGCACAAACACCCATTTATCTGGATCCTCATCTCTCCCTAGTCTGCATGTGTATCTCACACACTCAGTCTCTAATTGTGTATATGTGTCTCCACGTAACACAACACAAATCCCCATGTACATGTCTCTCTCTATCCTCCACACACATAGACACAAAGAATCTGTTATCATTGCCTCAGTCTCAAACATATCACACACGCACACTGTCTCTCTCTCTGTCGCAAACACGCTCATCAAGGGTTTCCCCGTGAATAACTTACCGTCTATTCATCAACACTCGTGGCAGTACGGCGAACATGAGACATGAAAAAGAATAAATCTGCACGTGCTTAGACCACCTAGTATGACTACTAGGACTAGAGCAAGCCAAAAAGCACGCTGCCATCACCACCTCCTTGTCGGCGACGGGAAAATCTTTGTTTTACACAGTCGAGAAGTCATTGTGTTAAGGCACCACGTACGTGTGCCATCTTGCAATATAGACTGTCTCCACATTTGACGGATGGAAATTAAACAAAAAGATACCCGCACCCCTCTCCACATTTGCAAACAAGGCCTTCCCTCATTCATCCCAATCTCCAACAAACCTCATTGTCGAGCAATTAAGAAAGGAAGCCTCTGGAACAAACTGGCCTGGTGGCCGCTGCCGTCATCGTCAATCCCCATGCCTCCGCTCAGTCCGACCACCAACTACCACCGTACCCCACTCCTCTTTACCTTATCTCATATTTCTCGAGATATCATTAGTTTTTACACATGGGATTACTCCCGCAAGGGTCAATCACAACAAGTGTTTTATCAAAAAAGGCATCTTGATGTTCCGTGCAATGCACGGATCTTGCTAGTACTCCTACACAAGACTAAGTTGGTGATGCTGGTGTGTCTGCCATCCGTCGTTTCTGACCATTAGATCTACATCTAACGATTGTGAGGTAAGTTGTTGCCTTTTCTCACCAACATCACACTTGTCTACCAATTTGCAGAAAAACCCATAATTAGTATCTTAAAACCAACCACTTCCCTCCCTGACCTCACCAAAGCAGCCCAAGGAATATATTCTAATTTAAACATATGTATATCAAAATTACAGTGTTTTGTACCAAGTTTGTGAATAATTATTATTCTAATTATGGTTTGTTGCAACGGACATGAACATTGCTAGTATTTCCAACCATGCATTTTTTCCTGGTGTTCCATTGTTTCGAGTTTTCCATCAAGATATTAGTCACTCATGGTTGATATTTACTTTCAATCATGTACACATATGCACTATGTAACTAGCCTTGCTTATTGGCTTCCAAAGCTTAACTTTCACTCCTACTTACAATATGTAGAGTATTTAACAAAAAACTACCACTTTCAACTAGCCCTAGGAAGAATCTATTGTACAAAAAATAGCAAAAACATACCCAAAATTTCTTAATCCATGCCAAAAACTACTACCTAGTACTCCTACCGATTAGGTTCGTTTAAACCCATTTATGAAAGGGTTGGCCCACACGTTTGTGCTGACGAGGCAGCTTAAACCAAAACATTTTGTTTGACCGTTGACACGAAGGACCCACATCTGACCTTCTATCCTATTATTCCCCCTCAAATCATTATCCTTCCTAAACATTACTTCAAACAGTACTAATGCGTGTTTGTTAGTGACGCCAATGATGAGCGAGTTGGCCGCTGCTCCACCGGACGGGCCGGACGCCACGCTGGCCTCCGCACGGTTTGGCAGGCTGTCCCGAGCGTGACTCACGAGCGAGAAAGCCACCGCGCTGGCTTTCGCTCGAGCCAGATGGCTGGCCTAAGAGCGGCGCGCGAGCAAGCCACCGCGCTGCCGTGCCAATCTAGCTAGCAAACCTTGCAGACAAGCAGCTGAACGGAGCTATCTTGGCTAGCTAGCAGCCGCGAGCGCCGGACGGAGCTGGCATCCGGGCTGCCGCAACATGGGCTCCTTACCGCCGGTGGTTTTGACCTCACCTTATGCCGCCGGCGGTAGCTGCGTCCCATGGCCAAGGATGACTAGCTGGACGGGCCAGAGGTAGGAGGTCACTCGAGGATTTTTGTTGGTAAGAGCATGTACAATGGTTGATAAGGTAGTCTTATCTTAAGTCTGCCACGTATGCAAGTGGTAGTAGTTTCTTGGTATTTCAGTGGTTTCTTGCATTATTAAGGGTTTCTTGTAAGGAACAATGTATGTACTACTCGTGACAAAAGGCGATTCTAGGTTGCGTTGTATTCCAACGAGTACTACTAGTGGTCACGGGAGTGTATACCTTGTTTTGTGGGTTCGATCCAGGCCGAACGCACGGCGGCATTTTTTTAAAAAATAGTACTACTACACTTCGCTGCGAGCCATATTTTACACGGGTAGTTTGAATTTTGAAGTCGAACGGACGTGCGGCCCCACAATCTGGGTGCACTGGACAGCCTAGCCACGTGAAGGGGTTTTCCTTCCCAGCATCCCGTGGCTCGCGTGCTCGCCCTAGCCGCACCTCGCTTGCAGTTTCCTCATCAGCTAGTAGCATATTTAAACTAGCGCCTCCCAATAAAGCCCGAGGAGCCGGAAAAGCCTGGCGGGGCATTGGGAACTGCGCAATATAGCTCCGTACGTAAAGTGCTCTACTACTACTCTGTAGGTTGTGGCGTTGCACGCATGGACTTCACTCCATTATCGGCTCTACTATAAAAGAAATTCCTCTTGACGTGTTTTTTTAAACGGAGGAAAAAGCTTTGCTTCATCTCATTCATAAAGAAGGAACTACTAACAAAGTTCGACGAGATCCATTACACCTCCACAAATGGAAGCGAAAAGCCTAGTCTCGCTGTATCAAATAACTCAAATGTTCTGCCCCCGCAGTAACCGTCGCTGATAAACAGGCTGCTAGTGTGTGCATGAGAGTAGCGGCTGAGTAGGCTAGCTACTCCTACGTGAGAGGAACGGCTGAATATAGCACCGAGAGTACCCACTAGGCCACTATGCAGGTGTACTTCCCCTGCATTGATAGTACAGCGATGGTTCTAGAGAACAGTAGTACCCTCCACTTCCAACTGTAGCTCCTCGGCCCTGAGATTCAAGAGTTCAAAACTGGTGCACTATACTAGACTAGACTAGAAGTACAGTACATCGCACTACTAGTTGAGGAAAGTAGTACTGATACTGCTACAATACGAGTACCTACTGCTCTGTCACATAATGTAAGAAGTTTTTTGACACTAGTTGGTGTGTACAAAAAATGGCAAAAACATACCGAAAATTTCTTAATCCACGCCAAAAACTACCACCTAGTGCCAAAAATTTCTTACTGGTGCTATTATTTATAGTATAATGCAATCCAATAACGTTCCATAATGCTAGTACTAGTAGTAAATAATAGCCTCACCCCTTCGCTGAGGAACGATCTACAGTTGGAAGGGACGAGGACCTGCGGTTACTACGCTCTTATCTCCTCCTTCCCAGTTCCCCTCCCCCCGAAGAGAAGGCAGTTCGTCGCTGCTCCCATGGATTCCCCAGGCGGTTCACCTCCTCGTTGGGGCTTGGAGACCTTGGACGACGATCCCCTGGGAGAAATCGCATGCTGCTCCGATGTCCTCACTGCCGCAAGACTCGGTGCTTCCTGCACCAACTTTTTCAAGACGCTGCTTAAACAGGCTTGGGAAAAGGCCATGCTTGTTGGTCTTCCATGCGTCCTCGAGGAGAAGGTTCTTCTATGGGACAATCCTTCGAACAGTCCACCGCTCCCTGGCCATTGTTGCACGTTGACTCCGCTAGAGTTCCCGACGTTGAGAGGTAGTCAGATTTTGTCCGATGAGCAGGTCAGTAATGGAGTTTGATCATGTAGTACTTAGTTATTCCATTTCCATCCCGTAATTTCTCCGCTGCCCACCGTCTTATATATAGGTCTAGGTCAGTGCCAACGAATATTGGCTTGCATACCTCCGGCCGGATACCACCATCATTTTGCACAACATCCACAGCAGTGCGGCCATTCCGGTGGACCCCTTCTCCACCATTGGGATCGGCCTTCTGGGCTGGCTGGGCTTGAATACGTATGATGATGCCTACATGAGATTGAAGAAGATAGCAATTGCGGACCCGCCGACAAAGCGACACGGATACTACGATTACTATCTCATCGCGGTGTTCGACATAAGGATTGCCATAAATGCAAGATGCAGTAATGGAAGAGGCTGGCGCATGTTGGCGATGGCAGATTTGTACCCCTACACGTTCGAAGACATCGTGCGCCATCTAGGCCGCATGTTCGCGGTGACAACCCGGGGGACATGTTTCATCTGGTTGCCATCCTACGGTACGGGAGATTACAAACGGAATGCACAAACCATCATTTGCATCCGTAACGGTACTCCATTATTTTGCAGGGACCAGTCATCCCCTGATCAAAATAAGATCGCCGATCCTGGATGTGCATTTGCATCCGTGATTCGGTCTAACCTGGAACCTTGTAGCTGACTCTGGCATATTGGGATCAACTATCTTAGCAGTCGTTACCCATGGTACCACTGATGTCTACCCAGGTATTCCATTTTTTAACCCTCTCACCTTCTCTTTCATTGTTGTACTAGTAGTATACTTAGTAGTACTAGTAGGAGTACTTTTTACCTTGGAGGACGCATATAGCTAGCTAGGCCCTTGAAGACTTGAACCCACTAGCTGCGACTAATGAAGCCATGTACCTAGGGTAGGGTCATGGACCTGTCCAAGACACCCTACCCAAGGACATCTCTAGAAGAAATCACCTTTCAGTCGACCTGCAAAGGTTCACTAGTAGAAAAACACCTAATAGTCCCGGTTCATAAGGGCCTTTAGTCCTGGTTCATGAACCGGGACTAATGGGTCGTTACTAATACCTCCACCCATTTGTCCCGGTTCAAACACGAACCGGGACCAATGTGCCTCCACGTGGCCCTGTGCGCCAAGCCCAGTGAGGGGGCCTTTGGTCCCGGTTGGTGGCTCCAACTGGGACCAAAAGGCATCCACGCGTCAGCACTCTAGTGGCTGGGGTTTTTGTTTTTTTTTGAAAGGAGGGGAGGTTGGGGGTTTTGGGGGGTTAATTTAGGTGTTTCATATATTGTGTTAGCTAGCTAATTAATAGAGAGAAGTGTCCTGTCTTATGTCCGTGCTTGGTCGACGCTACGTACTATATATACATAAGTGATCGAGAGAACCATTTAGTACAGAAGTTCGTCATGCATACCGAGAGATGTGCCTGATCGACCTCTCCTCCGAGAGATTGGTCGAACAACAAGTTTTCGTATCATGTATCCGACGCTATTGGCTACATACATGTACAATATGTATAAGATCTCTTAATTATAAACCCCTAGCATTTGAAATCAATTTCCACATGGTATTCTCCGGCTTTATTGATGACGTGGTCAAGAAAGAATCCCGCCAATTCCTCTTGAATTGCTTTCATGCGATCTGGTTCTAGGAGTACATCCCGCATCTGCCACGTCTGATTTGAAGAAGGGGGTTAATTAATACATATATATGAATGAAACTCAACAAAATGAATGGTGTAATAAAATGAAATTGTGAATATTATTGCTTACGCACTTCATATTGTCTTCTAGAGTAGCCCCGCTTGTTTTTCAAAGTCGCGGTGTGGATGAACTCGCACACGTAGTATCCACAGAAATAATTCCCTTCCTCCTGCCACAAGCACTTTACGAGAAATAGAGGTCAATCAAACTGATAATGAAGCATTATAAATGGCATTGATGAAAGTATAGCTATAGAATCAACGGGAGATGCGCGCAACTAGCTAGCCAGTAGTACTTACTTTCGGGTATTTATATGTCAGGTCCTTCGGCAGTCCCGGAGCTTCTGCAGTGAACTATTTCCAAACCCTGCAAGACAAAGAAAATAATTATTATTACTTGAGATATAAGGAAATGAACAAAAAGTTGCCGATATGGTGCGATAATGATCGATTGAACTTACTTGCTGAGCATTTCAGTGATGTCCGGATAGGATTTGGGATCTTTCCCTCTCGAGTCTAAGACGGTTACTAGTCCACGCTCAAGCTTAATCTCCAGAAGAATATAGTGGTACCTGCGCATGCATGCATAACTCATCAATTACATTACTATAAGCTCGCTTGAGTAATAAGGGAAACCGAATATGCACACGACAGTAACACTCACGGGCCGTTGTAAGGAAAGAGTATGGTATCTTTGTTTTGATTTTTGATCAACGATTGTAGCAAGTTGTCCTCGGCCTCTTTGACGATCTTTTCAACCAGAAATACATCTATGATATTTGTGTTAATGAACCCAATATCATAAATTTCTTGTTTTTTGCACTCGACAATCTTCAATCTGCATAATATATTGAGGATAATTAATTATAAATACATGCAATGAAAGAGCCGAGCTATATATAGAGACTTAATGACAGAAATAGTACTTACAGGCAGTAGCAAAAGACCATTAATTTATCGAGGGCATTTTGATTGAAGAACTCGAAGAACTCCTCAAATGGAACAGTCAACAGATCATTTGCAACGAGATCGTGCTCCTCTTTAATATGCAGATACAAAGCATTCTTACCCTCAGACTCTCTGCAGGTTTCCATGTACCAATTATGGAATCTTCGCATCATTGTTGTCAGAGATTTTTCATCTTTGACGAGAAGCTTCCCGTACTCGTATCTGTGTTCGTCCACCTCCAAGAAATCAGGAAGTGCATCGTCAGGCAGGTAATCGTCAAGATTGCCATAACCGGCCACCATCCCCGGAGCATTAGACACATTGAGCGGGGGGCACGATTGCTGTGCTTGTTCGCCGAGCTGGGCAATTTTTTTTCCCTTTGCTCGTTCTTTTGACCTTTTAGCACTGACAGTAATTCCCGACCACTGGGCTTGGAGATATGTCTGTTCAGTAATGCGCTCATAGTTGGTTCTCGGCGGAGACTTTGGTGGTTTCCTCAGGGCATCGATAGTGCGCTTTGCTTTCACCGGATCTACCTTCTCCTCCGGAGGTGGATGTCTCTTTTCTTTCACCCCTTCAAAGAACTCCTTCCCGTGGGTCCGCACAATCGTATCGTTTTCCTCCTGGGACCTCTCGTACGGCAACTTCTCTAGAGGCTTGACAGATGATGGACCGTATTTGTATTGCCTCCCGCCTCTGGTTGTGCTGCTAGACGCCGGAGCAGATGGAGCGGCTGCGGCGTCTGTCTTCTTTCGTGCTTGCTTACGGGGCGGAGGAGAAGGAGTACGACGCGCCGGAGCAGCCGGGGCGGCGGCGTGTCTCTTACGCCCTTGCTGGCGAGGCGGAGAAGGAGGATGCTGCTGGCTGCTCGGGAGCGCCATCGCAGGCGGAGAAGGAGGCGGAGTGCTGCCATGCGCCGGAGAAGGAGGCGGAGTGCCGCCACGCGTGCCCTGATCGTCACTTGTCGGAGGAGGAGGCGGTGGTGGAGGCGGAGTGCCCTGACTCGCCGGAGCAGGAGGAGGAGGCGGAGGCGTCCAGTTCAAAAGGTTGATGAGCTCCTTCTTCCATAGGCATGGAGTCTTCAGAGCAGAACCCAGCCTAGTCTCCCCTTCACATGTAGGGTGGTCAAGCACGAGGCCCTCAAATCCCTCCATTATTTCATCCACCATCGCCTTAGCATATCCTTTTGGAATCGGCTGGCAATGATAAGTTGTGTCGGGTCCACTAGGATAAACTTGGCCAACAGCCGCCTTGACCTTCAAAGTCATCCATCGCGCCATCATGTGGCAATTTTGAGACTCCGTGATACCATCCACGGGATAGCTGGCAGGATCCGTCAAGACATGCTCCGGCTGAAGCAGCTCGGTGGAAGCCACGCTGCTTCTCCGCTGAGATGGCAGGGTAGCTTCGGGGGAAGCTTCGGCAGGTCGTTTGCTGCGATCTGCTGCTTCTCGTTCCTCTTCTCGATCCTCTAGCCCCATTACCCTTTTGTGCAGCGCCTATAGTTGGTCCTGCTCCAGTTTCTTCCTCCTCTCGTGGGTTTTGTAACCCCCTGCGTCCGGAAAACCAACCTTCCACGGAATGGAGCCTGGCGTGCCTCGTGTCCGTCCAGGGTGCTCAGGATTCCCAAGGGCCATTGTGAGCTCGTCCTTCTCCCTGTTTGGAAGGAACGTCCCTCGCTGCGCTGCATCGACATAGTGTGGAAGGTTCTTGACTAGTATTTCCAGTTGCTCGTCCATCCACTGGCAAAACCCTGGTACAGGGTCCAAGGTTCCGCCAGACCCGAAGAACCAAGTCCGGCAATGGTCTGGCCATCTCATTGTCTCTGGTTCGATCCCTTTTTCAAGCAGATCATTCTCAGCCTTGGACCACTTAGGCCGGACTTGCAGGTAGCCACCTGAACCCGTGCGATGGTGAAGCGTCTTCTTCGCAGCATTTTTCTTGTTTGTCTCCGACATCTTCTTACTCTTTTTCGATGTCTTGTGGGCCACAAATGCGGGCCAGTGATCTTTGATCTTCTCATATTTGCCGATGAATTCTGGTGTCTTTTTATTTTTGACAAACTGGTTCAGCTCTTTCCTCCACCTCCTCATTAGGGTTGCCATCTTCTTAAGAGCACAAGACTTGATTAATTCCTCTTTAACTGGCTTCTCCGGATCCTCCTCTGGCGGTAGGGTGAAATTTGCCTTCAGCTCAGTCCAAAGATATTCTTTCTGCATATCATTGACATAAGACACCTCGGGGTCTTCCTCCTTAGGCTTATACCATTGCTGGATGCTAATCGGGATCTTCTCCCTAACAAGAACCCCGCACTGAGAAGAAAATGCCTTCCTTGTACGGATGGGTTCAATTGGTTCGCCGTCGGGCGCGATTTCTATGATCTCAAACTTTTCATCCGAGCTCAACTTTTTCTTTGAGCCTCGTCTCCTTACCGAAGTTGTGCTCTATCCGGAGGGCTAGAAATTATAAGGAAGAAAGACGAGAGTAATAAATATGTGTACATATACCAAAACAATGGAAGCATCAATTAACTAGTCAGCACGGGCTTAACTAATATATATATACCTGGCCGGCCTCAGTTCGGTCACCGGAGCAGTCAGCACGGTCTCCTTCTTGTTCCTCCATTGTGTTAGTGGAGCCATCATGAACATAGTCCTGTTCTTGTACCGGCATTAATGGGCTGAAGCCATCATGAACATAGCCCTCTTATTCACCCCGTTCTTCCAGCTGACCAACAACGGTGTCGAGGAGAAATGACGCAACTTCATCCCTTCCATTTGCGATTATGTCCCTCAATATCGCTTCTGTTTCTTCGTCTCGGCAGTGCTCCATAGTTTCTGCAAATATTTACAACATGTTTATATATGGTACAGATGGAACTAGTGGCAAACGTAGAACTAGCCAGCTAATCACAATAAGGAATCATGTTAGTGGCCTCGACGCTACTTCTCTAGGGTTTGGGGTCGCCTCGACACAACAACGCTTCGAGAGAGTTAATTTGTCGGGTAGGGGCGCGCCGGGAGGGGGTAGGAGACCAACATCATTTTCTCTCTAGGGTTTGGGTGTCCTCGAGAGTTTTGGTCGAGCGAGAGGGCCGAGGGAGGGGTATTTATATCGACTGCCCCTCATGTCGAAGTTATCTCGAGGGGGTTATATCGACAACGACGCGACAACGACGAGAAAGGAAAATAATTAAGGAAAAGGAAGAAAAGAGGAAGAAGGAAGAAGGAAGAAGAAGAAGAAGAAAAAAGAGGAGAAGAAGAAAGGAATAGAGGAGAAGAAGAAAAAATAGAATTTTTTTTTCTATTTTTTCTTCTTCTCCTCTTCTTTTTCTTCTTTTTTCCTCTTCTTATTTATTTCTCCTCTTCTTCCTCTCCTCTTCTTCATCTTCTTATTTTCCTTTTTCCTCTCATTCTTTTTCTTCTTCTTTCTTCCTTCTTCCTTCTTCCTCTTTTCTTCCTTTTCCTTATTTTACTTTAAATTTCTCCTCTACACTAACCTAAAATGCACTAACCTAAAATCGATATCTACTAACAACTTAAAAAAATAATACATATATGAAAAAATGCATATATAAAAAAAACATCATCATATCATCAACAGAAAAATAGTATTTTTTCTAAAAATCTATCTTTTGCATATATACATCAACATATATATACACTAACCTAAAATGCACAAAAATGCTATCGGAGAGGGGGTATATCGACCCCCCTCATGTGTCCACATACATACATCTATACATACATATATACTTACATATCTGTATAAATTTTTGCATATATAAAGTTTTTCTAAAATCTAACTTTTGCATATATGAACATATATACACAGAGAACATATACATATATAGACAGAAAACACATACATAAATTGCACAAAAAAAAAGAGGAAACGGCGACGGGTTCGGGTAAACGGCGACGGGTTCGGGGAAGGGGCGGCGCACGCGGCGACGGCGACGGGGTCGGGGAACAGGTGGCGCGCGCGGCGAAGGCGACGGGGTCGGGGCAGGGGCGGCGCGCGCGGCGACG
>NC_041393.1:709665621-709666556 GCF_002162155.2 Triticum dicoccoides
GCGCGGCGACGGCGATGGGTTCGGGGCCGGCAGGGGCGGCGGGCGCGGCGACGGTGTCGGGGCTGTGGCTCGGCGGCGGCGACGGCGAGGTGGACCAGCCTGACGATGTCGGGGCAGGGCTTGGCGGCAACGGCGACGAGGAGCAGAAGGCATCAGGGCGAGAAGAAACAGATGGATTTTGGCGAAAACTGCTAAGTGCTGTATATATACAAAGGGCATTGGTCCCGGTTCGTGACTCCAACCGGGACTAATGCCCGCCTTTAGTCCCGGTTGGTGCCACCAACCGGGACCAAAGGCCTCTTTTTCGGCAGCCCAAAGGGCGGGAACCGGCGGCCTTTGGTCCTGGTTGGTGGCACCAACCGGGACTAATGCCCACCCTTTAGTCCCGGTTGGTGCCACCTACCGGGACCAAAGGCCTCTGTGCTGCCCGCCTCGGGGCCAATGTTTAGTCCCACCTCGCTAGTCGAGAGGGGCGCGCAGTGGTTTATAAGCCCCACTGCCGCACCCCTCTCGAGCTCCTCTCCACCGCAGGCTTTCGGGCCTACTTGCTATTGCTTTGCCTGATGGGCCTTCTGGGCCTACTGCGGGCCTGAATCCTGCCCATAGTAGGGTTTCTAGTCGTATTCAGGCCGTGGGGGCCCAGTAGGAGGCATTTTTTTTGTTTTTTTGTTTTCTTTACTTATTGTTGCTATATTTATTTTTTTCAAGTTTTTTTCAAGTTTTTTTCTTTTGTTTTCTGCATTATTTATTTTCTTTTGTTTTTTGCTTTATTTTTTAATTGTTTTTGCTTTTAGTTTTAGGAAAATTATAAACTTTCTGTTAGTGCCATTAGTTTTCAAATTTGAAAACACTTTTTTTGTTTTTTTGTTTTCTTTCTTGCTTTATTTATTTTATTTTGTTTCTACTTACAACAAAATACTTATTGTTGTTTTTTT
>NC_041393.1:709666660-709679039 GCF_002162155.2 Triticum dicoccoides
TTTATTTATTTTATTTTGTTTCTACTTACGACAAAATACTTATTGTTGTTTTTTTCTTTTGTTTTCTGCATTATTTATTTCCTTTTGTTTTTTGCTTTATTTTTTAATTGTTTTTTCTTTTAGTTTTAGGAAAATTATAAACTTTCTGTTAGTGTCATTAGTTTTCAAATTTGAAAACACTTTTTTAGTTTTTTTGTTTTCTTTCTTGCTTTATTTATTTTATTTTGTTTCTACTTACAACAAAATACTTATTGTTGCTATTTTTAATTATTACGAGGGCCGAACCATAAGACATTAAAGCATTTCAAATGAACTCTGAAAAAGTTGAAAGTTGGCATGGTATCATAAATTGACCCACATAGCATGTGCATGTACAAAACGGACAATGGTATCATACTCGTCAGTTACAAAGTTGGCATGGTATCATCATAATAGTTGCGGGAGAAAGTCTTCTCTTTTTCTTTGCTTGTGTCATTTGCTTATTGCGCCGTAACCATGGATAATCTTCATCGTTTATCAGGATTGTGGGGTCAGCCTTGACTTTGAAGGGAGGAATTTAATGAAACTTTTCATAATCTTCAGACATGTCTGTCTTGTCCTCCACTCCCATGATGTCCCTTTTTCCTGAAAGAACTATGTGGCCCTATGGCTCATCGTATGATGTATTCGCTTCCTTATCTTTTCTCTTTCTCGGTCTGGTAGACATGTCCTTCACATAGATAACCTGTGCCACATCATTGGCTAGGACGAACGGTTCGTCAGTGTACCCAAGATTTTTCAGATCCACTGTTGTCATTCCGTACTGTGGGTCTACCTGTACCCCGCCTCCTGACAGATTAACCCATTTGCACTTAAACAAAGGGACCTTAAAATCTACTCCGTAGTCAAGTTCCCATATGTCCACTATGTAACCATAATATGTGTCCTTTCCCCTCTCGGTTGTTGCATCAAAGCGGACACCGCTATTTTGGTTGGTGCTCTTTTGATCTTGGTCAATCGTGTAAAATATATTCCCATTTATCTCGTATGCTTTCCAAATCAATACAGTCAAAGATGGTCCCCTGGACAACAAGTACAACTCATCACAAACAGTGTTGTCACCTCTGATACGTGCTTCAAACCAACTGCTAAAAGTCCTGATGTGTTCACATGTAATCCAGTCGTCGCACTGCTGCGGGTGTTTGGAGCGCAGACTGTTCTTGTGTTCATCGACATACGGGGTCACCAAGGTAGAGTTCTGTAGAACTGTGTAGTGTGCTTGAGACCAAGAATATCCGTCCATGCATATTATTGAGTCCCTTCCAAGCGTGCCTTTTCCAGTCAGTCTCCCGTCATACCGCGATTTAGGGAGACCTATCTTCTTAAGGCCAGGAATGAAGTCAACACAAAATCCGATGACATCCTCTATTTGATGGCCCATGGAGATGCTTCCTTCTGGCCTAGCACGGTTACGGACATATTTCTTTAGGACTCCCATGAACCTCTCAAAGGGGTACATATTGTGTAGAAATACGGGGCCCAGAATGACAATCTCGTCAACTAGATGAACTAGGACGTGCGTCATGATATTGAAGAAGGATGGTGGGAACACCAGCTCGAAACTGACAAGACATTGCACCACATCACTCCTTAGCCTTGGTATGATTTCTGGATCGATCACCTTCTGAGAGATTGCATTGAGGAATGCACATAGCTTCACAATGGCTAATCGGACGTTTTCCGGTAGAAGTCACCTCAATGCAACCGGAAGCAGTTGCGTCATAATCACGTGGCTGTCATGAGACTTTAGGTTCTGAAACTTTTTCTCTGCCATATTTATTATTCCTTTTATATAAGACGAGAAGCCAGTCGGGACCTTCATACTAAGCAGGCATTCAAAGAAGATTTCCTTCTCTTCTTTGGTAAGAGCATAGCTGGCAGGACCTTCATACTGCTTTGGAGGCATGCCGTCTTTTTCGTGCAAACGTTGTAGGTCCTCCCATGCGTCAGCTGTATCTTTTGTCTTCCCATACACGCCCAAGAAGCCTAGCAGATTCACGCAAAGGTTCTTCGTCACGTGCATCACGTCGATCGAAGAGTGGACCTCTAGGTCTTTCCAGTAGGGTAGGTCCCAAAATATAGATTTCTTCTTCCACATGGGTGTGTGTCCCCCAGCATCACTCGGAACAGCTAGTACGTGATCACCGGTACGCATGGCGGGCTTCTTCCGGTGATCTGCCTCGCCTTTGAAATGCTTGCCTTTCTTTCGACATTGATGGTTGGTCAGAAGAAATCGACGATGGCCCAGGTACACATTCTTCCTGCAGCTTGCCAGGTATATACTATCGGTGTCAAGTAAACAGTGCGTGCATGCGTGGTATCCCTTGTTTGTCTGTCCTGAAAGGTTACTGAGAGTGGGCCAATCGTTGATGGTCACGAACAGCAACGCCTTTAGGTTAAATTCCTCCTGTTTGTGCTCATCCCACGTACGTACACCGTTTCCATTCCACAGCTGAAAAAGTTCTTCAACTAATGGCCTTAGGTACACATCAATGTTGTTGCCGGGTTGCTTAGGGCCTTGGATGAGAACTGGCATCATAATGAACTTCCGCTTCACGCACATCCAAGGAGGAAGGTTATACATACATAGAGTCACGGGCCAGGTGCTGTGATTGCTGCTCTGCTCCCCGAAAGGATTAATGCCATCCGCGCTTAAAGCAAACCATACGTTCCTTGGCTCACTTGCAAACTCATACCAGTACTTTCTCTCGATTTTTCTCCACTGCGACCCGTCAGCGGGTGCTCTCAACTTCCCGTCTTTCTTACGGTCCTCACTGTGCCATCGCATCAACTTGATATGCTCTCCATTTCTGAACATACGTTTCAACCATGGTATTATAGGAGCATACCACATCACCTTCGCAGGAACCCTCTTCCTGGGGGGCTCGCCGTCAACATCACCAGGGTCATCTCGTCTGATCTTATACCGTAATGCACCACATACCGGGCATGCGTTCAGATCCTTGTACGCACCGCGGAAGAGGATGCAGTCATTAGGGCATGCATGTATCTTCTGCACCTCCAATCCTAGAGGGCATACGACCTTATTTGCTACGTATGTACTGTCGGGCAATTCGTTATCCTTTGGAAGCTTCTTCTTCAATATTTTCAGTAGCTTCTCAAATCCTTTGTCAGGCACAACATTCTCTGCCTTCCACTGTAGCAATTCCAGTACGGTACCGAGCTTTGTGTTGCCATCTTCGCAATTGGGGTACAACCCTTTTTTGTGGTCCTCTAACATGTGATCGAACTTCAGCTTCTCCTTTTGACATTCGCATTGCGTCTTTTTTTGTGGTCCTCTAACATGACCCGACGGAGATCATCATCATCGGGCACATCGTCTGGTTCCTCTTGATCTTCAGCAGCTTCGCCCGTTGCAGCATCATCGTGCACATCGTCTGGTTCCTCTTGATCTTCAGTAGCATCATCGTATTCAGGGGGCACATAGTTGTCATCGTACTCTTCTTCTTCGCCGTCTTCCATCATAACCCCTATTTCTCCATGCCTCGTCCAAACATTATAGTGTGGCATGAAACCCTTGTAAAGCAGGTGGGTGTGGAGGATTTTCCGGTCAGAGTAAGACTTCATATTCCCACATATAGGGCATGGACAACACATAAAACCATTCTGCTTGTTTGCCTCAGCCACTTCGAGAAAATCATGCACGCCCTTAATGTACTCGGAGGTGTGTCTTGAACCGTACATCCATTGCCGGTTCATCTGCGTGCATTATATATAATTAAGTGTGTCAAAAATCATTACAGAACATCATGAATAGATAATTAAGTGACCAAATTAATAGAAGTTCATCATCACATTAAAACCAAAGTACATACATAGTTCTCATCTAACAACATAAAGCTCTGCAGAGCATCTAAATTAATTAAACCATACACTAAAACTATGTAAAACATTTCAATGCGAAAACAAATGCGGTCATAATCGCAACCAATGTAACAACTGATCCAACGGCATAATGATACCAAGCCTCGGTATGAATGGCATATTTTCTAATCTTTCTAATCTTCAAGCGCATTGCATCCATCTTGATCTTGTGATCATCGACGACATCTGCAACATGCAACTCCAATATCATCTTCTCCTCCTCAATTTTTCTAATTTTTTCCTTCAACAAATTGTTTTCTTCTTCAACTAAATTTAACCTCTCGACAATAGGGTCGGTTGGAATTTCCGGTTCAACAACCTCCTAGATAAATAAAATCTATGTCACGTTGGTCGGCATAATTGTCATAAACAATAAATGAACCAATAGTTATGAAAAGATAATATATACCACATCTGAATCATAGACAGGACGAGGGCCAACGGGGGCGGATACCAAAACCATCGCACTATATAAGATGCAATAATAAAAGTAAGAAAATTATACAAGTATCTACATAAATATACAAGTAAGATTTTTTTTTCCTTTCAGAAAGAAGATAAGAACAAGAGGCTCACCACGGTGGTGCCGGCGACGAGCTCGGCGCGGGCGATCGACGGCGGTGAAGACGGGGACGGGACGTGACGGACCGCTAAACCTAGACAAATATTGAGGAAAATGGAGCTTGGAGGTCGAGCTTGGAGAGGAGAAAGCTTAAGCAGTGTGGCTCGGGCATTCCATCGAACACCTCATGTGCATACGAGGTGAGCTAGAGCACCACAAAGATCTCCCCTCGCCGGCCACGAAAAACAGAGCACTGGGAGTGCTCTACTCGCGGGCGAGGGGTAGATATAGGCAACTAATTGGTACCGCTTCGTGCCACGAACCGGGACTAAAGGGCAGCCTTTGGTCCCGGTTCACTCCACCAACCGGGACCAATGGTTGTGAGCCAGGAGAGAGGCACATTGGTCCCGGTTCGTCCCACCAACCGGAAACAATAGGTCCAGCCGAACCGGGACCAATGGCCCACGTGGCCCGGCTGGCCCCCGGGGCTCACGAACCAGGTCCAATGCCCCCATTGGTCCCGGTTCTGGATTGAACCGGGACTAATGGGCTGACCTGGCCAGGACCATTGCCCCCTTTTCTACTAGTGGTTCCACTCGACGGACTCGAAGATACTCTACCACAAAGCCAAGCACTCGACCAACAGGAAACCTAAAGTCACGCTGCATGTAACGGTCTGTCATTAAGTAGCCTTTATGGTCTTCATAGCACTTTATATGGGCGTTACCTGTAACACCCGGTCTTAATGTACTTTAAACCCTGCATAACTGAGGGCTGGAGGGGTCTGGCGAACTCTATCTAAGCCACCCCCCTCCTTAGTGTAAAGGGTTCGCACCCCTGTAACTCATACGCATAAAATCCAGTCGACCGCCTCCGGGCTCCGAGACGTAGGGCTATTACTTCCTCCGAGAAGGGCCTAAACTCGTAAAACTCTTGCGTAGACAACTACTCCATAGCTAGGATCTTGCCTCTCCATTAGTACCCGCCTACACTACTGTCAGACTTAGAACCACGACAGTTGGCACCCACCGTTGGGCAGGTGTCTTGGCGACTTATTGGAGAAGTTGCGATTTTTCCGATCTCCTTCATCATGGATTCGGGCGGAGTTTTGGTCGAGGGCCGCGAGATCCGTCTCGGGGCGCTCACGTTCATCGCCGACAACTTTGCTTGGCTTCAGGGGGCTCCGCTCGACATCGACGTGCTCTCAGTCCACGGATCGACGCACTTTCACGCGTGCGTCCGCGGCGTCCTCCTGCGGCAACCGTCAACCCAGTATTGGTTGGTCGTTGCGTCGTCCTGCCTCCCTGCTTCCCGCTGGCGCAAGCACTCCGATCGGTCGAGGCTTCAGCAGTGGGTGAGGCATGCGGTGGCCCGCCAATCGGCCACCCCCCAAGTCGCGGCAATCGAGCCCGACGAATCTCTCTATGGCCTATTCGACCTGTCGACTGGCTCCGCAGAGACTGCATCCGAGTGCAACAGTAGTGATCCAGCGGCGGAGGTTCTGATGGTCGATGGACCACACAGTCCTCCCAGCTTTCCCGGCGCCGAAGGGGGTAATGGAGGAGGCGACCCGTCGCATTCCCATGAAGAGTATCTCCCCGAGCCCCTCAATTCACTGCAGAGGGAAGAACTTCGCCGCCGGAACATGGATGCACTTCACACTCCTATCGTTGGAGAAACCCCTTAGGCTCGTGCCTTAGAGGACGCGCGCTTGGCCAACTTGGCTGAGCGCACTTGACTGGAGAACCTTCAGCGAGAATTCGACGAGCGTGCCCGGCAACGGGTTCCGAACTCCAATCGACGTCAGCTCTTTCCACCACCGACTCAGGTATATCGAACTCCGATTCAGAATTTAGCACCTGCGACCCGTATAGCAGAATCAATTCAGCCTTCCGAGTCAGAGGCTAGCAGAGGCTTGATGCAGATCAGAGATTTGCTCCGGGCAGTAGGAGATCAAAATTCAGTTGTATCACAGTCGTGAAATAGGATTCACAGCAGGTCCGTAGCTGCGAATACAGTCCAGTCGGCTAATAGCCCCAGATCGCCCACGAGGCATAAGGGGCGTGGAGACCGGCACGATCAGTACAAGAACCGTGAGCAGTATGATCACCGATTGGATTGCGATGATCGACGTCGAGTGCCCACCCCTCCCCCAAGGGGTGGATCGTACGCACCTCGACAATAGGATGATAGATGCCTGCACGATGGTGGGCGAAGGATTCCAGTCGACCCCAGGGAACCAGGCTTTGATGCA
The DNA here is from genome assembly GCF_002162155.2 of Triticum dicoccoides. NCBI lineage: Eukaryota > Viridiplantae > Streptophyta > Magnoliopsida > Poales > Poaceae > Triticum > Triticum dicoccoides. The sequence continues at coordinate 709,673,401 of NC_041393.1, forward strand.
AGATCCATCATCGTTCAAGGTCTGGTCGACAGGAACAGAGCTCACCGAGAGGGTCACGACAGAGATGTACCCACCAGCTGCTGAGTGCATGTCCCAGGACCAAGTGTTTCAGCACAGCCATCAAGGCCGCGGTGATTCCCCCCAACTTCAGGTTGGCGACTGGAGTCAGTAAGTTCAATGGTGAGTCTAAGCCTGATACTTGGCTTGAAGACTACCAAGTGGCTGTCTAGATCGGTGGCGGAAATGATCAGGTGGACATGAAACATCTGCCTCTTATGTTGGAGGGATCGGCTAGAGCATGGTTGAATCAGTTGGCACCTAGCAGCATTTACACGTGGGAAGATCTTTCCCGAGTGTTTGCCAGAACGTTTGAAGGAACATGCAAGCCACCAGCAGGACGACAGAGCTGCAAACTTGTGTGCTGAAGTCGGATGAGACTTTGAGAGATTACATCCAGACATGGATCACATTACATCACACGGTAGAGAATGCATCTGATCACCAGGCAGTCTGTGCCTTCAAGGAAGGCGTTAAGTACAGAGATCTAAGCTTGAAATTTGGTCGAACCGGAGCCATGTCTCTTAGTCGAATGATGGAGATAGCCACCAAATATGCCAATGGTGAAGAAGAGGATCGGCTCCGGAGTGGCAAGCACAAGTCAGTCGCCCAGGAAACCGGAGGAGGGAACTCCAGTCAGAAGCAAAAGCGAAAAGCCGAGCCAGCTGCTCCTAGAGAACCCTTGGCCGTGACTCAAGGAAAGTTTGAAGGGAAGCCCAAATGGCCTTGGAACCCTAAGAAGGTGAAATACAAGGAGGAAAATGACGTGATGGATTTGCCATGCCACGTCCACACGAAGATTATGAAGAGGGTAACTTCATTTATCCGAGACATACCACTCGACAGTGTCGGCTCTTGATACAGCAATTCCAAGGGAAATAGCCCAAAGATATGGAAAAGCAGTCGGACAAAGTTGAGGAGAAGGGGGATAGTGATGAGGAATAACCCCAGGTCAATTCCACTCTGGTGATTTTTGCTGACGTTGAGAGAAAAAGTCGATTAAAAGTTATCAACCAAGAAGTGAATATGGTTGCTCCGGAGACTCCCAATTATCTGAAATGGTCTCAGACTGCCATCACGTTCGACCAGTCCGATCACCCGACACACATAGCCACCCCTGGGAGGCAAGCTCTGGTGGTCGACCCAGTCGTCGAAGGGACTCGACTGACTAAAGTGTTGATGGATGGTGGCAGTAGCTCGAATATACTGTACGCAGAGACACTGAAAGGGATGGGCATTCCGATGTCCAGACTCAGTACCAGCAACATGAGTTTCTATGGAGTCATTCCTGGCAAGAAGGCTGCATCACTCGGCCAGATTGCTCTTGATGTGGTTTTCGGTGATTCCAAAAATTTCCGCAAGGAAAAGTTGACATTTGAGGTTGTGGATTTCCAGAGTGCCTATCATGCTATTTTGGGCAGGCCAGCTTATGCATGTTTTATGTCTCGACCATGTTACGTGTACCTCAAATTGAAGATGCCTGGCCCCAAAGGTGTGATCACTGTTACTTGCAATCGGAAGAAGGCGGAAGAGTGCTTTCAGAAAGGCTCAAAGATCGCCGATGCTCAGATGGTAGCAGAAGAGTGGCAGGAACACCAGAGAAATGCAGACCCGAGTGATTTGTTGCGAGCTAAGAAGCCCGCTACGGAATCAGCGTTTCAGTCATCCGGTGAGACAAAGCCAGATCACATCCACCTGACCGACCCCAAGGCCGCTCCGACCAATATCTCTACAACACTCAACCCCAAATAGGAAGAAGCGCTCATCCAGTTCCTCCGTGAGAACTGGGACATCTTCGCATGGAAACCTTCTGACATGCCGGGTGTTCCCAGGGGGCTGGCTGAGCAGCGCCTACGAGTCGACTCGAAAGCGAAACCTGTTACAGAACATCTTCGATGGTCCACCGTCGAGAAAAGAAAGGCCATTGGCGAGGAGGTGTCTCGGCTCTTAGCAGCGGAGTTTATCCGAGAAATTTACCACTCTTAGTGGCTCGCCAATGTTGTCATGGTCCCCAAGAAGGACAAGTCACTTCGCATGTGCATTGACTTTAAACATATCAATCGGGCTGCCCGAAAGATCATTTCCCTCTCCCCCGCATCGACCATGTAGTCGACTCGACTGCGGGATGTGAGTGACTGTCTTTCTTAGACGCCTATTTTGGGTACCATCAGATCCATCTGTATGGACCCGATGAGATCAAAACAGCTTTTATCACCCCATTCAGGTGCTTCTGTTATGTCACTATGCCATTCAGCCTCAAGAATGCCGGAGCCACGTTCATGAGGATGATTCAGAAGTGTTTTCTCACTCAAATCAGTCGGAATGTGGAAGCGTACATGGATGATATTGTGGTCAAGTCATAGAAAGGTTCCGACCTGCTGACTGATCTTGCAGAGACATTTGCCAACCTCATGAGGTATGATATCAAGCTTAATCCATCAAAGTGCACATTCGGAGTTCCTGGCGGAAAATTACTCGGTTTTCTCGTTTCTGAACGAGGAATCGACGCAAATCCAGAGAAAGTGGGCACTATACTCCGAATGGAAAGACCTGTGCGTGTGCACGATGTTCAGAAGCTTCCTGGTTGCTTGGCCGCTTTAAGTCGATTCATCTCTCGTCTCGGTGAAAAGGCATTGCCTCTTTACCGACTGATGAAGAAGTCAGATTGCAAAGATAAAAGCCCTACTTTCCATCCAGACGGTGCTTGCTGCCCCGATCAGCAAAGAGCCTTTGCTGCTTTACATTGCAGCCACAGGACAAGTCGTGAGTACAGTACTTATAGTCGAGCGAGAAGAAGAAGGAAAAGCCTTTAAAGTTCAGCGCCCAGTATATTACATTTCTAAAGTCCAAACCCCATCAAAGCAAAGATACCCTCACTATCAGAAGCTTGTATATGGGATTTACATGACCACGAAAAAAGTTGCTCATTACTTCTCTGACCATACCATTATAGTCATCAGCGACGCCCCATTGTTAGAGATTCTGCACAACAGAGATGCAACTGGTCGAATGGCAAAATGGGCGATTGAACTCCTTCCCCTGGATATCAGATTTGAGGCAAAGAAAGCTATCAAGTCCCAAGCAATAGCAGATTTATCATCGAGTGGACCGAATAGCAACTGCCGACTCAAGTTCACTCAGAGCACTGGACCATGTTCTTTGATGGCTCTAAGATGCTGAATGGTTCCGGTGCTGGGGTAATGTTGGTTTCCCCCCGAGGAGATAAGCTCAGATATGTACTCCAGATTCACTTTGATTCCTCCAACAATGAAGCAGAATACAAAGCACTTTTGTATGGGTTGCGTATGGCCATTTTACTCGGCATCCGTCGCCTCATGGTCTACGTCGACTCAGATTTCATGGTTAACCAAGTGATGAAGGAGTGGGACATCAGAAGCCCAACCATGACTGGTTATTGCAATGCAGTAAGAAAGCTGGAGAAGAAATTCGAGGGGTTAGAGCTTCATCATATACCCCGACTGAAAAATGAAGCAACTGATGATTTGCCAAAGATAGGTTCCAAGAGAGAAGCCATTCCCAGTGATGTGTTTTTGGAGCACATCCACACACCGTCAGTTCAAGAGGATCCTTTCACCGAGGAAGCCCCACAGCCAAAAAGTGCCACGGATCCGACTGAAGTTGAGGTCCCAGCTGTGGTCGACCTGATCATGGAAGTTTTGTTTATTACTCCCGACTGGACAGTGCCTTACATCGCGTATATCCTAAGGAAAGAGCTCCTAGAGAATGAAGAAGAGGCTCGACAGATCGTCTGTCGAACCAAGGCCTTCACTGTGATGAAGGGACAGTTGTACAAGGAAAGCGCGACTGGAGCCACTCAGAAATGTATAACGCCAGAAGAGGGTTGGATAATTCTTGACGATATCCACTCAGGGACCTGTGGCCACCATGCATCCTCTCGGACTATTGTGGCTAAAGCATACTGAGCGGAGTTTTACTGGCCCAGAGCAAATGAAATGGCGAAGGAGATAGTCGACAAGTGTGAAGGATGTCAGTTCTATTCCAAGATGTCTCACAAGCCTGCCTCAGCCTTGAAGACAATTCCAATCGTCTGGCCCTTCGCTGTCTGGGGATTAGATCTGGTTGGACCACTGAGAACTGGCAGAAGCGGTTTCACCCACGTACTGGTGGCAGTCGACAAGTTCACCAAGTGGATCGAAGCAAAACCTATCAAGAATCTTGATGCCAGCACTGCTATCAGCTTCATTAGAGAATTGATATTCAGATATGGAGTCCCGCATAACATCATCACTGATAATGGGTCAAACTTCGATTCCGACCAATTCAAAGCTTTTTGCGCCTCTCAAGGCACACGAGTCGACTATGCTTCCGTCGCCCACTCCCAGTCGAATGGACAAGCAGAAAGAGCAAATGGCCTAATTCTCAAAGGACTGAAACCCCGGTTGATGCGTGATCTCAAACACGCAGCAGGCGCATGGGTCGACGAACTTCCATCAGTTCTTTGGGGATTGAGGACTATGCCTAATCGGTCGACTGGGAGAACTCCATTCTTTCTGGTCTATTGAGCTGAGGCGGTTCTGCCGAGCGATCTACTTCACAATGCACCTCGAGTCGAGCTCTATTCTGAAGTTGAGGCAGAGCAAGCTCGGCAGGACGCAGTCGACCTTCTAGAAGAAGAAAGAGAGATGGCCTTGATCCGATCGACCATCTATCAGTAGGACTTGCGTCGTTTCTATGCCAGAAATGTGAAGAGTCGAGCCTTCCAAGAAGGGGACTTGGTCCTCCGAGTGGATCAACAGAAGCCACAAAAACTCGCCCCTACTTCGGAGGGCCCCTTCATTGTCACCAAAGTTCTCCACAATGGAGCATACCGTCTTTACAATGTCGGTCGCCAGATTGATGAGCCACGAGCTTGGAATGCGGACCTGCTCCGCCCCTTTTACACTTAAGTACTCACTCGGATGACTTGTAATAAAAGTACTCCTGTAGTTTGTTTATCAAAGATAAAAGTGTTATAATTTTCTCATTGATTGTTGTTGCTTTTGTCTATAAGAGAAATCCCCCAGTGGGTGGCTTAGCTGCGAATCCGTTTCGCCTAAGTTTGTAAAAAAAATTCATACCGAGTGACGAGCAGGCCTCTCACTCGGGGGCTTAGCTGCGAATCCGTTTCTCCTAAGTATTTGAAAATCCTACCGAGTGACGAGCAAGCCTCTCACTCGGGGGCTTAGCTGCGAATCCGTTTCGCCTAAGTATTTGAAAATCCTACCAAGTGACGAACAAGTCTCTCACTCGGAGGCTTAGCTGTAGTCCAGTACTCGCCTAAGTATTTGAAAATCCTACCGAGTGACGAACAAGTCTCTCACTCGTGGGCTTAGCTGCAGTCCAGTACTCGCCTAAGTATTTGAAAATCCTATTGAGTGGAGAGCAAACCCCCCACTCGGAGGCTTAGCTGCAGTCCAGTACTCGCCTAAGTATTTAATCCATTCCAATCCGCAAGGGCGACGAGGTGCAGGTCGACCGCCACCTTCTCCTTCGGAGCTACACCACAAATACAAAAATCCTGCCGAGTGGAGAGCAATCCTCCCACTCGAGGGCTTAGCTGC
>NC_041393.1:709679296-709697280 GCF_002162155.2 Triticum dicoccoides
TACTTGCCTAAGTGTTTGAAAATCCTGCCGAGTGTAGAGCAATCCTCCCACTCGGGGGCTTAGCTGCAGTCCAGTACTCGCCTAAGTGTTTGAAAATCCTATCGAGTGGAGAGCAATCCTCCCACTCGGGGGCTTAGCTGCAGTCCAGTACTCGCCTAAGTGTTTGAAAATCCTAACGAGTGTAGAGCAATCCTCCCACTCGGGGGCTTACCTGCAGTCCAGTACTCGCCTAAGTATTTGAAAATCCTACCGAGCGGAGAGCAATCCTCCCACTCGGGGGCTTAGCTGCAGTCCAATACTAGCCTAAGTATGAAATTCATTCTAATCCGCAAGGACGACGAGGTGCAGGTCGACTTCTACCTTCTCCTTCGGAGCCACGGCACAAATACAATGTGCGCTCTGCAAGGACGACGAGGTGCAGGTCGACTGCGACCTTCTCCTTCGGAGCCACGACACAAATACAATGTGCGCTCTGCAAGGACGACGAGGTGCAGGTCGACTGCTACCTTCTCCTTCAGAGCTCCGCCATAAATAAAATGTGCGCTCTGCAAGGACGACGAGGTGTAGGTCGACTACTACCTTCTCCTTCAGAACTCTGGCACAAATACAATGTGCACTCTGCAAGGACGACGAGGTGCAGGTCGACTGCTACCTTCTCCTTCAGAACTCGGCCACAAATACAATGTGCGCTCTGCAAGGACGACAAGGTGCAGGTCGACTGCTACCTTCTCCTTCAGAACTCCGCCACAAATACAATGTGCGCTCCATCCCGATCCACAAGGATGTAGGCCGACTGCAATCTGTGCTCCATTCCTACCTGCAAGAATGCATCACAAGCACTAAAATATATTCTGAGTGAAGAACAATGTTCTCTCGAAGACGAATGCAAACATATTCAACAGCAAAGCCAAGTTCAGATAGCATCCTACGGATCCAGAAGTGCTCAAGCATCGAGCCTATTAAAGTTTATCGGTTAGAAAAACCACTCGGCATTCCGAGGCAAATTTAAGGCATCAAGCATAGAAGTTTTTTACTCCTCCGGTGGAGGACTGGAAGGAGCGACGAACTGGTCCAGGTCGATTCCATCTACAACTCGAGTGGCGGCGGCAATGAAGGTCTCCATGAAAGATTGGAAGTCATGCTTCTTGGTATTGGCCACTCTGAGCGATGCCAGCTTGTCCTCTCGTGCATCCTTGCAGTGAACACGGACCAGAGACAGAGCAACATCAGCACCACACCTAGCAGAGGACTTCTTCCATTCTTGCACTCGACCTGGAAATTCATGCAGTCCAGTCATCAGAGACCCAAGGTCATTTTGAAGCGTCTCTCTCGGCCAGAGTGTCGTATCGGTCCGCGATGCTGCAACCTTCAGTCGAGCAAGATAGTCGACCACACCAGCAACACGAGATTCCAGTCGGAGCACGTTCATGGCAGTTTCATCCTTCACATGAGAGTTGATGGGATCCAAACCTGTCTCCACTCAACTGGTCTCCTCTTCGATGTTTTGGCAGAATTCTGTATACATAAGTCAAAGATAAACCAGCAGTTCTATGACGAGTCGGTGATAACAAGTCAGTCGGTTGGGAGAGATTACCTTCAAGCATGATGAACAACTTCTTGGCGAGCCCTCCCAGATAAGCCTCCAAATCATTCTTCTTCCCCACCAGCTCAATAGCCTTGTCACTCAGAGCAATCCTGTCATTCTTCAGTCCGCTGACTTCCTTGTTGGCCGCGTCGAGAGCAGCTTTCAGGTTGGCATTCTCTTCTTCAAGTTTACCGACTGAAGCCTGCTTCTCTTCAGCAAGCTTCATTTTGTCCAGAGCCACCTTCTGTGCCTCGGCAAGTTCCTGGTCCTTCTTCTTCAGAGCCTCCTTTGTTTTATCTGCAAAATGACAATGAAATCGGAATCAAGAGTGGGAAGAAGGATAAGAACAGTCATCGAGTTCTCACCAATCATACCTTTCGCTTCGTCCTTTGCCTTCTAGAAGTTCTCTTGAACAAGCTTCAAGTCAAGGTTGAGCTGGATATGTTTGTTTTCCAATTCAGTATAGCGAGCCACAAGCTCGCAAGATTTCTGCGAAAGAGTCAGTCGACAGATATCAAAGAGAGATTACTTTCGAGTAACTAAGAGAAAAACCATAGCATTTCTAAGACTACAGTCGAATGAAAATATTCAACAGTAGCCTCGGGGACTACACCCAATGGGTGCACTCAGCGTGCCCCCACTAGCTTTATCGACTTGATCCGATCAGTTGACCGAAAGGAACAGAGATATCTCATCATGATCTACAAAAAAAAGGATCTTTAGACTACAGTCGACTGCCAGCAGTCCACCGTAGTCTCGGGGACTACATCCAGTGGGTGCACTCAGCGTGCCCCCACCGGTTCTAAGATTTCGTTCGACATGGTCCGACCAGACAGACTGCCAAAGTTGGAATGAGGAATTCAAATTACAAAGACTACCGTTGACTGCCAGCAGTCGACCATAGTCTCGGGGACTACACTGAGTGGGTGCACTCAGCGTGCCCCCACCAGTTCAAAAAGTTCAAAAAAATCAATCGACGTACCCAGTGGGTGTATAGATTCAAAGATCTGCGGAAAGGAAATCTTCAGATAGCATATCCTAACAGAACAAGCGGTGAACAACTAACCTAGACATTGCTCTGGAGGGCTGAGCTAGCATCACAAGCCGCTTGGCTCGCTTCCTGGATTGCCTTCACCTGCTCCATCATGATCCCCGCTTGGCGTATAGCCTCCTGAGCAGCACCCGCTTGGTCCTCTAGGACGTGGTGTGTGGCAAAAAGGGAGGGAGGATCAGCAGTCGACGATGAAGGCCGGGCACTCGTCAGCGGCACAGCAAAGGACACAGAATGCCGAGTGACTTCACCACCTTATTGAACCAATGCCTCAGGCAACGGTGCAGTTCGAATGGTCTTGCCAGCCGGCACCTTCTTGTTCTTCCTCCCCCTTAGTGGCACCTCGTCGTCATCATCAGGGAGATCAATGACGTGAGGAGGAGCTGCAGGATAAATCCAGAGTTAGAAACAAAAATCCAATCGACTAGGAGTGAAACTACAGAGAGCGTACTAGGATTGGAGGTGGCAGCATCTTCCATCTCTTGTCTTCGTTCTTGGTGGAGGTCTCGGAGGTAGGAGCACTGCAGATTTTAGAAACCAGTCGGTTAACCAATGAGTCGACCAAGAGTCTACCCATGCCAAACGAGGAAACACGAGTTCTGCTGTTACCCGGAAATCATGGGAATGGCCATCTTCATCTTGGGCAGGGCCTTCGACGGCTTCAACGACGCCGCTCGGGGATGCTTCGGAGCTTTTTTAATCGGAGCAGGGGAGGACGTCCAAGGGCGCTTCGTCGACTGTCCCACAGACACAGTTGCTTTGCCACACTCGACCGAGGGATCGTGGGTGAGCTTGGATCGCCTTTCCGTGCAAGAAGGGTCGACTTCCTCCTCCTCTTCCTCCTCCTCTTCCTCCTCCTATTCCTCCTCCTCTCCACCAGAGCCGTCATCATCTTTGTCACCCTCATCGTTAGATTGCCACTCCTCCTGGCTTTCGCCTTCGTTTGCCTCCTCCTCCTCAACCTGCTCTTGCGCCCCGTTGGGCATCGAGTACATCTCAGTAGTGACCTAGAAGACAACAAACAAAGCAAAAGTCAGTCGACTGAACTCTAACAAAACGGAATGAAGAAAGCAAGATCACAGTCGGAGAAACAGAATTGGACCTTGTCTGGCTCGTCTGATTGGTCGAGTGGAGGAATCCTCCTGGCTCCTCGGGGGTTCTCTTTATTCCCTGTGATGGCAGTCGTCCACCTCTCCAGCGTGGCTTCCTCGACCTCCTCCGGGTGGACCCGAGTGGTGTATTCAATGCCAGAATACATCCACATCAGATGGTCTCGGTATTGAAGAGGCTGGATGCGTCGTCGAAGGAAGACCTCCAGGAGATCCATGCCGGTCACCCCGTCACGGATAAGCTGAACTACACGCTCGACCAACACTTTAACCTGCGCCTTCTCTTCCGGGATCACCTTCAAAGAAGAAGGCTTCCCCACTCGGTCCATAGAAAAAGGAGGGAGTCCAGTCGACTACCCTGGTGTCGGCTGGTCTTTACAGTAAAACCAGGTCGATTGCAATCCACGAATCGAGTCGGGAAGGACCATGGCCGGAAAGGTGCTTTTTCGCCTCATCTGAACTCCAAGCCCCCCGCACATCTCAATCACTTGGGTTCTCTCATCACTCGGATTGGCCTTTTTCACCGTCTGTGAGCGACATGTGAAAATGTGCTTGAAAAGACCCCAATGAGGCCGACAACCCAGGAAGTTCTCGCACAACGACATGAAAGAAGCAAGATACACGATAGAGTTGGGTGTGAAATGGTGGAGTTGTGCCCCAAAGAAGTTCAGAAATCCCCGAAAGAAAGGATGAGGAGGCAAAGAAAATCCACGGTCGACGTGGGTGGCCAAGAGGACACACTCACCCTCCTGAGGCTGCAGCTCCCACTCGTTCCCTGGGAGCCTTGCTGATCCATGGGGGATCAGTCCTTCATCGGCCAGGTCGTCACGGTCTTTCTGACGGATCGTTGAGCGGATCCAGTCGCCCTGGATCCAGCCCCGCGGCAGGCTGGTCCTTGATGTAGATCCGCCCCGACTGGTCGCCCTTCCTTTCGCCTTTGTCATTGCCTTCTTCGCCCGCTCCAAAGCCGCCGTCTTCTCCTTCACCATCGTCGCCGGCGAAGCATGCACGAAGCAGCGGCGCTAGAGCGGAAGCGAGCGCGGCGGATGAATCTGGAGAAGAGGGAAGGAAATTAGGATGCACTGTTCAAAAACCCCCGTCTGGTGCATTATATGAGGTCGCTTCTGAGTGACTGACCTATAGGCCCGGGCGATCCTGTCAAATCCCGCAATAGTCGCGCGCGCGATACATGGCAAAAAAGTTGGCACAGAAATCGAGGCGTCCCTGGCTTATCCCGCCCGATTCCTGCGGCCTCCTCCGCCCCGCGCGCTTCCCAAAAATGCGGGTCCCGCTAAATCCGCAACAACTCGTTAGACGGAAGGTCTCCTCCGCTCTTTCTTTCGGAGTTCTCCAAGTACAAAAAGTTCACTCGACAAATACAAAGAATGGATCAAGGCGACTGAAAAGGAAGTTGGTGCCATAACCTAAGTTCGTTGATCCAGAACAGGACATATTCATAGCACGAATGATGAATCGGAGGAGTTCTCAATTCCTTTTCCACTCAAACCTCGATCCGTTCGGGGGCTAATGATGAAGCCATGTACCTAGGGTAGGGTCATGGACCTGTCCAAGACACCCTACCCAAGTACATATCTAGAAGAAATCACCTTTCAGTCGACCTGCAAAGGTTCCACTCGACGGACTCGAAGATACTCGACCACGAAGCCAAGCACTCGACCAACAGGAAACCTAAAGTCACTCTGCACGTAACGGTCTGTCATTAAGTAGCCTTTTATGGTCTTCATAGCGCTTTATATGGGTATTACCAGTAACCCCCGGTCTTAATGTACTTTAAACCCTGCATAACTGAGGGCTGGAGGGGTCTGGCGAACTCTATATAAGCCATCCCCCTCCTCAGTGTAAAGGGATCGCACCCTTGTAACTCATACGCATATAATCCAATCGACCGCCTCCGGGCTCAGAGACGTAGGGCTGTTACTTCCTCCGAGAAGGGCCTGAACTCGTAAAACTCTTGCGTTTACAACTACTCCATAGCTAGGATCTTGCCTCTCCATTAGTACCCCCCTACACTACTGTTAGACTTAGAACCACGACTGCCACCATTTTTGTTTTTCCATGTCTTACTATCTCATCCATGTAGCCAAGAGTGGCTATATATAATAAGTCGGTTATTTTACTTCCTCTGTACCGGAGTAGTACTATTTGCTGCATAGTATTACTGACTTCCATATTTGAGCACAACATTATTATGCATGGACCTTGACTATGTACGTCACCATGTGTCCAGATCTGGGATGCCCCGTGTACCACATGAACGGCACCGAGTTCGACCCCGTGATGCTACGTGGGTGCCGAGGAACACTCTTGGGGAGTACTCGCTTTTCATCGGGGACATCTACCCCATTGTGAAGCGGATGCCACCTTCCATGCACGACACGGAAGGCCTGCCGTTCATGAAGCATGGTTGTGTCTTCATTGCGCAACTCCGGATGAACGACATGCTGGGACACGCTATCCCTGATTTATGCCGCTTCAACTTGGATGAGTCTCCATCGTGTGGAACCGGACTAGAAAGCTGCGACAATGATTCCCGTTGCCCACCGCTATGGATCGGGCCATCCATGAAGAACACCTGGGACTGGAACCTGGAGGAGGACATGCATGTAGCCCATCTATAACGTGTAAGTGGAGTACGGTAATTATGAACGATAGCGCAGTGAATATATGTAGACTAGTCGTGCACAAATTTATCACATGACTTGGAGATGAACTTGTGTGGCATACTGGCATTTGTCCTTTAGAATTTATTACTAGTAAATGTGTTATGTGTACATGCAACTTGTGTGGTTGTTGCACGGGCTCCAACATGATCTTTGAGAAAAAAAAGGTGGCACAGCTTTGCATATACGTGACGTGATGGCATCATACAGTAGCATCGTTCGCTATAGCTTTAGTACACTCCTACTAGGACGACAACTCCTATAAAACCTTGCGCTTGGCTCTTTTCCTGTTCGGGAGGTTCAACAGTTCGTACTCGTCTGAACCTTGCACTTGGCTCTTCGCCTCTTCGGAAGGTCCAACAATGATGATACTACAGTACAATATGCTTCTGGCAATCTGACACCGATTGAACTGCCGCACGTCTACCGCTAGGGCGAGGGCGAGGGCGAGGGAGAGGGAGAGGGAGGGAGAGGGAGAGGGCACTGTATTCAAAACTCTCTCCTCGTCCTGCGAACCACCACACGCGTGGGCGAGGGAGAGGCGTAGTAAGCAAACTTCTCCTCTTTCAGCGAGTTTACGGGACACATCAAAGGAGTACTAGTACTAGTAGTAGTTCATACTGCGTCCTTTATGATTAATATGGCTTAATTTGAAATGAGAAAAACACGCTGGCGGTCAACGTATGTAACAATACGCTCCTTACGGTCACTATATATACTTTTGCGGCGATTATACGATCACTAGCTCATCGTAGAACACCGTATTGCACCCTACTGACCGGCCACATAGTCGACATGGCACTTTGTTGACTGGTTAAATTGTCACCTGGTTTCTGGGTCCCACCTGTCAGTTGGCACAACAAAGAAATCAGTTAAACAAAACTTTACGCAGGTGCGACACGAGTCCAACCCTTGAGCGCGAACCGCCCTGGCTGTGTATGTGAGTGCATGCAAGTTTCCTCCCTCGGTCTTCCAACAAAGAGTGTACATCGTCTACAAAACAAAGAGTGTGGTACATAATGTACATCTACACTTCCAATGAATTTAGCCTTTAATATAAATCGATATTGATTGACTAATGCACCAACTTGTGTTGTAGGTATAGGCTACATGTCTATCCTTAATTACAGCATGCAACGGCCTTCATTTAATCTTCTTATCTCAATGGTCGCATGCACACATAAGTCTGCTACTTTTGGGCGTTAATTATGCCCTGGTCAATGTGTAAATCTCTAAATGTACAGTCTTTCATGGACGTAGGGAGTAGGTTGAGCACTTGAGCGTGAGTTGTGTGTGTTGCGTCGTGTGCTGTGTGCCGCATGGGTGCGTGAGTGTTGCGTGCGTCCATGTGTACGTGTGAGTGTTGCATGTTGCATGCATGCACGCATGCATGGGGCTTACTCCCTGCCATTGACATGTTCATATTTCAAGCTTCATATGTTCCCTCCATATGGTGATACTCCCTCTGTTTCCAAATAGTACAGAGTAAAAGCCTCCCTCTGTTCTCAAATACGGAGTATTTGTCTTTCTACAGATTTCAACAAGTGACTAGGTACGTTGCAAAATGAGTGAAGTGAGCGTAGAGGCATAGGGATACTGTAGAAAGGAAGTCCTCGCGATCCATTATTCCCCATCTCAGTCAGAGAGAACTATTCAACTAGTCTTCATAGTGAAGTGACAATACACGCTGCAGCAGATGGGACACGTAATTAATAAGCTGAACTAGCATGTTGTTGTTACTAAATCAGCCTTACCCAGTACTGCCATCATGTTTGGCAGTAGAGCACGCTTCCGCAAATACGCCTACGCACCTCTGTCCTCCATTAACTGACATATGGGCCCTCTCGTGGTAGACCCACATGTCATCGGTGTAACTATTTACACTCCAGAGGACGGTATATCCTGGTAGTAGTACTAGTAGAATTGAGATTTAATGCACTTTATTCCCTGTCTTCCACTCTTCTTCCTCCTCTCTTCCCCATCGTCGGCCGCACACCATTTACCCCCGCTCACTGCTCACCCGCCCGCTCCATCTTCCTTGGTAGCTCGCGCGTACCATACCCCCCCCCCCTCACTTCTCGGCCACACGAGGAGAAGCTTCTTCGCTCGCCCGACCGAATCCACTTCCCCGCTGGCTCCTAGGCACCGAAAACCCCAATGGCAGAACCGACTAACACGCAGAGCCGCGATTGGAATTCCCTCCCCGATGTTCTCTTGGAGCAGATCTAAAGTCGTATGGACCTACTTAGCACCGTCCGTCTGGCCGCATGCTCGGTGTCTTTGTACCGTCTACTCGTCTGCAACTGGCCGGCTCTTTTCAAGACACCCTGCTTCCTGATGCCCGATCCTCGCAGGTGGCCCAGACACCTACTTGACGATGCTACGGAGGTTGTTGTGGTGCCCCTCGACATGCTACCACTACCCGTCCACCTGTCCTTCATGCGCGGCCACTACTGGGCTGGTATGAAGGCCAACTGGATCGTGGTGTCTCGTGGATATCTACACCCAGCGAGAGATCACCCTTCCATCGTTGGATACCGGCGCATCGAGCCTCGCGGCCCGCCGGACACTCCTGCCTACTACGCACGAGACACATCAAGCTTTTGGCTCGACCTCTATTTGCAGAAAGTGGTAATCTGCGAAGTGCCCAAACCATCAAAAGACTACATTGATTACAAGCTCATCGCCTTGTTCAACATGGGATTAGTATATCTGGAATCCGGTCGCCATACATGGTTATGGCTCATCATCAATCCTGTTGAGGCAACATTTCTGTCTGATGCTATAGTGCATGATGGCATCATTTACGCGGTCGACACACAGATTGGCTGCCTATACTGCTGGAATATATCGTCGTGTAATTGTTCTATCTCATCTCATCTTTACCTTATGAATACGACTGCCTGTTCATTTGATACAAATTTAGAATGCATAACATGTCTATAACCACATCATTGCTATGTGTTCCTCTCATTTCCTAGATTTTTATGACCACACATGTTATTGTTAGAGTTGATATGAGAACAATTGGCATCTATTGATTGTTAGAATACATATTATGAGCATAACATCATGATTGCTATATGTTACTCTCATTTACAAGATTTTTATAACAACGCATGTTATAGCTTAGAGTTGATATGAGAACAGTAGTAGTAAGTGCTATGGTAGAATATGAGTAGGCGCAGTCATAGCTATTTTCCTCTCATTGTTACATGATGTTTGAACCATGACATGTTGCTAGAATGTGAAAGCCATTGGCTTTTTTTTTAACTTGGGGTATGATTATGACCACGACATTGCAATTCTCTGTCTATGATATGTGTCACTGTTATAATAATCTTAGTTCCACACATACTCTGAACATGATTGTTTATTTTTGTATTTTTTTGGTCTCCAATTTAAATTGTTGCAGCAGACGCAAATGCGCTGGCCTTCATGATTCCAGGACCTGGAATCATACCAGCCGATGGGTGGTGGTTTATCGCTCGTTCAGCTGACGACGGTCATTTGATGCTCATTCGCACGTACCAAATTGACCAAACCATTACATCAAACCACATGCAGTACAATGCGTGGGGCGTTCGTGACATTGATGGCTATGGCTGCTTCGTGTTCGAGAAAGATCCCAGCTCTGTTGGGCCAGGTGTATTCAACTGGAGGCGGGTTTACAGCCTCGGCAACCACTCCTTGTTCCTCGGGCTCAATTATCCAATCATCCAACCAATCATCGATCATATCACCGGCGATGATTACTGTGCTATGCAACTTCCATTCGCGAGGGCGGGCTGTGTTTACACATCATTCCATGGGTTTCATGAATCACCATATCCAGAGATTCGTCGACACAGCTTGTTGCCAGGTAATCTTCAGTGTGTGAAAGGCATCAAGCTTCCATGCGATGCATGGCTTTTGCAAACCTGACAAGTGGCGATGTGGTTCATGCCAATAGCAAATATGCACAACTTGATTTGTGCTAATATCTAGACTGAGCCATGTATTCTGCTACTGTAGCACGACCCTCTTTTGTTTGATATTTGTTAGTTTGAAGCACTTCTCTGGTTTGAAGGATAGATACCTTCCTGGGATCAAGTGCATCCTAACTCATCTGCGTAGGATGTACTGATAATGATGATGGAGATGCCGTGCAGAAGCCATATATATATCAGTTAGGCTTCAAGTTTGTACTTGTTAGTTAAACCTATGTATAAATTGTGACACTAAATACGACTAGTAAGTAGTAAAGTAGCAGTACTAGTATACGTCAGTCAAATTATTCATCATGTCCACACATTGAATTGATGCGACAACACGCTACGCGTGAGGTGACACAAGAATCCAGATGGCGTGTTCGGGTATTCTGGACTTCAGATTTGGAGTACCACTTATTTGTCGAAATCTTGCATCATTCACTTAAAATAGTCGATTGATCATACATTGAGTACCATATAACTAGAATTACCGATGCAAGTCGAAGAAGGATTGGCCGGTGCTGCCGGCTAGCGTCAAGTTCGATCCCACGGATCAGGAGCTGATCGAGCACCTTGAGGCAAAAGTGAGTGCTGACAGCGTGAGATTTCAGTCTCTCATCGATTTGTTCATACCAACCATCGACAGCGAGCACACCATATGCTACACCCAACCTAAGAAACTTCCAGGTAAGACACCGATCGGCCGTCTACTTGCACAAACATATTCCTTTGTTTATAGCTCTATTTTTCTTTTTAGACGCAGACCTGGTGAAGCAATTACAATTTTGCAGTTAATAAAAAGTGGAACAAGTGGCTGCAACATGCCAACGATGTTATGAAAATGCCAACTACGTACACTAAAACCTGTATTCCACAATACTGCAGGTATCACACTGAGTGGCCTAAGGAAGCAATTCTTCGAGCGCAATTCCAGGGCATTCAAAAGGGGCACGTGGACGCGTCGCAAGATACAGTCGGAGTGTGGCATGCATGCGATGTGGCACAAGACCGGCAATACCTTGCCGGTGATGGTCAACGGCTGGCAGACGGGCAGCAAAAAATGTTCGGGTGCTGCACACCAACAAGAACTTCGACCAGCAGAGGACCTACTGGGTGATGCACCAGTACCACCTCGGGGACCTCGAGCAAGAGAAGGAGCGGGAACTGGTCCTCTGCAAGATTTTCTACCAGACGAACACTAGGGCCAGGAGTAAAAAGATAATAAGTTAGTTAGGTATTGGTAGTTGTACTACCTTGTCGTCTGCAAGTTGGTATTGTTGTTAACGATCTTTTGGTATGAACTTGCATTTGCTTCCAACCATCATGCCGAGGGTCGGCGTGGATATAAAGCTGAATCATTTGTTTCGAAACGAATTTTCAGGCACCTGATTTTTATTTGATGGGTAGCGTAAGCACCCGCCGTTTGAATTCCCAGTTCTCCATTTTTTTGAAACAAGTGCATGCACTTATTATCACGATAAAGAAACAATATCCGTGTTGCATCCCAGTTATCAGGCTGTACTTGCAGAATTCTCTCGTTTATTGAGCATGTATATTGTTTTTTCAGGTCGAGCAAGTTTCACCTAGGCTGCAGACTGCCCAGGGTTGGTTTTGTTTTTAACAGGCCCAGCCCATGACGACAATGGGGCACAAAGATCCAGCAGGTATCTACTGGCCTCTCGCCCGTCAGCGTTAGTTTTATTTTGTCTTACAACATCCGCAGGCAGTTTTTTTTACTGAATCAAACACACAGCCCAGTTCTATTTTCCTCTTGAAACGCATGTCCTACATCCGTTTTCTAGTCTCTACCTATAGTTTTACTAGTTCAAATACATGTATCATTATATTGAAAACACATGAAATTCCCTTTTCATATTTACATCCTTATTTTTGTTGTTTTTTCCCACCCAGCGCTGATTTTTTTACCACTGGTTTTCCCTTAAACCAACTCAATTGTCCCACATCTTATTTGCTCACGAAAACAAAACGATTTTTTTGGAAAATCAATAAGTTCTTAAATTTTTTTTATAATTTCGGGACTACAACAGTTCGGACTCCACCGAAATATGCAAAATAAGGTTGAACTTTTTGACCATGGTCCTGGGCAAAAAATGGGCTGTAATAAATTACTTAAGAATTAGCAAATGGGCTGCAAATTATAAAAAAGAGCAAATGAACTTTATGTTGTCTGCCACAGATTTGGAGGCTCACTTGCGGGCCTACCAAGTTCATGCGTACACAAGGTTTCGCCAAAAAGAAACTTAGTCAACAATCGACTCTACCAGCGCCAGACCGTTAGATGTCAATCTAACGGCAATCGTGCTTCTTCAGTCTCTGATCTTCCTGCCTCAGCCGCCCAAACCAGCGCCGTCGGAACCGCCTGCTACCGCCTCCCGTGGCCGACAGTGCTGCCGGGCAGGCCTCACGGCCCCATCATACTCGCATCCCTGGCCTGTCTATCCCTCTACTCACCTACACCTCATGTTATTTTCTAGCGACGGCAGCCGAACCAGTCAACACTCGTACTCTCCACCGCGTGGGCAGCCAATGCCGTGTCTTCCCCGGCTCCATGTCGCTCCCTTCGTAGGCCTCGCCGTCGTCCACCACCCTGGTGCTCTCAGCGTGGCATGGTCAACGATGTCCATCCAACGGCCGCAATGCTTCTTCAACCTCTGGTCTTCTTGCCCCAGCCGCCCAAAGCAGCGCCGGTCGTGCCGCATGCTCCTGCCTCCCATGGCCGGCTGTGCTGCCGCGGAGGTCTCACAGTCCCCGTACTAATCCCACCGCTGGCCAGGCCATCCCTCCACTCACCCACTTCCCCTATTATTCTGCAGCGACGGCAGCCTCACACCGCAGCCGAACCAGTGAACCCTCGTGTGCTCCTCTCCGCATGGGAATCCACTGCCGCGTCTTCCCTGGCTCCGCGTCGTCCCCTTCCTAGGCCTCGCCGTCATCCATCGTCGTGGTGCTCGCGGCGCGGCGTGGTCAATGTGGGAACGACTGACTTCCATCGGAAGAGTACTATACGTGGAGAGGCTGACAGCTAGGTCCACGGCAGCCGCAAGGAAGTGCCTCCTTATTACGCGCAAAATAATTATTCCTCCACCTGACAGCAGGGACCCACCGGACGGCCCACCAGTATTTCGCCGAAAAAACGTTTCCCCCCTGACTGCTGGGACCCACTGGACGGGCCACCGTATTTTGTGAAAAAAACATTTGTCCCTGACTGTTGGGACCCACCGGACGGACCACCGTATTTCGCGAAAAAAATGTTCCCCCCGCTGTCAGCTTGGACCCAGTGGAAGTGCCTCCTTATTACGCACAGAAAAATGAGTACTCTCCCTGCTAGCTGGGACCCACCATGGTGGGAGGCTGACTTGTGGGCATACTAAGTTGACGGGGATGGAGGGCTTTGTCGACTTAGTCAATATGAACGATTCTAGCTCCAGTGACCGTACGATGTCCATCCAACGGCCATCGTGCTTCTTCAATCTCTGCTCTTCCTGGTCCAGCCGCTCAAACAAGCACCGGCGGGACTGCCGGCTCCCTCCTCCCCGCGGCCGACTGTGCTGCCGCGCAGCCCTCACCGCCCCACCGTACTCCCATCGCTGGCCTAGCCATCCCTCTACTCACCCACACCTGTTGTTATTCTCCGGCGACGGCCGGTGAACCAGTAAACCCTCGTACAGTCATACTCCCCTCTGCATGGGAAACAACTGTCGAGTCTTCCCTGCCTCCATGTCATTCCATTCCTATGCCTCGCCGTCGTCCACCGCCCTGGTGCTCTCGGCGTGGCCTGGTCAACGTGGTCAACAACGGACATGCATCTGAAGTGGACTGTACGTGGAGAGGATGACAGCTAGGTCGCGGCCGCACGCAAGGAAATTCGTCCTTATTACGTGTAAAATAATGATTCCTCCACCTGACATCGGGGACCCACCGAAAGGGCCTCTGTATTTCGCGAAAAAAATGTTACTGTCGCTGACAGCTCGGACCCACCGGCTATATCTTCGAAGGCAAGGAAGTGCCTCCTTATTACACAAAAAAATGAATACTCCCCATGTTAGTTGGGACCCCGAATAGTGGCAAGCTGACTTGTGGGCCAACTAAGTTGACGGGGACGGAGTGCTTTGTCAACTTAGTCAATATGCACGATTCTAGCTCCAGTGACAGTACGATGTCCATCCGACGGCCGTAGTGCTTCTTCAACCTCTGGTCCTCTTGCTCCAGCCGCCCAAACCAGCGCCGGTCGTGACTCGTGCTCCTGCCTCCCGTGGCTGTATGCGATGTGGCGGAGGCGTCACCGCCCCCTACTACTCCCACCGCTGGCCAAGCCATCCCTCTACTCACCCACACCCCCTGTTATTCTGCGGCGACGGCAGCCTTACACCGCAGTGAATCACTGAACCCTCGTACTCCTCTACGCGTGGGCATCCACTGCCGCGTCTTCCCCTGCTCCACGTCGTCCCCTTCCTAGGCCTCGCCCTTGTCCACCGCCTGGTGCTCTCAGTGTGTCGTGGTCAACATGGTCAAGGAACGGCTTCCATCGGACGTGGACTGTACGTGGAAAGGCTGACAGCTGGTTCCACGGCCGCAGCAAGGAAGTGCCTCCTTATTACGTGCAAAATAATTATTCCTCCACCTGACAGCGGGGACCCACCGGACGGGCCACCGTATTTAGCAAAAAAACGGTTCCCGCTGACTGCTGGGACCTACCAGCTACATCTTCGCACGCAAGGAAGTGCGTCCGGGCAAAAAAAAGATTCGCCCCCCTGACTGTGGGGACCCACCAGCTACATCCTCGCACGCAAGGAAGTGCGTCCGGGCTAAAAAACGATTCGCCCCTCTGACTGCTGGGACCCACCAGCTTCATTTTCGCACGCAAGGAAGTGCCTGACAGTCGGGACCCACCTGGTCGAAGCGTACCAAGCATTGTCATTCTGGTCGCGAACGTGTACGTACATACTGGTCGTTGTAGAGGCGCGCACGTGTCGTAGTAGTGGCGGACACGTAGCGTGTACACGTACGTATAGTGGCCAGGGTGCAAGAAGGAAAATACGGCCACTTATGTGTACATACGGGTGGGGTCTCGAACGCCTACTCGCGCATGCATACGGTGAGGGCTCATGTACATGGATGGGTCGGAACGGAGAAACAGCGTCGTCGTCGTGTTCATGGGGAGCCAACCAGCTGAACAGAATACGTGGTCGTGTTCATCGGGAGGGTTGGACGCAACAGGCGATGGAAACGAGGCCTGGCGTACCGCACAACGGAGGAAACAGACCTCCTACGTTCGGAATGGGGTCCTGTTGATCGGAAAGGGTGTGGCATACCGCAAAACGGAGGAAACGGACCTCCTACGGTCGAAACGGGGGTCCTGTTGATTGGGAGGGATGTGGCGTACCGCAAAACGGACGAAACGGAGTTGTGTTGGAGCGCCACGGTCGAAACGGGGGTCCTGTTCATCGGGAGGGGTGTGGCGTACCGTAAAACGGACGAAATGGACTTGTGTTGGAGCGCTACGATCGGAACGGGGGTCTTGTTCATCGGGAGGGGTGTGGCGTACCGCAAAACGGGACTCCACAGGATACTGTTCATCTCCACCGTCGACCACCTCCAGCCTCCACGGGCTACCATCGACCTCCTCTAGCCTCCACGGGCTCCTATTCATCCAGCCTCCACCGCGCGCTGCTCCACCGGCTACAGTTCATCCAGCCCTTCACCATCTATTGTTCATCCAGCCCTCCACATCACGGGGTCCTGTTCAACCACCCCTCCACAGCCACCCCTCCACCGTCTACTGTTCATCCAGCCCTCCACACCACGGGGTCCTGTTCATCCAGAGGCAACGCCATCGCTCACTGTTCATCCAACCCCCACCCCCCACCACCACCACCACTAGGGAAAAGATTATACACAGACGCTTACTAGTAGCGAGGGTTAAAAACCCTCGCTACTGCTACTTACTAGTAGCGCAGGTTTTTAAACCTCCCTACTACTAAGTTGATAGCAGTAGCGCAGGTTTTTAACCCTCGCTACTACTAAGCGGTCTCTACTGTGCCCCTCGGGACATGCCATAGTAGTAGCGCGGGTTTTTAACCCTCGCTACTACTAAGTTGATAGCAGTGGCGTTGGTTTTTAACCCTCGCTACTACTAAGTGGTCTCTACCGTGCCCCTGGACCATGCCATAGTAGTAGCGATGGTTAAAAACCCGCGCTACTACTAAATACTAGGTTTCAAAATCTACCCCCCCCCCCCTGATCACCTTTTCAGTTTAAAAAAAATAAAAGAAAATGATGAAAATGTCAAAAAAATAAAAGAAAATAAGTTTCTCATGTGATATGTGGTCTAGTTGATGGGAAAATTTGCAAATATGAATTTCGACTTTATTTGCAAAATCTCTCGAGAATTTGTAAAAATGGGCATAACTTTTGCATACTAACTCGGATGAAAAAGTTTTTTATATGAAAAATCATCTACTCGAAAAGGAAGTGCGTCCGGGCAAAAAAAAAGATTCGCCTTCCTGACTGCTGGGACCCACCAGCTACATCTTCGCACGCAAGGAAGTGCGTCCAGTCTAAAAAAACGATTCGCCCCTCTGACTTCTACGACCCACCATCTACATTTTCGCACGCAAGGAAGTGCCTGACAGTCGGGACCCACCTGGTCGCGATCGTGTACGTACATACTGGACGTTCTAGAGGCGCGCACGTGTCATAGTAGAGGCGCGCACGTAGCATGTACACGTACGTACAGTGGTCAGGGTGCAAGAAGGAAAATACGGCCACGTATGTGTACATACGGGCGGGGTCTCGAACGCCAACTCGCGCATACATACGACGAGGGCTCGTGTACATGGCTGGGTCGGAACGGAGAAACAACGTCGGCATCGTGTTCATGGGGAGCCAACCGGTTGGGTCAGAACGGAATGCGTGGTCGTGTTCATCGGGAGGGCTTGGACGGAACAGGCGATGGAAACGAGGCCTAGCGTACCGCACAACGGAGGAAACAGACCTCCTACGTTCGGAATGGGGTCATGTTGATCGGAAGGGGTGTGGCGTACCGCAAAACGGAGGAAACGGACCTCCTACGGTCGAAACGGGGGTCCTGTTGATTGGGAGGGATGTGGCATACCGCAAAACGCACGAAACGGAGTTGTGTTCGAGCGCCACGGTTGAAACGGGGGTCCTGTTCATCGGGAGGGGTGCAGCGTACTGCAAAACGGACGAAACGGACTTGTGTTGGAGCGCTACGGTCAAAACGGGGGTCTTGTTCATCGGGAGGGGCGTGGCGTACCGCAAAACGATACTCCACAGGATACTGTTCACCTCCACCGTCGACCACCTCCAGCCTCCACGGTCTACCGTCGACCTCCTCTAGACTCCACGGGCTCCTGTTCATGCAGCCTCCACCGCGCGCTACTCCACCGGCTACAGTTCATCCAGCCCTTCATCGTCTATTGTTCATCCAGCCCTCCACATCACGGGGTCCTGTTCAACCACCCCTCCACGGCCACCCCTCCACCGTCTACTGTTCATCCAGCCCTTCACACCACAGGGTCCTGTTCATCCAGAGGCAACGCCGCT
>NC_041393.1:709697567-709699875 GCF_002162155.2 Triticum dicoccoides
CTAGGGAAAAGCTTATACACAGACGCTTACTAGTAGCCAAGGTTAAAAACCCTCGCTACTGCTACTTACTAGTAGCGTAGGTTTTTAAACCTCGCTACTGCTAAGTTGATAGAAGTAGCGCAGGTTTTTAACCCTCGCTACTACTAAGCGGTCTCTACCGTGCCCCCCGGGACATGCCATAGTAGTAGCGCGGGTTTTTAACCCTCGCTACTACTAAGTTGATAGCAGTAGCGTTGGTTTTTAACCCTCGCTACTACTAAGTGGTCTCTACCGTGCCCCTGGACCATGCGATAGTAGTAGCGATGGTTATAAACCCGCGCTACTACTATGTTTTTACCCCTCGCTACTACGAATCGGTCTCAACCGTGCCCCTCGGGGACATGCCATAGTAGTAGCGAGGGGTAAAAACCCGCGCTACTACTAAATACTGGGTTTCAAACTCTAACCCCCCCCCTGTGGATCGCCTTTTCAGTTTTAAAAAAGATAAAAGAAAATGATGAAAATGTCAAAAAATAAAAGAAAATAAGTTTCCCATGTGATATGTGGTCTAGTTGTTGGGAAAATTTGCAAATATGAATTTCGACTTTATTTGCAAAATCTCTCGAGAATTTGTAAAAATGGGCATAACTTTTGCATACTAACTCGGATGAAAAAGTTTTTTATATGAAAAATCATCTACTCGAAAAGGAAGTGCGTCCAGGCAAAAAAACGATTCGCCCCCCTGACTGCTGGGACCCACCAGCTACATCTTCGCACGCAAGGAAGTGCATCCGGGCTAAAAAAACGATTCGCCCCTCTGACTGCTGGGACCCACCAGCTACATTTTCGCACGCAAGGAAGTGCCTAACAGTCGGGACCCACCTGGTCGAAGCGTACGTAGCATTGTCATTCTGGTCGTGAACGTGTACGTACATACTGGTCATTGTAGATGCGCGCACGTGTCGTAGTAGAGGCGCACACGTAGCATGTACACGTACGTACAGTGGCCAGGGTGTAAGAAGGAAAATACGGCCATGTATGTGTACATACGGGCGGGGTCTGGAACGCCTACTCGCGCATACATACGACGAGGGCTCGTGTACATGGCTGGGTCGGAGCGGAGAAACAGCGTCGTCGTCGTGTTCATGGGGAGCCAACCGGCTGGGTGGGAACCGAATGCGTGGTCGTGTTCATCGGGAGGGCTTGGACGGAACAGGCGATAGAAACGAGGCCTGGCGTACCACACAACGGAGGAAACAGACCTCCTACGTTCGGAATGGGGTCCTGTTGATCGGAAGGGGTGTGGCGTACCGCAAAACGGAGGAAATGGACCTCCTACGGTTGAAACGGGGGTCCTGTTGATTGGGAGGGGTGTGGCGTACCGCAAAATGGACGAAACGGAGTTGCGTTGGAGTGCCACGGTCGAAACGGGGGTCCTGTTCATCGGAGGGGTGTGGTGTACCGCAAAACGGACGAAACGGACTTGTGTTGGAGCGCTACGGTCGAAACGGGGGTCTTGTTCATCGGGAGGGCTGTGGCGTACCACAAAACGGGACTCGACAGGATACTGTTCATCTCCACCGTCGACCACCTCCAGCCTCCACGGGCTACCGTCGACCTCCTCTAGCCTCCATGGGCTCCTGTTCATGCAGCCTCCACCGCGCGCTACTCCACGGGCTACAGTTCAACCACCCCTCCACCGTCTACTATTCACCAGCCCTCCACCGCCTATTGTTCATCCATCCCTCCACACCACGGGGTCTTGTTCAACCACCCCTCCACGGCCACCCCTCCACCGTCTACTATTCATCCAGCCCTCCACACCACGGGGTTCATCCAGAGGCAACGCCACCGCTCACTGTTCATCCAACCCCCCCCCCCACCAGCACCACCACTACTAGGGAAAAGCTTATACACATACGCTTACTAGTAGCGAGTGTTAAAAACCCTCGCTACTGCTACTTACTAGTAGCGCAGGTTTTTAAACCTCGCTACTACTAAGTTGATAGCAGTAGCGCGGGTTTTTAACCCTCGCTACTACTAAGCGGTCTCTACTGTGCCCCTCGGGACATGCCATAGTAGTAGCGCGGGTTTTTAACCCTCGCTTCTACTAAGTTGATAGCAGTGGCGTTGGTTTTTAACCCTCGCTACTACTAAGTGGTCTCTGCCATGCCCCTGGACCATGCCATAGTAGTAGCGATGGTTATAAACCCGCGCTACTACTAAGTTTTTACCCCTCGCTACTACTAATCGGTCTCAACCGTGCCCCTCGGGGACATGCCATAGTAGTAGCGAGGGGTAAAAACCCGCGCTACTACTAAATACTGGG
>NC_041393.1:709700255-709704135 GCF_002162155.2 Triticum dicoccoides
CAGTTTTAAAAAATAAAATAAAATGATGAAAATGTCAAAAAAAATAAAAGAAAATAAGTTTCCCATATGATATCTATCTATCTATCTATACCTATACTAATTACAGACTCCCAAGAAATTACCACAATAATCAGTAATTAGGAGCCGTTAATCCGGTGGGACCAAGTTATTACGGTGGATATTAGCCCAATAATTCCAATAATTACCATATTAATCATAAAACATGGGCCGTTCACCAGCAGGATCAAATAAAGAGATCAGATCATTTTTTTAAGTTGAAAAAGAGGTCAAATCCTAATTTCCTTCAATCTGTTGTTCCACCGTGGCTTCCTCCATATTCTTTCTCCCCATGAAAAATATTCCACCATCCCTTTGTCCCCATGTAAAGCAAAACCACTATTCCACCGTCCCTCCCTTTCTATTTTATCTCTCACGCTCATGAAACCTATTCCACCATCCCTTCTCTCTCCTCCATAGAAAACTCTCTCAAACTGATTCAAGCATGTTGGGCATGGATCTGGCGTACTCAAGGGGCTTGCTTCCTCAATTTGTTCCTCATCTAGATCAAGTTCTTTTTTCTCGCACTATTTTTTTGCTGATGTTTATCCGTTTGCTATTCTATCTTTTCTCACGGATTCAGATTCAAATAGTTTTTCTTTTGTGATTTGTTGGTGTTGTGCTCGAATCTACTCCTAAAAACTGCAGCCACTCTAAAATTCTGGGCAACCTCCAATTTGTGAGCGAGATGTGGCCCACCAGGCCACCCTTCAGATCTGATGTGGTAGGTGACGAGCAGATCAATTCATCTAGATGAAGTTCATGCGCCGGCCATGTAGATCCACATGGCAGCATACTGCAGGGTGTAGCCATCAGAGGATGCTCCCCCCAATTTGTTTCCCACTAATAGTTTGATAGCAGATCGATCCCTTTATCTGGTTTTCATGGTGGCAGTCGTGCACCCTGATGCCGCAGCCACACGCACACACAGACACACCATTGGTTCTGAACTGTTTTTTTTCATCTGATTGAGACAAATCCATCTAGCCGAAGTGCATGGCACAGACCATGTTGATACTCCAGATGGCGGCATACTACAGCTGCAGGGTCTAGCCATCGGATCATGCACGCCCAATTCGTTGCACACTAACAGTGATGATAGATCCATCCCTATATCTGGCTTTATGGTTGCTGTCATGTTAATGTTGTAGACAGATAACCTGCACGATGATGCCCCAGCCACAGCGACACACAGACACACCATTGGGTCTGAATGATTTGTTTTCTCTCATTGCTTCATGTATTGAACTTTACAGTTGTATCCACACATCTTTGATTTTCCATTGTGTATCTTAGCATGTCAAATTTGGGCTATCTCTCAACGATTGTGTACCCCCAAACTTAATGTATCAATACTTCAGTTATGTGGATCTCAAGAATCATTGATCTCCAGTTATGTCCATATCAAGAAAGGTAAATTGACTCAAAGTATAAAAACCTAATCTGTTGTGTAGTACCATAATTAATTTTTACCTAGAACTCCATCAATCTTTTATTTTTTATATGTAAGAAAGACCACCAATTTTTATTTAAGTTTTTCTCCTTCAACCCACGTATGACAAGAGGCAGCGCGCTGCATCGTGTATGCCGTAGTTGGCAAGGTTGCGAGATCATATATATAGCTAACTGATTTGATTTTGGTTATCAACCAGATATATTTGGATGATGAATTAGTTTGTTATATGGCTGGCCGATGATTCCAATGTTGGATTCCTAAGCTCAAGCATTCAGTATCTTGAGAGAAACTAAACTACCTGACGTGCATGCAAACCAACGTCATTAGCTACGACACTTACTAATTTGTTCTTTGTGGCGATGGTGAGGCAGAAATTCGCAGCAATGTGGATGAAGATAATAAGATCTCATTTACATGGCCCCAGACCTACAAGGGATGGTGTCGCAGTAATAACTGTGGTGGAAACGAGATGATTCAGTCTCAGATGCATGTATACAGGTTCACATGTATGATTATTTTTCTTGAAGGAATTACAGATCCTATAAATAATTTTCTTTTCAAAGTCTTTAATTCTCTTTGAGATGAAATAATCAGTTTTTAAATGCTATTGATTTGGTGTGAAGTGCATGCATGAACGCATTCTGTTTACTGTTTGTTTCAGTTTTGTATTATTAGCAGGAGCACCAATGACAACCAGCGGGATGATCTAAGGCTGCTGGAACAGATACAAATAAATTAATCCCAATGTAGAGAAGTTACGTCATGTAAAATTCAGATGTAGAAAGGATGTGATACTCGCAAATGTTAGAGTAAGAATAGAGAAAAAAATATATGTACTGTACAAGCTCAACGCTTCCACTACACCTACAAATTGCTAAATACTAGGCATGCATTTATGCTTATCATGTATATATGGCTACCTCTCATTTAATCCTGAAGTTTAAAGATTTTGTGAATGTTAATTTATGACCTGTTCTGATAATTTGTTTTTAATTAAGTTCAATATTGTTTGGGTGATATATAGTTTAAAACACTTTCCAAAAATTTGTAAATAATCTTAGAACTATAGTTTTGAAGTTAGTATTGCTTCTGACTAACTTATTGGCAGGGTAGAACAGATGGTCGATTGATCTTTTAATGTTGACGAGATTGATCAGGCTGATCTACAACCTGATCATTGTCACTTTATATATGAAATGATCTAATATAACTAAATATATGGTATATAGCCGAGAAAAGTGACAACTTCATCATGTTGACGGTAATTGGAACAAAAAGTAGCTGGTACATCTTAATGTCTAGCCCCAAACAAGATGAGAAGGGTACAGACAACATCACTTCGGGGTTATGTTAATGGTTGTTTTCTATAAATGAATATAACACGTAAATGTAATAATATAGGATATGCCTGACGAGGAGCAACTATGACTGATTAGAAAGTTTGGATGATGATCTCTGATCAAAGCATGAGTTTAGAGAAGTCATGGGAGTTTGACCAAAGTTCCTTACAGGAGATACAGTTTACTCTAATCACAAAGAACAATAGTCATTTTAGGGGGGAATCAATATAAAAAATCCTTTTTACTAACCAAAGGGAAGTTTAGCTTGGAGCTATAATACCGAGCAGTTTGCTAACCATTGCCTTTATAATGTGTAACTCCATAAACTAGCTTTTTTAGGATCATTATTCTTCTACCTGCGGTGCTTCCAAGCTAGCAGAAGAGAAGTGCTCCTAAATCTATCACTAGAACAAGAGACTTGATATTTTATATCCAAGTTGATTCAAATACAAATGCGCTTCCCCATATTTATGAAGTAATAGAGAAAAAATTGTATGTCTTATGTGACTTAAATTTACTTTTCAAAAAGGATTTTCTTTTCATATATGTAGAGGGATGCAAATTATATACTACTAGCGGAAAGGTCCACTTGAAAAGAAGTATACAAATAAACTGAGTGCAAATAAAAGTGTGCACAATGATGCACTTCAAACATAAATAGAGTTGTGTTAAAAAAACGTAAACGGAACTGGAATCTTGAAGTTTTAATAAAATGTGAAATAAAATCTATACCTATACTAATTACAGACTCCCAACAAATTTCCACATTAATTAGAAATTAGGAACCGTTAATCTGGTGGGGCCGAGTTATTACGCCGTAGATCAATCCGGGAAATTCCCATGCTAAAAAAACCCATAGAAATTATGAGCCATCAGATGAAGTAGCAGATAGGAAGATCTCAACATGCGCTGCCTCTCTCCCAATCTCTCAGGACTCCATCCTTCCGCACGATCAGCTAAACAAAATAGATCTCCTAAAGGTCCCTAAACCTCCTCTCTGCCTCCCCATCGATCCCTTCCTCTGCCG
>NC_041393.1:709704320-709708518 GCF_002162155.2 Triticum dicoccoides
CCATCGATCCCTTCTTCTGCCGCCACACCACAACCAAGAAATCCTCATGCTTCCTCATCTTCGTCTCCCCATCAGGCCCTCCCTCCTGCCGCCACACCACAGCGTACTAACACGACCTCTAGGCTCACTACGGTCTGAAATTCTTGGTCATCAGAGAACCCTTTGTGTGCAGACATGGTGATAAGCGAGTCAGAGAAGTAGTGGGTACAGAAGATGGAGGCGAGTCATTGCCTTACGAGGTGTACTGCTAAGGATCTGAGGCAAATCATCCATATGTCTAGACGTTTGATCTTCTAGCCGGAGAGTCCTCACCCGTGGAAGCTCCATGAGTACTTGCTGGACTGTACGTGTACGTGGCTGCAAAGCCTGCATCCCGTTTCACCCGCAGAAAACTCAAGGTAACTGAATCCAGTGTGTTCGATCTTCTATATCTGCAAAACAATGGAATTCATTGCTGCAATTAATTTCAGGTTCTTCATTAAGCACGCATATGGCAGTTCGGATTGGGGCTGGAAGCCTAGCACATAATTGCATACCGATGGCAATCATAAATCAAATAGACGCGGATGAGTTCAACCCATGTCATAGTGCCCTAACGGCAGACCGTTGTGACTTAGATGAAGGCCTAGGTCAGCGTGAATGTTGACACTATATTTGTTATATTGCTGCATGGCAGAATAACACCATGAGAGGATCTCCGTCATGGTTGGAGAGCAAAGCATATGATGGCATTCAATTTTCAGGTAAGCAGATCAACATGCATGCTTTTGTTCTACGTTCTGCTTTTTAGAAACCGACAGTACCAGGCTATTGCGAAGTCGGAAGAAAAATGCAAGAAACAACTTCACGTGCAGCCTTTGCTATAGTCTCATTTGAGGAGAAAAACTGCTTTGAAAACTGAGACTGCTCAAGATGGTACCAGATATTTCACTTCTCATGTTTGTTATTCTGTTTTTCCTGAGCTCTAATTAGAGCGATTCTGTTTCTTCCCTTTTTACAGAATAGTATATACACTATAAATACAATTTAATTATAGCCTGAGAACCCAATAGCATCGGATGGCTAGCGGTCTCGACATCAGGGGCATGGAGACAAACTGGTATTGTTCAAGGGAGCACTGCCGGAGGCGTTGTTCCGCAAGACATGCATGTGTCCGTCAAGTTCAATAGACCAGTAAATTCAGGAGCTTCATACATACATGTTCAGGTATAAAATCATTTGTTATACACAAACGATATTCACAATGTGGATAGCAATTTCGACTATGCAATACAAGCACAGCTGCAGGCGTGCATATATATGCATGAACAAAAGTATGTCTCTGTTAACCTATGGAGGGTACACTAATATTTGAAAAATATAATAACAATTTACATGTTACGTTATCACAATCTTAATTTCCTTTAAATTAAAAAGCTTTGTTCTCCGTAATCCCTTATCTATTGTCTCATTTCAAGCCTTAAAGAATTATGTGGGTGAGTTACTGGACCTCCCTTTCTGTTGTGTTGTGGCGGTTGCTACGCGTTCAGGCAGGAGTGGTTTCAGGTAAGCATCATGGTTCTTCAACTACTGCTAGTATGGTCAAATGTGAAATCATACCAAATCGTTTCATCGGACAAAAGTTTCAGGTGACCATCATGGTTATTTGACTGGTGAAAATCCGGACAAAGTTTGGCAAGTTATTAAAAAGCTTCAATTATAGGACAACGTCTTATGAGCTACTTATATGTGATACGTCAATGGAACACATTCTAATCATGGAATATATAAGATTTCAGACATTAAGTTCTGAACCTGCTGTCCAGAGAAGATTAGACGAAAAAATTTGATGAAGATTTTATCACATGGTTTGGTACGTTAGTTCTTAACGGTAGAAAATTCTATTACGCAAATTTTTCTATTAATATGTCATTTTAATTTTATGTTAATGAGGGATTTCGATATCCCTGGAATAGTGGAAATAGAAAATAGATGTTACGACTTCCTTACAATTATAGTCGCCTTTCTTATTCTTTTGCATATACAAATATTTGTGTACATCCAAACCAGAGAGAAGTGGTGTGAACGACAACGTGCATAGTGCTTGAGAAGAAAATCATTTTTTTGTAATTGAAAAATTTAAGAAAGCTAAATTGCATAGTGTTGCATATTTAACAAGTATGTCATTTTTATATTCAATATTTGAATGTCCATGTATTTGCATAACTTTTAATATGTACCAGCAAATTATCTTTGTGTCCCATTGTTAGCACAGTTTATAAAAAAAAGTGTAAAATAATGATAATTATAAAGCATCTCTATAAAATAGCAAGCTATTACATGAATCTTAAGATGAAACATTACTATAACCAATTGTTAAGTGTTAGCTATTATACTATAGAGATCCTAAGTCATTTATTTCCAATTTCTAAATAATTAATCACTCATTTGACTTTATTTCGCATGTTAATATTGTCTTAACTAAAATTTTCTAATCCCATCTATACATATAGATTTTTAAACGGATGCAAATATAATATGCAAAGTATATTGAAAAAAAAAGGAAGTATAAGAACTAGACAGTCCATGTAGGCCACATGATAAACTTAAATTCAAAAGGACATAAAATTCAAATTAGCACTCGCTTTTGTAGGCTAGCCCGTCCGAATGCATGGGTTGACGACTAGTAATGAAAATTGTGCTGATCAAATCCATCAAAATAAAAATAAGGAACCCAAATATACTCTTTATGCATAATTAGAAGAATAAACTATAAATTTGAAAAAGTCACTATTGTAGCAAATTCAATATCGATAAAAGGCACACATTTATGAAGCATGCAGTAGCCAAATAACTACAATGCACCTAAAATCATAGAAAGTAGTTACAAGTATTTTTTACACTAGCCCGTGCGAATGCACGGGTTGGCGACTAGTGTGGTCTAGTTGTTGGGAAAATTTGCAAATATGAATTTCGACTTTATTTGCAAAATTTCTCGAGAATTTGTAAAAATAGGCATAACTTTTGCATACTAACTCGGATGAAAAAGTTTTTTATATGAAAAATCATCTACTCAAAAAGGAAGTGCGTCTGGGCAAAAAAAACGATTCGCCCCCCTGACTACTGGGACCCACCAGCTACATCTTCGCACGCAAGGAAGTGCGTCCGGGCTAAAAAAAACGATTCGCCCCTTTGACTGCTGGGACCCACCAGCTACATTTTTGCACGCAAGGAAGTGTCTGACAGTCGGGACCCACCTGGTCGAAGCGTACGTAGTGTTGTCATTCTGGTCGCGAACGTTTACGTACATACTGGTCGTTGTAGAGGCGCGCACGTGTCGTAGTAGAGGCGCGCACGTAGCATGTACATGTACGTACAGTGGCCAGGGTGCAAGAAGGAAAATACGGCCACGTATGTGTACATACGGGCGGGGTCTCGAACGCCTACTCGCGCATACATACGGCGAGGGATCGTGTACATGGCTGGGTCGGAACAGAGAAACAGCGTCGTCGTCGTGTTCGTGGGGAGCCAACCGGCTGGGTCGGAATGGAATGCGTGGTCATGTTCATCGGGAGGGCTTGGACGGAACATGCGATGAAAACGAGGCCTGGCGTACCGCAGAACGGAGGAAACAGACCTCCTATGTTCGGAATGGGGTCCTATTGATCGGAAGGGGTGTGGCGTACCGCAAAACGGAGGAAACGAACCTCCTACAGTCAAAACGGGGGTCCTGTTGATTGGGAGGGGTGTGGCGTACCGCAAAACGGACGAAACGAAGTTGTGTTGGAGCGCCACGGTCGAAACGGGGGTCCTGTTCATCGGGAGGGGTGTGGCGTCCGGCAAAACGGACGAAACGGACTTGTGTTGGAGCGCTACGGTCGAAACCGGGGTCTTGTTCATCGGGAGGGGTGTGGCGTACCGCAAAACGGGACTCCACAGGATACTGTTCATCTCCACCGTCGACCACCTCCAGCCTCCAAGGGCTACCGTCGACCTCCTCTAGCCTCCACGGGCTCTTGTTCATCCAGCCTCCACCGCGCGCTACTCCACCAGCTACAGTTCAACCACCCCTCCACTGTCTACTGTTCATCCAGCCCTCCACCGTCTATTGTTCATCCAGGCCTCCACACCACGGGGTCCTGTTCAACCACCCCTGCACGGCCACCCCTCCACCATCTACTGTTCATCCAGCCCTCCACACCACGGGGTCCTGTTCATC
>NC_041393.1:709709110-709710423 GCF_002162155.2 Triticum dicoccoides
ATGATGAAAATGTCAAAAAAATAAAAGAAAATAAGTTTCCCATGTGATATGTGGTCTAGTTGCTGGGAAAATTTGCAAATATGAATTTCGACTTTATTTGCAAAATCTCTCGAGACTTTGTAAAAATGGGCATAACTTTTGCATACTAACTCGGATGAAAAAGTTTTTTATATGAAAAATCATCTACTTGAAAAGGAAGTGCGTCCGGGCAAAAAAAAAACGATTCGCCCCCTTGACTGCTGGGACCCACCAGCTACATCTACGCACGCAAAGAAGTGCGTCCGGGCTAAGAAAACGATTCGCCCCTCTGACTGCTGGGACCCACCAGCTACATTTTCGCATGCAAGGAGGTGCCTGACTGTCGGGACCCACCTGGTCGAAGCATATGTAGCGTTGTCATTCTGGTCGCGAACGTGTACGTACATACTGGTCGTTGTAGAGGCGCACGTGTCATGGTAGAGGTGCGCACGTAGCATGTACACGTACGTACACTGGCCAGGGTGCAAGAAAGAAAATACAGCCACGTATGTGTACATACGGCGAGGGCTCGTGTACATGGCTGGGTCAGAACGGAGAAACAGCGTCGTCGTCGTGTTCATGGGGAGCCAACCGGCTGGGTCGGAACGGAATGCGTGGTCGTGTTCATCGGGAGGGCTTGGACGGAACAGGCGATGGAAACGAGGCCTGGCGTACCGCACAATGGAGGAAACAGACCTCCTACATTCGGAATGGGCCCCTATTGATCGGAAGGGGTGTGGCGTATCGCAAAACGGAGGAAACTAACCTCCTACGGTCGAAACGGGGGTCTTGTTGATTGGGAGGGGTGTGGCGTACTGCAAAATGGACGAAACGGAGTTGTGTTGGAGCGCCACGGTCGAAACGGGGGTCATGTTCATCAGGAGGGGTGTGGCGTACCGCAAAACGGACGAAACGGACTTGTGTTGGAGCGCTACGGTCAAAACTGGGGTCTTGTTCATCGGGAGGGGTGTGGCGTACCGCAAAACGGGACTCCACAGGATACTGTTCATCTCCACCGTCGACCAGATCCAGCCTCCACGGGCTACCGTCGACCTCCTCTAGCCTCCACGGACTCCTGTTCATCCAACCTCCACAGCGCGCTACTCCACCGGCTATAGTTCAACCACCCCTCCACCATCTACTGTTCATCCAGCCCTCCAACATCTATTGTTCATCCAGCCCTCCACACCATGGGGTCCTATTCAACAACCCCTCCACCACCACCCCTCCACCATCTACTGTTCATCCAGCCCTCCACACCACGGGGTCATGTTCATCCAGAGGCAACGCCACCG
>NC_041393.1:709710433-709712182 GCF_002162155.2 Triticum dicoccoides
AAAATAAATAAAAGAAAATGATGAAAATGTCAAAAAAAAAATAGGTTTCCCATGTGATATGTGGTCTAGTTGTTGGGAAAATTTGCAAATATGAATTTCGACTTTATTTGCAAAATCTCTCGAGAATTTGTAAAAATGGGCATAACTTTTGCATACTAACTCGGATGAAAAAGTTTTTTATATGAAAAATCATCTACTCGAAAAGGAAGTGCGTCCGGGCAAAAAAAACGATTCGCCCCCTAACTGATGGGACCCACCAGCTACATCTTCGCACGCAAGGAAGTGCGTCCGGGCTAAAAAACGATTCGCCCCTCTGACTGCTGGGACCCACCAGCTACATTTTCGCACGAAAGAAAGTGCCTGACAGCCGGGACCCACCTGGTCGAAGCGTACGTAGCGTTGTCATTCTGGTCGTGAACGTGTACGTACATACTGGTCGTTGTAGAGGCGCGCACGTGTCGTAGTAGAGGCGCGCACGTAGCATGTACACGTACGTACAGTGGCCAGGGTGCAAGAAGGAAAATACGGCCACATATCTGTACGTACGGGCGGGGTCTCGAATGCCTACTCGCGCATACATACGGCGAGGGCTCGTGTACATGGTTGGGTCGGAACGGAGAAAAAGCGTCGTCGTCGTGTTCGTGGGGAGCCAACCGGCTGGGTCGGAACGGAATGCGTGGTCGTGTTCATCGGGAGGGCTTGGACGGAACATGCGATGGAAACGAGGCCTGACGTACCGCACAATGGAGGAAACAGACCTCCTACGTTCGGAATGGGGTCTTGTTGATCGGAAGGGGTGTGGCGTACCGCAAAACGGAGGAAACGGACCTCCTAAGGTCGAAACAGGGGTCCTGTTGATTGGGAGGGGTGTGGCGTACCGCAAAGCGGATGAAACGGAGTTGTGTTGGAGCGCCACGGTCGAAACGGGGGTCCTGTTCATCGGGAGGGGTGTGGCGTACCGCAAAACGGGACTCCACAGGATACTGTTCATCTCCACCGTCGACCACCTCCAGCCTCCATGGGCTACCGTCGACCTCCTCTAGCCTCCAGGGGCTCCTGTTCATCCAGCGTCCACCGCGCGCTACTCCACCGGCTACAGTTCAACCAACACTCCACCATCTACTATTCATTCAGCCATCCACCATCTATTGTTCATCCAGCCCTCCACACCACGGGGTCATGTTCAACCACCCCTCCACGGCCACCCCTCCACCATCTACTGTTCATCCAGCCCTCCACACCACGGGGTCCTGTTCATCTAGAGGCAACACCACCGCTCACTGTTCATCTAACCCCCCCCCACCACCACCACTACTAGGGAAAAGCTTATACATAGACGCTTACTAATAGCGAGGGTTAAAAACCCTCGCTAATGCTACTTACTAGTAGAGCAGGTTTTTAAATCTCGCTACTACTAGGTTGATAGCAGTAGCGCAGGTTTTTAACCCTCCCTACTACTAAGCGGTCTCTACTGTGCCCCCCGGGACATGCCATAGTTGTAGCGCGGGTTTTTAACCCTCGCTACTACTAAGTTGATAGCAGTACCGTTTGTTTTTAACCCTCACTACTACTAAGTGGTCTCTACCGTGCCCCTGGACCATGACATAGTAGTAGCGATGGTTATAAACCCGTGCTACTACTAAGTTTTTACCCCTCGCTACTACTAATCGGTCTCAACCGTGCCCCTCGGGGACATGCCATAGTAGTAGCGAGGGGTAAAAACCCGCGCTACTACTAAATACTGGGTTT
>NC_041393.1:709712339-709715357 GCF_002162155.2 Triticum dicoccoides
AATAAGTTTCCCATGTGATATGTGGTCTAGTTGTTGGGAAAATTGGCAAAATATGAATTTCGACTTTATTTGCAAAATCTCTTGAGAATTTGTAAAAATGGGCATAACTTTTGCATACTAACTCGGATGAAAAAGTTTTCTATATGAAAAATCATCTACTCAAAAAGG
Organism: Triticum dicoccoides; assembly: GCF_002162155.2. Classification (NCBI taxonomy): domain Eukaryota; kingdom Viridiplantae; phylum Streptophyta; class Magnoliopsida; order Poales; family Poaceae; genus Triticum; species Triticum dicoccoides. Next base: position 709,712,508 of record NC_041393.1, read on the forward strand.
AAGTGCGCCCGGGAAAAAAACGATTCGCCCCCATACTGCTGGGACCCACCAGCTATATCTTCGCACGCAAGGACATTCGTCCGGCCTAAAAAATTGATTCGCCCCCTGACTGCTGGGACCCACCAGCTTTATTTTCGCACGCAAGGAAGTGCCTGACAGTCGGGACCCACCTGGTCGAAGCGTACGTAGCGTTGTCATTCTGGTAGCGAACGTGTACGTACATACGGTCGTTGTAGAGGCACGCACGTGTCGTATTAGAGGCGCGCATGTAGCGTGTACACGTAGGTATAGTGGCCAGGGTGCAAGAAGGAAAATACGGCCAAGTATGTGTACACACGGGCGGGATCTTGAACGCCTACTCGCGCATACATACGGCGAGGGCTCGTGTACATGGCTGGGTTGGAACGGAGAAACAACGCCGTCGTCGTGTTCATGGGGAGCCAACCGGCTGGGTCGGAACGGAATGCGTGGTCGTGTTCATAGGGAGGGCTTGGACAGAACAGACGATGGAAACGAGGCCTGGCGCACCGCACAACGGAGGAAACATACCTCCTACATTCGGAATGGGGTCCTGTTGATCGGAGGGGGTATGGTGTACCGCAAAACGAAGGAAACGGACCTCCTATGGTCGAAATGGGGGTCCTGTTGATTGGGAGGGGTGTGGCGTACCGCAAAACGGACGAAACGGAGTTGTGTTGGAGCGCCACGGTGGAAACGGGGGTCCTGTTCATCGGGAGGGGTGTGGCGTACCACAAAACGGACGAAACGGACTTGTGTTAGAGCGCTACGGTCGAAACGGGGGTCTTGTTCATCGGGAGGGGTGTGGCGTACCACAAAACGGGACTCCACAGGATACTGTTCATCTCCACCGTCGACCACCTCCAGCCTCCATGGGCTACCGTCAACCTCCTGTAGCTTCCACGGGCTCCTGTTCATCCAGCCTCCACCGCACGCTACTCCACAGGCTACAATTCAACCAACCCCCCACCCCACCCACCACCACTACTACTAGGGAAAAGCTTATACACAGACGCTTACTAGTAGCGATGGTTAAAAACCCTCGCTACTTCTACTTACTAGTAGCGCAGGTTTTTAAACCTTGCTACTACTAAGTTGATAGCAGTAGCGCAGGTTTTTAACCCTCGCTACTACTAAGCGGTCTCTACCGTGCCCCCCGGCACATGCCATAGTAGTAGCGTGGGTTTTTAACCCTCGCTACTACTAAGTTGATAGCAGTAGCGTTGGTTTTTAACCCTCGCTACTACTAAGTGGTCTCTACCGTGCCCCTGGACCATGCCATAGTAGTAGCGATGGTTATAAACCTGTGCTACTACTAAGTTTTTACCCCTCGCTACTACTACTCGCTCTCAACCGTGCCCCTCGGGGACATGCCATAGTAGTAGCGAGGGGTAAAAACCCGCGCTACAACTAGATAGTGGGTTTCAAACTCCCCCCCTTGTGGATCGCCTTTTCAGTTTTCAAAAAATAAAAGAAAATGATGAAAATGTCAGAAAAATAAAAGAAAATAAGTTTCCCATGTGATATGTGGTCTAGTTGTTGGGAAAATTTGCAAATATGAATTTCGATTTTATTTGCAAAATATCTCGAGAATTTGTAAAAATGGGCATAACTTTTGCATACTAACTCGGATGAAAAAGTTTTTTATATGAAAAATCATCTACTCGAAAAGGAAGTGCGTCCGGGCAAAAAAAAACGATTCGCCCCCCTGACTGCTGGGACCCACCAGCTACATCTTCGCAGGCAAGGAATTGCATCCGGGCTAAAAAATGATTCTCCCCTCTGAGAGCTGGGACCCACCAGCTACATTTTCGCACGCAAGGAAGTGCCTGACAGTCGGGACCCACCTGGTCGAAGCGTACGTAGCGTTGTCATTCTGGTCGCGAACGTGTACATACATACTGGTCATTGTAGATGCACGCACGTGTTGTAGTAGAGGGGCACACGTAGCATGTACACGTAGTACAGTGGCCAGGGTGCAAGAAGGAAAATACGGCCATGTATGTGTACATACGGGCGGCGTCTCAAACGCCTACTCGCGCATACATACGGCAAGGGCTCGTGTACATGGCTAGGTCGGAACGGAGAAACAGCGTCGTCGTCGTGTTCATGGGGAGCCAACCGGCTGGGTGGGAACGGAATGTGTGGCCGTGTTCATCGGGAGGGCTTGGACGGAACAGGCGATAGAAACGAGGCCTGGCGTACCGCACAACGGAGGAAACAGACCTCCTACATTCGGAATGGGGTCCTGTTGATCGGAAGGGGTGTGGCGTACCGCAAAACGAAGGAAACGGACCTCCTACGATCGAAACGGGGGTCCTGTTGACTGGGAGGGGTGTGGCGTACCGCAAAATGGACGAAACGGAGTTGCGTTGGAGCGCCACGGTCGAAACGGGGGTCCTGTTCATCGGAGGGGTGTGGTGTACCGCAAAATGGACGAAACGTACATGTGTTGGAGCGCTACGGTTGAAACGGGGGTCTTGTTCATCGGGAGGGGTGTGGCGTACCGCAAAACGGGACTCCACAGGATACTGTTCATCTCCACCGTCAACCACCTCCAGCCTCCACGGGCTACCGTCGACCTCCTCTAGCCTCCACGGGCTCCTGTTCATCCAGCCTCCACCGCGCGCTACTCCACGGGCAACAGTTCAACCACCCCTCCAACGTCTACTGTTCATCCAACCCTCCACCGTCTATTCTTCATCCATCTTTCCACACCACGGGTCTTGTTCAACCACCCCTCCACGGTCACCCCTCCACCGTCTACTGTTCATCCAGCCCTCCACACCACGGGGTTCATCCAGAGGCAACGCCACCGCTCACTGTTCATCC
>NC_041393.1:709716095-709725638 GCF_002162155.2 Triticum dicoccoides
AGTTTAAAAAAAATAAAAGAAAATGATGGAAATGTCAAAAAATAAATAAAAGAAAATAAGTTTCCCATGTGATGTCTATCTATCTATACCTATACTAATTATAGGCTCCCAAGAAATTGCCACAATAATCAGTAATTAGGAGCCGTTAATCCGGTGGGACCAAGTTATTACGGTGGATATTAGCCCAATAATTCCAATAATTACCATATTAATCATAAAACATGGGCCGTTCACCAGCAGGATCAAATAAAGAGATCAGATCGTTTTTTAAGTTGAAAAAGAGGTCAGATCCTAATTTCCTTCAATATGTTGTTCCACCGTGGCTTCCTCCATATTCTTTCTCCCCATGAAAAATATTCCACCATCCCTTTGTCCCCATGTAAAGCAAAACCACTATTCCACCGTCCCTCCCTTTCTATTTTATCTCTCACGCTCATCAAACCTATTCCACCATCCCTTCTCTCTCCTCCATAGAAAACTATCTCAAACTGATTCAAGCATGTTGGGCATGGATCTGGCGTACTCAAGGGGCTTGCTTCCTCAATTTGTTCCTCATCTGGATCAAGTTCCTTTTTCTCGCACTATTTTTTTGCTGATGTTTATCCGTTTGATATTCTATCTTTTCTCACGGATTCAAATTCAAATAGTTTTTCTTTTGTGATTTGTAGGTGTTGTGCTCGAATCTACTCCTAAAAACTGCAGCCACTCTATAATTCTGGGCAACCTCCAATTTGTGAGCGAGATGTGGCCCACCAGGCCACCCTTCAGATCTGATGTGGTAGGTGACGAACAGATCAATCCATCTAGATGAAGTTCATGCGTCGGCCATGTAGATCCACATGGCGGCATACTGCAGGGTCTAGCCATCAGAGGATGCTCCCCCCAATTTGTTTCCCACTAATAGTTTGATAGCAGATCGATCCCTTTATCTGGTTTTCATGGTGGCAGTCGTGCACCCTGATGCCACAGCCACACGCACACACGGACACACCATTGGTTCTGAACTGTTTTTTTCATCTGATTGAGACAAATCCATCTAGCCGAAGTGCATGGCACAGACCATGTTGATACTCCAGATGGCGGCATACTACAGCTGCTGGGTCTAGCCATCGGATCATGCACGCCCAATTCGTTGCACACTAACAGTGATGGTAGATCCATCCCTATATCTGGCTTTATGGTTGCTGTCATGTTAATGTTGTAGACAGATAACCTGCACGATGATGCCCCAGCCACAGCGACACACAGACACACCATTGGGTCTGAATGATTTGTTTTCTCTCATTGCTTCATGTATTGAACTTTACAGTTGTATCCACACATCTTTGATTTTCCATTGTGTATCTTAGCATGTCAAATTTGGGCTATCTCTCAACGATTGTGTACCCCCAAACTTAATGTATCAATACTTCAGTTATGTGGATCTCAAGAATCATTGATCTCCAGTTATGTCCATATGAAGAAAGGTAAATCGACTCAAAGTATAAAAACCTAATCTGTTGTGTAGTACCATAATTAATTTTTACCTAGAACTCCATCAATCTTTTATTTTTTATATGTAAGAAAGACCACCAATTTTTATTTAAGTTTTTCTCCTTCAACCCACGTATGACAAGGGGCAGCGCGCTGCATCGTGTATGCCGTAGTTGGCAAGGTTGCGAGATCATATATATAGCTAACTGATTTGATTTTTGTTATCAACCAGATATATTTGGATGATGAATTAGTTTGTTATATGGCTGGCCGATGATTCCAATGCTGGATTCCTAAGCTCAAGCATTTAGTATCTTAAGAGAAACTAAACTACCTGACGTGCATGCAAACCAACGTCATTAGCTACGACACTTACTAATTTGTTCTTTGTGGCGATGGTGAGGCAGAAATTCGCACCAATGTGGATGAAGATAATAAGATCTTATTTACATGGCCCCAGACCTACAAGGGATGGTGTCGCAGTAATAACTGTGGTGGAAACGAGATGATTCAGTTTCAGATGCATGTATACAGGTTCACATGTATGATTATTTTTCTTGAAGGAATTACAGATCCTATAAATAATTTTCTTTTCAAACTCTTTAATTCTCTTTGAGATGAAATAATCAGTTTTTAAATGCTATTAATTTGGTGTGAAGTGCATGCATGAACGTATTCTGTTTACTGTTTGTTTCAGTTTTGTATTATTAGCAGGAGCACCAATGACAACCAGCGGGATGATCTAGGGCTGCTAGAACAGATACAAATAAATTAATCCCAATGTAGAGAAGTTACGTCATGTAAAATTCAGATGTAGAAAGGATGTGATACTCGCAAATGCTAGAGTAAGAATAGAGAAAAAATATATGTACTGTACAAGCTCAACGCTTCCACTACACCTACAAATTGCTAAATACTAGGCATGCTTTTATGCTTATCATGTATATATGGCTACCTCTCATTTAATCCTGAAGTTTAAAGATTTTGTGAATGTTAATTTATGACCTGTTCTGATAATTTGTTTTTAATTAAGTTCAATATTGTTTGGGTGATATATAGTTTAAAACACTTTCCAAAAATTTGTAAATAATCTTAGAACTATAGTTTTGAACTTAGTATTGCTTCTGACTAACTTATTGGCAGGGTAGAACAGATGGTCGATTGATCTTTTAATGTTGACGAGATTGATCAGGCTGATCTACAACCTGATCATTGTCACTTTATATATGAAATGATATAATATAACTAAATATATGGTATATAGCCGAGAAAAGTGACAACTTCATCATGTTGACGGTAATTGGAACAAAAAGTAGCTGGTACATCTTAATGTCTAGCCCCATACAAGATAAGAAGGGTACAAACAACAGCAGTTCGGGATTATGTTGATGGTTGTTTTCTATAAATGAATATAACACGTAAAGGTAATAATATAGGATATGCCTGACGAGGAGCAACTATGACTGATTAGAAAGTTTGGATGATGATCTCTGATCAAAGCATGAGTTTAGAGAAGTCATGGGAGTTTGACCAAAGTTCCTTACAGGAGATACAGTTTACTCTAATCACAAAGAACGATAGTCATTTTTGGGGGGAATCAATATAAGAATTCCTTTTTACTAACCAACGGCAAGTTTAGCTTGGAGCTATAATACCGAGCAGTTTGCTAACCATTGCCTTTATAATGTGTAACTCCATAAACTAGCTTTTTTAGTATCATTATTCTTTTACCTGCGGTGCTTCCAAGCTAGCAGAAGAGAAGTGCTCCTAAATCTATCACTAGAACAAGAGACTTGATATTTTATATCCAAGTTGATTCAAATACAAATGCGCTTCCCCATATTTATGAAGTAACAGAGAAAAAATTGTATGTCTTATGTGCTTAAATTTACTTTCCAAAAAGGATTTTCTTTTCATATATGTAGAGGGATGCAAATTATATACTACTAGCGGAAAGGTCGAGGTGAAATGAAGTATACAAATAAACTGAGTGCAAATTAAAGTGCGCACAATGATGCACTTCAAACGTAAATAGAGTTGTGTTAAAAAAACGTAAACGGAACTGGAATCTTGAAGTTTTAATAAAATGTGAAATAAAATAATGAAAATTGTGCAGATCAAATCCATCAAAATAAAAATAAGGAACCCAAATATACTCTTTATGCATAGTTTGAAGAATAAACTATAAATTTGAAAACGTCACTATTGTAGCAAATTCAATATCGATAAAAGGCACACATTTATGAAGCATGCAATAGCCAAATAACTACAATGCACCTAAAATCATAGAAAGTAGTTACAAGTATTTTTTACACTAGCCCGTACGAATGCACGGGTTCGCGACTAGTGTGGTCTAGTTGTTGGAAAAATTTGCAAATATGAATTTCGACTATATTTGCAAAATTTCTCGAGAATTTGTAAAAATAGGCATAACTTTTGCATACTAACTCGGATGAAAAAGTTTTTTATATGAAAAATCATTTACTCAAAAAGGAAGTGCGTCCGGGCAAAAAAAAAACAATTTGCCCCCTGACTACTGGGACCCACCAGCTACATCTTCGCACGCAAGGAAGTGCGTCCGGGCTAAAAAAATGATTCGCCCCTCTGACTGTTGGACCCACCAGCTACATTTTCGTACGCACGGAAATGTCTGACAGTCAGGACCCACCTGGTCGAAGCGTACGTAGCATTGTCATTCTGGTCGCGAACGTGTACGTACATACTGGTTGTTGTAGAGGCGCACGTGTCGTAGTAGAGGTGCGCACCTAGCATGTACACGTACGTACAGTGGCCCGGGTGCAAGAAGGAAAATACGGCCACGTATGTGTACATACGGGCGGGGTCTCGAACGCCTACTCGCACATACATACGGCGAGGGCTCGTGTGCATGGCTGGGTCGGAACGGAGAAACAGCGTCGTCGTCGTGTTCATGGGGAGCCAAACGGCTGGGTCGGAACGGAATGCGTGGTCGTGGTCATCGGGAGGGCTTGGACGGAACAGGCGATGGAAACGAGGCCTGGCGTACCGCACAACGGAGGAAACAGACCTCCTACGTTCGGAATGGGCCCCTATTGATCGGAAGGGGTGTGGCGTACCGCAAAACGGAGGAAACGAACCTCCTACGGTCGAAACAGGGGTCCTGTTGATTGGGAGGGGTGTGGCGTACCGCAAAACGGACGAAACAGAGTTGTGTTGGAGCGCCATGGTCGAAATGGGGGTCCTGTTCATCGGGAGGGGTGTGCTTTACCGCAAAACGGACGAAGCGGACTTGTGTTGGAGCCCTATGGTCGAAACTGGGATCTTGTTCATCGGGAGGGGTGTGGCGTACCGCAAAACGGGACTCCATAGGATACTGTTCATCTCCATCGTCGACCACATCCAGCCTCCACGGGCTACCGTCGACCTCCTCTAGCCTCCACGGGCTCCTGTTCATCCAGCCTCGACGGGGCGCTACTCCACCGGCTACAGGTCAACCACCCCTCCACCATCTACTGTTCATCCAGCCCTCCACCATCTATTGTTCATCCAGCCACTACTAGGAAAAGGCCTACTAATGGCGCATCTAATTTGGCCATTAATGGCGCATTAGTGGTGCGCTATTAGTGCCACGCCATTAGTATATTTTACTAATGGCGTACCACTGGTGCGCCATTAGTATCTGTGATACTAATGGCGCACCACAGGATGCGCCATTAGTATGCCTCCCAGGGGGCCATGTATACCCAGGTGCTTTGGCATACTAATAGCGCACAACAGCAAGATGCGCCATTAGTAACTTCGGCCTACTAATGGCGCACTGTCTAATGATGCGCCATTAGTATCCTTTGGCATACTAATGGCGCACTATGGTGTGATGCGCCATTAGTATGAATATTAGGTTTTTTTAATTTTTTATTTTCTGTTTTTTGCACAGGTTACAAAATGTATAATTGGACACAGCACACATCAACAACAGATTCATCGAATACAATAGAAGATTAGTCTCTGAATACAATTCATCATATTAGTCTCCGAATTGAAAAGAACAAACAAAGATAGAACATTATATTACAAGTCTCGAGACCGCGAGTAGCGAGTTTGTCTTCACATTACAAGTCGATATCGATCATCTAAACTACCATCACATAGAAGAGAGCTGCGGTCATCACGATGAGCATCATCACGATGAAACTCGTCTTCATCCGGTTCCTCCAACGCTCCCTCCCCTCTCCCGCTAGATAGCGGGCGTATCTAGATTCGGCCTCGGCCCTAGTGGTGTACCCTTTGTAATTGTTACCGCTGAATCGGTGAACCTGTCTCCGACACTCCTCCCAGTCGTCGTAGACTCCGGGAACCTTACCCTTGTACACGACATACGTCGGCATCGCTATGCACTAGCCAAACGAAACGTTAGTACCAATTCACAGACAATACATAAGCAATATATAAGTATGCAACAGAACGATCGGAAGAGAAAAGCAAGACATTAATAGCATCGATTACATCTAAGTTGAACGACTCTCGAAACCAAAGAGACATACTACAAGTTCATTAAAGTTTAATTACAACATGAGCCAATCGATGTTTCAGAACTAGACACAGCATCACTGCTTTCGACTCGACTCAAGGGACCGGAGCGTGGATGAAGCCGCCGTCTATCGTGGGAGTCATGAAAGAACGGGCGTTGTCAGCCTGCATTTGTAGCATTGTGTCGATGTCTCTGTTGGATGGTTGATTTCTGAGGTAGAACTGCCCCGAGGTACGAAGGACATCTTGATGGATGATTTCCGCAAACTCCGACTGGATGCGAAAGAATTCTTGTCGGAGGTCCGCGTGCTGGATTGCCGACACGCTCTTTGCCCAATCTTTGAGTTTACTCGGTAGCAGAAGTTGATGATGGTCCCGTACGATCGCCCGCATGTGATGGATGGTGTAGTAGGCACCCTTCTGACTGCCAGGCGGCTGCTTGACGCAGCAGAACGTCGTATTGTGGGAGAACACGTGGTTGTCGTACTTACGAATAGGCCTGCTGAAGGTGCTTCCAGATTTGGCATAGCCGGGGAGAACATCATCAAGAACCTTCTTGACATTTGTGAAGTCTACGTTCGACTGACGGTCCGGGTCGAAATATGTGGCCATGGAAAATTTGGGGCTTAGGAGGATGAGCGTGCAATGTGTGTCACTGCAGAAAACACGGAATGTTAAAAGAAAAATGATCGAAATCTAAGAATTCATATGTTACGGGCCGGTTGAGGGGAGGACTTACTCGGGAAAGTAAGGCACGAGGAAGTTATCCTTATCTTGGTTTGCTAGAATGACGCCTTCGAGGTAAGAACTCGCGACTTGCCGGTCCCCAGTGCTGCCCAAGATCTTGGCACGCATGTAGAAGGGGTCGACTATCACGATGTCCGGGGTCTTGTCGCGAATGATCCGCATCTCCATACTCAGCGAAAATAGCCGAACGAAGGTGTAGTGCAGCGGATGAAGGTTCATCATAGCGTGGATGTCATCAAACCGCAGGACGATCGTAAGCCCTTGCCCTCTGTCACCTTGGCCGCGAAAACCGGGTATGCCACATCCTTCTCTCTGAGACACCGCTTCTCCAAAGAAAGAACACTGTCATGCAGACTCCGCATAGCACCGGTTGCAGCATTGAGCATATTTGTTGGTAGCATCGCCCTACCCGCCACATGCACCCTCCTCGAGATATCCTCAGGTGAAGGTGGCCCGTCCTGAGCACGGATCGTACTCGGTGCCGGCTGGCTCGCACCCTTGTTAGTCTTTCTTTTGCGTGCCTTCTTCTTCTCCTGTAATGGGACCGAGTTCTGCTCACAGACCGCCTTCTTGAGTGTGTTTGGGCTGATAATATTTCGCACCTCGCCTATCTGAGGCTCGGTGAAGTCGGCAGTTGGAGGCGTCTCCTGAGAGCTGAACGGCAGACGGCGCCTGTTGCAACTTGGCTTCTCCGCGGTACCAGCTAGATCGCGCACATCTTTTGTTGGGTTGGGTTCTTGAGAAGGAGCCCCCATGAAGTCGCCATCGTACCCATGTTCGGCAAAGTACTGATCGACGTTGCCAAATGTATCGTCGTCGTAGTCTTTCTGATCCTGTGCCATATGCATGTTTGGATCCAGTGGCATAGGGATGTCCGGCACCGTTGCGGTGGTCTTGCCATGGGGCCGACTTGGCGCCGGTACGACTGGCGGTGTTGTCTTTGGGGTGGTGTCCCCCGCCTCCAAACGAATCTGGCTCTTCGGCCAAAGCAGGGGCCAGCTCAGGCAGGCGCTAAGGGTCATCACGTCATCATCGTCGGCCCCAACGGGTCGAATCGGAGGTAACTCGTCGCAGCCTGGCAGCACCCAAACCAGTTGAACCCTAAACAAGTTGGGTGGCATCTGGGTACCGTGGAACAAGGGGTTGCCCGGTTGAACGATTTGGCCCTTGGCGACATCGACCAACTCGTTGTTCACGAAGTGCAGGAGAGTGCACGGAACGTCGGCGGCGCCCTGTGAAAACATGTAGGGCGTCAGGGATGCCCAGTTAAAGGCAAGGAGATGAAGTCCTCGGCCGAGAGGCTTAATTAGTTACCGTGATGATGGCGTCGAGCTCGGCTAATGTCTAGGCACCGCCAACGGCGGGCCTGCAGTTGACGGAGGGGCCGCTTGCTGCAGGGGTGCCGGCCGGCGTACACCCGGGTGCATTAAGCTCCCATGCCGGCATCAGAGACACCAATGCCGCCTCCGCCGGAGACACCAATGGCCCCGCCATCGCATTCTGCGAGTTGCTGGCCGTGAAGCTAGGAATCGGGGGTGGCCCCTGTTGGCCGCCCGCAATCCATGCACTCAACCCCTGGATCAAGGTAGGCACAATGGCGGTGATCGTCTCTCCGAGTCGTTGTGCCACTTGCTCTTGGACAATCTCCGGAATCCGCGCCACCCGTGCCTTGAGTTCTTGAACCTCGCGCGCCTGGCTTTCCGAGCTGGTCTTTTTCTCCTTCCGCACACTAGCGGTATAGTATGACCCCCATTTTGTGGACAAGCCTTTGCCGGCCACACGACTAGCTGACGTCGGCTTACTGAGCTTATCCTTGTTCTTGAGCTAAATCTTAGGAGGCACTGTAAATAACAAGAGAGGAAACAGAGCATACCTGGTGTTGCCGACGCCACGGCGGTGACCAAGATGAAGGCTGTGGGGGGTGAAATCCAAGACGGTGAACACAGCCTCAACACCAGCGTTCTATCTCCAAAACGACCAATCTTGAGAGATCTGCCGGCCGAATCAGAGAGATAATTTGCATGTCACAAACTAGGAAAGATCCACCAGCAAGAAGAGCAGACTAAGAAAGAGTAATTACCAGGAGGAAGGGATGCTGGCTGCGTGAGATTTGGGAAGGAAGCGCGATGGAGAAAGGATTGGAGATAAAGCCGGGCGGGGCGCGGCCATGGGCGGTGGCGCGGCTGGCACCGAGCGCCGGGCAGGCCGAGGGCGCGACGGAGAGACAGGCGGCGGGGCGGCGGCGTCGGGAGAGGAGAGGGCGGCGTCGCGGCGTCGGGGGTCGGGGCGGAGACGAGGACGACGGGGCGGCAGCGTCGGGGCGGCGGGGTAGCGGCGTCGGGGCGGCGTCGAGGCGGTGGGGCAGGGGCGTCGGGGAAGGGGATCGAGGGCGAGGGCGAGGGAGAGAGAGGGGATAGCTAGGTGGGCCGCCAGGGAGGAACTATGGATGGGGGCGGCACAATACTAATGGCGCACCACACTTCGCTGCGCCATAAGTACATCCACACTAATGGCGCACCTCTCCCTGGTGCGCCATTAGTAAAAAAAAATCTGCTCGAGCCAACAGGTTATATTCCACCTGACCTGATCCACATCAAGCTCCCTCTACTAGCTCGACTGGTCAGCAGCCAGTTCTCACACCAGGAGGTCCTGGGTTTGATTCCCAGGCTCCACAATTTTTTTTTCCATTTAAAATGTTGTTTGATACTTATTTGTGTTTAAATATGTTCGAACTTGTTTAAATCATAACAATAATATTTTTTTATAAGACAGTAATATTTTTTAAAAAAATATCATCAAACAGTAATGCCGGTGGAG
>NC_041393.1:709725843-709737823 GCF_002162155.2 Triticum dicoccoides
GCGGCGGTTGAGTAGGGGAATCGAGGGTGCGGGGGCTCGGCGGCGGCCGGTGGACCGGGGGGTGCTCAGCGGCGAGGGGGACCGGATCTGGCGAGGTGGGATAGCGATCGAGATGGAGGGGGCTCGAGATCGAGTGTCCATGAAATTTAAAAATATTCATGATAGTTCAAAAAGTGCCCATGAAATACAATCAAGAAATGAAGGCTACGATTTAAATACAATCGCGATCTTAGCTAGCTATCTGTTCACATTCTTCTTGCCCTTCTTTTTCGCAAATGGAGTTCTTCTGTGGAACGGACGTCCTTTAGGTAGGGTGGTCCTGCTTCTTCTTGTGGTGTATGGTGCTACTTCATCATCATCGTCATGTTCGATCCGCGGGTCGCCGTACATGTCGAAGTCTTGCTCATTGGCTACTCCATCCATTCTGATGATCTTCCTTTTGCCTCTCCTCACGACAACACGACTGGGCTTTGGCGGGTCGGTAATGAAGAAGCATTGGTCCACTTGGGAAGCCAGTACCCATGGCTCATTTTTCGCGGTGACGTTTGCGCCCGCGGTCTTGGATATGGCTTCGGGTATAACCATGGTGGTGAAATATCGGTCTTCTTTTAGGACGCTCTTGGCCCATCTAAAACGGAACATCGGCACCTTCTCTCCAGCGTAGCTCAGCTCCTAGATCTCCTCGATCCTTCCGTAGTATCTGTCCTTGTCCTTACCGGTGTAGGATTCCATCGTTACCCCGGAGTTCTGATAACCATCGCTCTTCATGTCCTTGTCCTCGGTGTAGAATGTGTAGCCGTTGATATCGTACGCCTCATAGGTCATCAGGTTGTGCTCGGCGCCCTGTGACAAGGCGAATATGAGTTGTTCTTCCACGGAAGAATCCTCATGTAAAGGGTACGACAGAAGCTTCTGCTTGAACCAACGCGTGAAACATGAGTTGTGCTCTTTGAGTATATCTCCGTCCGTCCTCTGTTGGCCTCGGTCATTGTACGTCTTCTCAATAAAGGTTTTGTGCTCTACCACCCAAGGATCGACCACGTCTATGTGTTGTAGCGCGACTAGGTTTGCTCTTTCAAAGTCGGCGAGTCGACCCTCGAAGTCGACATGCATTTCGCGGCGACCCTCATGGTGACCCCATCCAGCGAGCCTGCCGAGGTGCCTGTTGACGGGCAGACCAACGGGGTTCTCGATGCCTAGATAATTCGTGCAGTAGGAGATGCACTCTTCGCTCAGAAAGCCCCTGGCTATACTTCCCTCTGGACGTGACATGTTCCGAACGTATCCTTTGATGACACCATTCATCCTTTCGAACGACATCATGCTGTGCAGGAACGTCGGCCCGAGTTGGATGATATCCTTCACGATATGGACCAGCAGATGCACCACAACATCGAAGAATGCGGGCGGCAAGTACATCTCAGGCTCGCATAGTGTCACCACGATCTCTTCTTGTAGCCTTCTGAGTTGCCTCACGCCAATCGACTTCCGAGAGATGACGTCGAAAAAGTTGCATAGGCCAAATAGCATTTCACGGACGTGCGCGTCCATGATCCCATGGATTGCAACTGGAAGTATCTGCGTCATCAGCACATGACAGTCGTGAGACTTCATCCCGCTGAACTTCCACTTCGCTGGGTCTAGGTATCTGCTTATCTTCCCCGCGTAACCGTAAGGAAGTTTTACTCCTAGGAGGCAGGTGAAAAACTGCTCGATCTCCTCCTGACTTAGAGTGAAGCACGCGGGAGGGTAGTCATTTCCGGTCTTCTTGGCCTTTTTGCCTTTGCGACGACTTTCTGTGTCCTGCTTCGCCTCATCATCATCATCATTATCATCATCATCATCATTAGCGTGAAGCTCCTGCCTGATGCCCATTGATTTCAAGTCTGCCCTTGCTTTCGGCCCATCTTTGGTCCTCTCTGGCATGTTAAGCAGGGTACCAAGCAGACTCTCGCACACGTTCTTCATGATATGCATGACATCAAGGCTGTGAGGCACACAGTTGATCTTCCAGTACGACAAGTCCCAGAAAACAGACCTCGTTTTCCATACCTTCAGCAGCAGCTCTGGCGCCTTTCGCTTCTTTCCCGGCAGTGGGCAATCTTTCCAATTTTTCAACAGCTTGTCTATTTCCTCGCCGCTCCTCGTACACGGGCGTTTTCGGGGTTCGGTTTCACCATCGAACAGATCCTTGCGTTTCCTCCACGGGTCATCATCGCGAAGCCACCTTCGATGTCCCATGAACACGGTTTTCGAAGACCCGGGATCTCTATCTAGCTGGCGATACGTTGTGTCATCCATGCATCTTACGCATCCAGAAAATCCGTGGACTACCTGCCCCGCGAGATATCCGTAACCGAGATAGTCGTGCACCGTCGTGAGCAGTGCGGCTCTCATAGGGAAATATTCTTTCTCTGCGGCATCCCACGTATTGGCTGGCGTTTTCCACAGCATGTCAAGCTCCTCTTTCAGCAGTCCCAGATATAGATTGATGTCGTTCCCTGGTTGTTTCGGCCCTTCAATTAGCATACCCATGTGAATGTACTTCCTCTTCATGCACAACCAGGGGGGAAGGTTGTACATCCAGACAAACACAGGCCAGGTGCTATGTGTGCTTATCTGGCTGCCAAACGGATTGACTCCATCGGTGCTCGCGCCCAGTACAATGTTCCTTGGATCGTTCCCAAATTCTCGGTATTCGAAGTTCAACGCTTGCCACTGGCTCGCATCCTTGTGACTCAGCATCTTGTCTTTTTTATCTATCTCCGGATCATTTGTGTCATCTTCTCGCTTCTTCTCCTCCCTATCCGCGTGCCAACGCAGGAGCTTTGCTACCTTAGGGTCCGCGAAATACCACTGCAGACGAGGAGTGATCGGAAAGTACCACACCACTTTTCGAGGAGCTTTCTTCCTCTTCTTGTATCGAGTGACGCCGCACACCGGACATATGGTAGACTCCGCGTGCTCGTCCCAATAAATGATGCAATTGTTCATTCACACATGGTATTTCACGTGCGGTAAATTGAGAGGACACACGATTTTCTTCGCCTCCTCCAAACTGGTCGGGCACTTGTTCCCCTTGGGAAGACGTTCGTGCCAGAATGACATGTTCTCGTCGAAGCATGCGTCAGTCATTTTGTGTTTTACCTTCTGTCACATCCCTGGTCCTGTTATGCACTAGGCTAGACCTCATGTGAGCATCATGTTTTAATTCAAATGAAATTTGAATTGAGGAATTCAGAGGCCTCAAAACCCTAAATAAAAGAAGGGCAAAAACCCTAAAATCTCATCCATTGTTCCAAAATGCTCTTCTTAGATGTTTAATATTTTTGGCAAGGGTTTCGATCCAAACCAAAAATAATGAACATTTTAAAAGGATTTATTTTGGGACTTTGAATTTAAATCAATACTATTTTGAATTTGAACTTATATCCAAATATTACTGAATATATGTTCAAATAACTGATTTTTATGTGCTTTGGTATAATCCCTTTGTGCTAAATAAAATGTTCAGGGGAATTTTGTCACTGTCTTTGAATTTGTTTTATTTCAAAACAGTGGCAAAAGATTAAATAAAAACAAAACAGAAGAAAAATATGAAACCGAACAGAACTTACCTGGCGCCACTTACCTGGCCTAGCTCCATCTGGCCGGCCCAGCCCACCTCCTCCCCCTTGTCCTCTTCCTCCTCTGCCAGGAGGACGAACAGAGGCGAGGCATGGCGCGCGCCCGAGAGGCCTCGGCCACCTCCTGCTTCCCCCTGGCCACCTCCTGCCTGGTTGCCTCCCTCCTCGACGCCCGGAGACGCCACGCGCCTCCCCGACCCCCTCTCACTTCTCCCTCGCTCTCTGGACCTCCCTCCCCCTCGCTCCTCTGCTCCCCCTCCCGCGACCGAATGGAGCCCGTCGCCGCCGACCAGCGCTCGCGCGGCCACAACCACCGTCTCGCCTCCCCGACGCCTCCCAAAGCTCCGCTGTTCCGCCCCCGTCCTCCTCGTCGTCTCACGCGACCAGAAGGGCCCCGAGCAGCTGCCATCGCCATCGTCTTCAAGCTTCGGCCCCGACGCCCTTCTCCGTCGATTCGGCCACTCCGGCGCGCCCCCGAGCCCACTAACCCTCCCTGCAGCTTCGCGGTGAGCCGCTGACCCGTTTCCCTCTTCTTCCCGTGCCGTTTGGCCGCTCTAGCCATTGCTTCCGCCGGATCCGAGAGCTCGCCGCCGCCGTGCCTCGTCACCGTCGTGGCCAGAGCCACCGTGGCTCAAAGCCGGGCACACCACCGTGCTCCAAACCTCACCAGGAGCATGTAGAACCCACCAGCTTCCCCTCCCGAGCACCACAACGCCAAACCCGCAGGTGCCCGAACTCCGGCCGCCGCCTTGGAGCTCGCCGCCGTCGACTCAGGCCACCCCAGCTCCTCCTGTTCGCTCCATTAGATGCGCTGCTTTGCCAGCTAGCCGTAGCCGCAAACCACGAGTAAAACGGCGCCCTGTAGCGCAAACCCGACGCGGACGCCGCCGCGATCTGAGGTTGCCGGCGGTTAAACGCCGGCAGCTGACGTGGCGCTGATTTAGTTAGCACTAATGACCACGCTAAACACCCCCACAGCCACTGACAGTGGGCCCCACCCCTGGTCAAACCCCAGTCAGCGTTGGGTTTGACCGGGATTAGCTCCTGTGTCACTGACGTGTGGCCCCCACACGTCAGGTTTGACCCGAGCCAGCCCAGTTGACCCTGCTGATGTCACTGTGACGTGGTGCTGACGCCATAATCATTTCTGGATTTAATATTATTCAGAAAATTCCAGAAAATAGCTAAAACTTCTAAAAATCATAGAAAATTAACCGTAACTCCAAATTAAATAATTTATATATGAAAAATTATCAGAAAAATTCAAGGAATCCATCTGTACCATTTTCATGCATGTTAGAACAACTTATAGCTGCTGTTTAGCACAAATCAATTAAATGGCATTTGAATAATCACATATGGAGTTTGAATTTGAGTCTTGTATTCAAACCAACTTCATTTAATCTGTTGCTAGTTGCATTAGCCCAAAACACATTCATTTTGCCATGTCATGATCATGCATCATATTGTGCATTGCATTGATTGTGTTCCCTTCTGTGTTGCCGGTATTTGTCCCCTCTCGATAGACGTGATACCAATGATGTGATCGTTGACACTGATGAAGACTCAATGTTATCTTCAGAAGTGCCAGGCAAGCAAAACCCCCTTGTTCATTCCGATAAAATCCCACTCTCTCGCCCCTGCTCTCTTTTACTACATTAGGACAACATCGATTCATCCGTTACTTGATGCGGTAGCTGAACCCCTTTATCCTCTGCATGACCTGTCATTCCACAGTAAATAGATGAAACCCACTAGCATGAGTAGGAGTTGTGTGTGAACTAAGTGTGTGAACACGATTTGGTAAAGGTAGCGGTGAGAGGCCATGTAGGAGTACATGGTGGGTTGTCTCATTGCAGCCGTCCTCAGGAACTGAGTTCTGTGTTTGTGATCCATGATTCAGCTACTACCACGCATTGGGCCCGAAACCAATGGACTCTCTCGGCTTCTTAATCACCCTTGTCCTCTGTCCAGGAGTTGCAAGTAGTTTCTGGTGTTTGTAGTATGCTGGAGGCCGTGCGCAGCGCTGACCGTAGGGGTGGGCTGTGATGCGGTAGGCACGTGGCCGGGTAAACCGGGCGCCCGTTTGGTGTCACGGAACCCTGTACACATCGTTTGGGGCTGTGAGCGAAACTCCGGCCGGATCTCCTCATGGATGGAACCCGAATAGGCGATAAACCTGGACTAGAGACTTGAGTGTTTAGGCAGGCCGTGGCCGACACCCACGTTGGGCTTCCGCTTGAAGGTTGCCGAGTACATGTCGTGTAAACAGCGGTAAGTGGTGGGAGCGTGTGTGAAGAAGTACACCCCTGTAGGGTTAACATCATCTATTCGAATAGCCGTGTCCGCGGAAAAGGACTTCTGGGTTGCTTATATCAGTTCATAGACAAGTGAAAGTGGATACTCTAAAATACGCAAGATAAGCGTGAGTGCTATGGATGGCGTTCTCGTAGGGAGACGAGAGCGGATCCATAGTGGTGTATTGATATGGTGAATATGTGGACTCGTGTGCGCCACCTCAAAAGAGTTACTTGCAGTCGTAGTTTAGGATAGCCACCGAGTCAAAGCTGGCTTGCTGCAGTTAAACCCCACCATCCCTTTGTTGATAATGATGCATATGTAGATAGTTCTGATGTAAGTCTTGCTGGGTACATTTGTACTCACGTTTGCCTATTTTATGTTTTTGCAGAGAGACTTCAGTCTCACTAGTATTTCCGCGTGGTCTTCGACGTTTAGCTTGTTACCTCAGCTACGATCTTGTGCCTCGGCAGGATTTGGTAGATAGTCAGGCTTCTCAGCCTATTTCATTTATAGATGTCTGTACTCAGACATGATAGCTTCCGCTTGTGGTTGATTTGTATGCTCTGAATGTTGGGTCATGAGACCCCTATTTGTAATATCTCGCTCCTCGGAGCCTAATGAATAATTACTTGAGTCATAGAGTCATGTTGTGATGCCATGTTGTATTGCACAGATCGAGCATATTGTGTGTATGTTATTGAAATGCTTGGTATGTGTGGGATCTGACCATCTAGTTGTTCATCTTTAGTAGCCTCTCTTACCGGGAAATGTCTCCTAGTGTTTCCACCGAGCCATGGTAGCTCGCTACTGCTCCGGAACACTTAGGCTGGCCGGCATGTGTCCTTCTTCGTTCCTGTGTCTGTCCCTTCGGGGAAATGTCACGCGATGAATACCGGAGTCCTGTTAGCCTGCTACAGCCCGGTTCACCGGAGTCCTGCTAGCCCAGTGCTATAGCCTGGATTCACTCGTTGATGACCGACACGTTCGATGCTGGGTCATGGATGCCTGTCCCTGTAAGTCTGTGCCACTTTGGGTTTATGACTAGCCATGTCAGCCCGGGCTCTTTATCATATGGATGCTAGCGACACCGTCATATACATGTGCCAAAAGGCGCAAACAGTCCCGGGCTAAGGTAAGGCGACACCCGTGGGAATACCGTGCGTGAGGCCGCAAAGTGATATGAGGTGTTACATGCTAGATCGATGTGGCATTGAGTCGGGGTCCTGACAGCGTTGGTATCAGAGCTTGACTGCCTGTAGGATTACCAAGCCAAACTGGTCGAAGTTGAGTCTAGAAATTCTTTAGTTATATAAGGGAATTGATTGTGGGATGGAACGTAAGGCTCTTTTTACTCCTTGTACCTCATGGCCTTCTGATCTGAGTCATCATCTTCTCTTCTACGGGGATTAAGAACTAGGCTATCTCTTCTTTCTATCAGGATCACGTGTTACTAACCAGTGGACTTATAAGATTGTTGAATTTAAGTCTCAGTTCAGTTCCTACTATCTCCGTATGTTAATTGTTGATCTCGAAACCTTGATATTGTGCTTCTGAGTGGTTATGCCACCATTTTTGTGAATGTCTCAAATCTTTTCTGAGCATTTACAGCCGTTATGCTGTCCGAGTCATCCCAGGTTTCCAAAGAGTCTGATGCATTTGCAAAATCCTTTTTCCTCTGGTTTCAATGTCTTTTAGGCCAGGTTAATCACACAAATTGTTGAGTTGAGGTACTCTACTGCCTCGACCTTTATGTGGAGTTATTATTATGACCCTAGGTGTTTTAGGGAGTCACCTAGAAATCTAGCAACGTTTTGTGTTCCCAGTGTGAAGATTCTGGCCATCATTCTCGAAAGCATCTCGTGATGCTACTTAGTAATAGGTATTCTGTTCCTGGGTTCTTGAACCCGAGATTCACTCTACCTACTTCATGTTGATAGTAATTGCTAGTTCCTTCAGGATATTAGTAACTTTGCGATAGTCCTCGAGGTCCGTGGTATTTCCTTCTTCCAAATACTATGAACCGCTTATGGCAGATGTTTATTGGATCAAAAGATCACAATTAGAGTACTCTTGAGGAGATCTCCATTCATAAATCGTGACTCTGTCAGTCCTACCTCTCTGCATGGGTTATCTGGAAGAAATGTTGATCTCGCTCGACATACTAATCTATGCATCCACAACTCAGAAAATTATATGTTCCTTTGAGTTGTCCCTCTTTAGTTGCCTACTGACCTTCGTCTATCAATTGATAGTCAAGAGTATGCATGCATTCGTTTATCAATGCCTATTACTCATGTGGTCCGTCAAGCCATTCTGTCCTGAATGACTTGGAGAAACAAACTCCAGTACCTCATCCATATCTAGGATTGGGTCAAAGTAGTTGTATTTCGCAGATCAAATGCCAATCCAGCTTTTGGTTTTGTTCTACCTTGGAGTATTACCCCCTTTATGTCAGGATTTTCATGAGGATTGCACCGGCTCTTGAGAATTCTTGATGTAGTGATACTTCTCGCCATCATTATTCATCCCTCGGTTCCGTGTTGTCGCAACCGGAATGTCGACAAGTGAATCGTGATGTGTGAAATCAATACTCCTAGCAACCTTGTTGCTTGGTAGATAAATGGACAATAACCTCATTCTTAACGTGTTTGTTCTTGAATCATCATTCTAAGATTTATCGTGCTACCTTGTCCATCTTCCTTGTGCACATTTCGATTGATGAGTTAGGATTTTGTCAAGTCCTCGCTCATTTGATCATATCGTCTTGCCCTGAAAGGCAAGATTGTTCTCGAGCTTAGTAACATACCGGTGGTTCGTGACTTTCCAAATATCTTCTTGGAAGCGTTACCGGGTTATTTCCTGACTGTTATGTTGGGCTTGTGATCAAGTTGGTTTCTTGTGAACCACCCTTTCTCCAAGAATCTGTGTTGGATATCCCGGAGCTAGTTCGTTAAGCTAGACAACAACTTGGAGAGTTGGAAGATAAAAGCTTGCCTGACTTAGTTCGTTCCAAAGGGATATTCTAGTGTAGTGTGTGTTGAAGAACAATGATATCTTCCTCGATTGGTCCCTATGATCAGTTGCTGGACCTATTGTCTTATCAATCCTTTGATTTGAGTGTGGGCTATCGTCAAATCAAATCAGTACCAACGATGCTCGTAATGTTGTCTTACTCGTGGTTGATCCCTCGAGCATACACCCTTACATCTTTGGTCTGACCAATGCTATCACTTGTTCACTTAACTATGGAATTCCTTTTAAAAGGAAACCCAGATGAATTGTTGTTGAGCCCATTGACAACATCCTTATCTCCTCCATGATTTTGTTGAACATTAAGTTAGTGTTGGAAACTTTTGAAGCATTTTCTTCATGCTAGCTCATGAAGTATTTGTTTGATGAAAGGAGTGACTTCCTCTTATACACGTGCATTTGGTGAAAGTTGCCGCCGTGAATTTGAGAAAGTTAGTTTTGCTTCCTCTGGGATCATCCCAAGTCAGTCATGCATATGTGCGAAGTATTCTATGGTTTGGAGACTTGCAACCTTCATTCCATATGTTTTCCGAGCACACCAAGCCACTGATTGATTTGTTCAAGGAGAAGAAGTTCCTTCTTAAGAGCATGCCTTATGCAAGGACTTCAATGTCCTCGATTATGGTTCCCCACCTGAACTCGGTAGTGTTTTGTTGTAAGACTACCATGTGATAATGTTTTGTCTAGGACAACGTGTTCACATGTTTGTAGCAGAACCAGCTCATGTTTTGGAGCTTGCTATCGTAGTTCATCTCCCGAGAATCCCGCAACGTCATCTCGTCGATTTGTGTTGCAAACTTTCATTTTTCTTCCTAGACTCGATGAGTCTGGAATATCCTGACACCAACCAGATCTGAATCTCAGGCAGATATGATGGTTGGAACATTTCCCAAGAACTATAATATCGGTCCCTCGGAAAACGGTAATGTGGATGTCGTGGTCAACACACCCAGCCGGAAGACCTGTTATTATAATATCTTGATTGAGGAAGTTGGCCACCTCCCCATAGGGATTTCGTAGGGTTTACTCCCTAGTTGCCCCTATGGATTTCTGTGTTCCGAAGTCCGACCTTTTACTTGATGTTCTAGATATCAAACCATATCTATGGGTGGATTACGCTAGCACATCAAGGAGAACATTAGAAGCGGAGTGCTAAATGTCTCTCGGTCGATCATCCAGATTTTATTTCCTTGGCCCCGCCAAGGGTGAAATTTGAGAAGGTGTTATCTTCCTTTGCATCTGCATCCTCCATCACCATTCATCATGGTAGTAAGTTGTGTTACCGGACCCTTGACACGGATGTTGGTAAAACCTTGATGATTATGGAAATGCTCAAGTTCTTGAGAGCACGCACAAGCGCTACGTGTTATCATCGGCTCTAATTGGGATGCTCTCAGTTACCTCGGCAATGCTATAACCATTCGAATAGTGGAATAACTCTCTATTGTTGAGCCTCTCCCCAGTTACCAGAATCATTCCCAGCATTTGCATTTTGTTCCCAGCTTGCACCACCAATGTGCCATTCTACCATGGGTCTCTTCCATTTCCGGTGATAAGCAAATTCATCCATTGCGTTGTCTTCAACAAGGTAATCCACATCATCCAAGTCCGAGTATGCCATTCTACTGACCCCCTCCAAACGATCGCTTGAGAATTGCCTTAGGCTGGTATAAAGGTTTTCAATGATCTCTGAATCAAAGGTAATTCTTTTTGCCACTTAAGGAAATAATCTACGAATCACCCTCCTTCAGGATGTTTCGTCGTGGTATCATGGCAACTCAACTCCTCGCTACGTGGACAATCGTTTACCACCTTCTTAAGTGTGGAATTGTTGTCCACCTAGTGAACCTTCGTCATCCGTTTCTTTCCACCCCTCTTGATGTGTATCTCGTGTTTCAACCCGAGAGATGGTCCTATGTCTCATTCAGTGAGTTGTTCGATCTTCGAGAAGATCGACCCTTCTAGAGTCTCCTTCTTCCCTCCATGTCATGTTGACAGGATTTCTCAGAGCAAGACTTCAAGACAATGATGGTGATCGAATCAACGTTCCTATGAAGTGCAACCTGGATCGTGAAGATTGTACTAGTTGCGTTCCCCCTTCACCTTACCCTACGCTTGAATCTCGGGACGAGATTTTGTTTAGTGGGGGTGAGTTGTCACATCCCTGGTCCTGTTATGCACTAGGCTAGACCTCATATGAGCATCATGTTTTAATTCAAATGAAATTTGAATTGAGGAATTCAGAAGCCTCAAAACCCTAAATAAAAGAAGGGCAAAACCCCTAAAATCTCATCCATTGTTCCAAAATGCTCTTCTTAGAAGTTTAATATTTTTGGCAAGGGTTTTTATCCAAACCAAAAATAATGAACATTTTAAAAGGATTTATTTTGGGACTTTGAATTTAAATCAATACTATTTTGAATTTGAACTTATATCCAAATATTACTGAATATATGTTCAAATAACTGAAACATTTTTATGTGCTTTGGTATAATCCCATTGTGCTAAATAACATGTTCAGGGGAATTTTGTCACTGTCTTTGAATTTGTTTTATTTCAAAACAGTGGCAAAAGATTAAATAAAAACAAAACAGAAGAAAAATATGAAACAGAACAGAACTTACCTGGCGCCACTTACCTGGCCCAGCTCCATCTGGCCGGCGCAGCCCACCTCCTCCCCCTTGTCCTCTTCCTCCTCTGCCAGGAGGACGAACAGAGGCGAGGCGTGGCGCGCGCCCGAGAGGCCTCGGCCACCTCCTGCTTCCCCCTGGCCACCTCCTGCCTGGTTGCCTCCCTCCTCGACGCCCGGAGACGCCACGCGCCTCCCCGACCCCCTCTCACTTCTCCCTCGCTCTCTGGACCTCCCTCCCCCTCGCTCCTCTGCTCCCCCTCCCGCGACCGAATGGAGCCCGTCGCCGCCGACCAGCGCTCGCGCGGCCATAGCCACCGTCTCGCGTCCCCGACGCCTCCCAAAGCTCCGCTGTTCCGCCCCCGTCCTCCTCGTCGTCTCACGCGACCAGAAG
>NC_041393.1:709738265-709743218 GCF_002162155.2 Triticum dicoccoides
CCCGAGCAGCCGCCATCGCCATCGTCTTCAAGCTTCGGCCCCGGCGCCCTTCTCCGTCGATTCGGCCACTCCGGCGCGCCCCCGAGCCCACTAACCCTCCCTGCAGCTTCGCGGTGAGCCGCTGACCCGTTTCCCTCTTCTTCCCGTGCCGTTTGGCCCCTCTAGCCATTGCTTCCGCCGGATCCGAGAGCTCGCCGCCGCCGTGCCTCGTCACCGTCGTGGCCAGAGCCACCGTGGCTCAAAGCCGGGCACACCACCGTGCTCCAAACCTCACCAGGTGCACGTAGAACCCACCAGCTTCCCCTCCCGAGCACCACAACGCCAAACCCGCAGGTGCCCGAACTCCGGCCGCCGCCTTGGAGCTCGCCGCCGTCGACTCAGGCCACCCCAGCTCCTCCCGTTCGCTCCATTAGATGCGCTGCTTTGCCAGCTAGCCGTAGCCGCAAACCACGAGTAAAACGGCGCCCTGTAGCGCAAACCCGACGCGGACGCCGCCGCGATCTGAGGTTGCCGGCGGTTAAACGCCGGCAGCTGACGTGGCGCTGATTTAGTTAGCACTAATGACCACGCTAAACACCCCCACAGCCACTGACAGTGGGCCCCACCCCTGGTCAAACCCAAGTCAGCGTTGGGTTTGACCGGGATTAGCTCCTGTGTCACTGATGTGTGGCCCCCACACGTCAGGTTTGACCCGAGCCAGCCCAGTTGACCCTGCTGACGTCACTGTGACGTAGTGCTGACGCCATAATCATTTCTGGATTTAATATTATTCAGGAAATTCCAGAAAATAGCTAAAACTTCTAAAAATCATAGAAAATTAACCGTAACTCCAAATTAAATAATTTATATATGAAAAATTATCAGAAAAATTCAAGGAATCCATCTGTACCATTTTCATGCATGTTAGAACAACTTATAGCTGCTGTTTAGCACAAATCAATTAAATGGCATTTGAATAATCACATATGGAGTTTGAATTTGAGTCTTGTATTCAAACCAACTTCATTTAATCTGTTGCTAGTTGCATTAGCCCAAAACACATTCATTTTGCCATGTCATGATCATGCATCATATTGTGCATTGCATTGATTGTGTTCCCTTCTGTGTTGCCGGTATTTGTCCCCTCTCGATAGACGTGATACCGATGATGTGATCGTTGACACTGATGAAGACTCAATGTTATCTTCAGAAGTGCCAGGCAAGCAAAAACCCCTTGTTCATTCCGATAAAATCCCACTCTCTCGCCCCTGCTCTCTTTTACTGCATTAGGACAACATCGATTCATCTGT
Source organism: Triticum dicoccoides (assembly GCF_002162155.2). Lineage (NCBI taxonomy): Eukaryota > Viridiplantae > Streptophyta > Magnoliopsida > Poales > Poaceae > Triticum > Triticum dicoccoides. Next base: position 709,739,555 of record NC_041393.1, read on the forward strand.
TACTTGCTGCGGTAGCTGAACCCCTTTATCCTCTGCATGACCTATCATTCCACAGTAAATAGATGAAACCCACTAGCATGAGTAGGAGTTGTTTGAGCCCTGATGTGCCTACTCATTTATGTTTGTTTGCCATGCCTGCTACTGCTTAGAGTTGAGTCAGGTCTGATTCATCGGGGATGAATCAGAGGCGTGTGAACCTGTCCTACTGTGTGTGAGCTAAGTGTGTGAACACGATTTGGTAAAGGTAGCGGTGAGAGGCCATGTAGGAGTACATGGTGGGATGTCTCATTGCAGCCGTCCTCAGGAACTGAGTTCTGTGTTTGTGATCCATGATTCAGCTACTACCACGCATTGGGCCCGAAACCAATGGACCCTCTTGGCTTCTTAATCACCCTTGTCCTCTGTCCAGGAGTTGCAAGTAGTTTCTGGTGTTTGTAGTATGCTGGAGGCCGTGCGCAGCGCTGACCGTAGGGGTGGGCTGTGATGCGGTAGGCACGTGGCCGGGTAAACCGGGCGCCCGTTTGGTGTCACGGAACCCTGTACACATCGTTTGGGGCTGTGAGCGAAACTCCGGCCGGATCTCCTCATGGATGGAACCCGAATAGGCGATAAACCTGGACTAGAGACTTGAGTGTTTAGGCAGGCCGTGGCCGACACCCATGTTGGGCTTCCGCTTGAAGGTTGCCGAGTACATGTCGTGTAAACGGCGGTAAGTGGTGGGAGCGTGTGTGAAGAAGTACACCCCTGCAGGGTTAACATCATCTATTTGAATAGCCGTGTCCGCGGAAAAGGACTTCTGGGTTGCTTATATCAGTTCATAGACAAGTGAAAGTGGATACTCTAAAATACGCAAGATAAGCGTGAGTGCTATGGATGGCGTTCTCGTAGGGAGACGAGAGCGGATCCATAGTGGTGTATTGATATGGTGAATATGTGGACTCGTGTGCGCCACCTCAAAAGAGTTACTTGCAGTCGTAGTTTAGGATAGCCACCGAGTCAAAGCTGGCTTGCTGCAGTTAAACCCCACCATCCCTTTGTTGATAATGATGCATATGTAGATAGTTCTGATGTAAGTCTTGCTGGGTACATTTGTACTCACGTTTGCCTATTTTATGTTTTTGCAGAGAGACTTCAGTCTCACTAGTATTTCCGCGTGGTCTTCGACGTTTAGCTTGTTACCTCAGCTACGATCTTGTGCCTCGGCAGGATTTGGTAGATAGTCAGGCTTCTCAGCCTATTTCATTTATAGATGTCTGTACTCAGACATGATAGCTTCCGCTTGTGCTTGATTTGTATGCTCTGAATGTTGGGTCATGAGACCCCTATTTGTAATATCTCGCTCCTCGGAGCCTAATAAATAATTACTTGAGTCATAGAGTAATGTTGTGATGCCATGTTGTATTGCACATATCGAGCATATTGTGTGTATGTTATTGAAATGCTTGGTATGTGTGGGATCTGACCATCTAGTTGTTCATCTTTAGTAGCCTCTCTTACCGGGAAATGTCTCCTAGTGTTTCCACCGAGCCATGGTAGCTCGCTACTGCTCCAGAACACTTAGGCTGGCCGGCATGTGTCCTTCTTCGTTCCTGTGTCTGTCCCTTCGGGGAAATGTCACACGATGAATACCGGAGTCCTGTTAGCCTGCTACAGCCCGGTTCACCGGAGTCCTGCTAGCCCAGTGCTATAGCCTGGATTCACTCGTTGATGACCGACACGTTCGATGCTGGGTCATGGATGCCTGTCCCTGTAAGTCTGTGCCACTTTGGCTTTATGACTAGCCATGTCAGCCCGGGCTCTTTATCATATGGATGCTAGCGACACCGTCATATACATGTGCCAAAAGGCGCAAACGGTCCCGGGCTAAGGTAAGGCGACACCCGTGGGAATACCGTGCGTGAGGCCGCAAAGTGATATGAGGTGTTACATGCTAGATCGATGTGGCATTGAGTCGGGGTCCTGACACCTTCATCTCCAGAGCCATGAGCGTTACTTTCAGGCGGGTATCCTCGGGCCTGCATCCTTCATACAATGGAGTAACCGCGTCTAACTCAAGTTGATCCATCTTGGCTTTCTCTCGGGCGCCAGCTCTTGCCTTATCCGTCTGCTTGAGAAGCAACTCTTGAATATGAGGGTCCTGCACCCAGCCCATCGATGGTCCAGCATCGTCTGCTCTGCCCGCATCATCATCTTCATGATCATGCCCGTCGTCTGCTCCGGCATCTTCCTCATCATCATGTCCTGCATCTTCTACATGATGACTGTGTACAGCATCACCGTCGTGATCATCTCCTAGGGATTCTTCGTCTTCTCGCCCGCCCGAGCCGTGGTGGTTGTCTTGCTGCCCTTCCTCATTTCTTGCCCGGCCCCCATGGACGACTTTGTAGTCATCTTCATCACCTTGCCACCGATAGCCATCCATGAAACCACGCAAGAGCAGGTGGTCCCGCACCTGCCCGGAATCCGGGTCCGCAATAAGGCTCTTCAGCTTGCATCTTCGACACGGACATCTTATCTCCGTCTCATTCTTTTGAAGCATCTCGGCCTTTGCGGACCTCAAAAACCTATTCACAATGCCTTCGGTCATCGTGCGGACCATGGTTGCCTGCGGGGTAGAGCAAAACGATATTTTAGAACCAAGAAAAATTCTGGCATGACTTTCCCTAAAAATAGGACCAAAAAGAATGCTTAATGCCAAAATTCTCGCCGAAACGGAAATGAATCAACATTCCGGCAAAATATTGGCAACTATCGCATTTCAAATACCGGTACACCTCCAAACACAAACACATATGCAACACCACAAACATATGCAACACCACGAACATACATAGATCTAGCTAGGCCATAAAAAGTGCATGTGCACATTGTTGTAGGGAGAACAACATAAATATAGCTTCCCCCCTTACTTACCTATCAAAACAAGGTAATTTAACCACTTAATTTGAATGAATCTATGGTGGAAATGAGGTGAAAAAGAGGAGGCACTCGAGACAAGGAGGAGGCAGTGGAGAGAATGAAGTGGGGGGAAAGTGAGTGTGGGTAGGAGAGGCTGTCCAAAATATCTTGTTGCTGCCCACTTACTAATGGCGCACCAACCACAAATGCGCAATTAGTAATCCAGGTTACTAATGGCGCACCTTCTGGTGGTGCGCCATTAGTAGTTTTGCAAAAAAAAACATACTAATGGCGCACTGCTCCAGAGTGCGCCATTACTAGTTTAAACTAGTAAATGCACACGGTGGAGAAGTGCGCCATTAGTAGTTTTGCAAAAAAGGAATAAAAAATATAATAAAAAAACAACATTAGTGGCGCACTTTCCGACAGGTGCGCCATTACTAGTTACAACTAGTAATGGCGCACTTCGTCTGGATGCGCCATTAGTATGTTTGGACAGGCGCACTAGTTCAAAAAAAATTGATACTAATGGCGCACCTTGGGCCAGGTGCGCCATTAGTAGTTTCAACACTAATGGCATAGCAGAAGGTGGTGCACCATTAGTATATACTAATGGCGCACCGCCTGTCTGGTGCGCCATTAGTGTCAATCCCATCTATAGCCCTTTTTCTAGTAGTGAGCCCTCCACACCACGGGGTCCTATTCAACAACCCCTCCACGGCCACCCCTCCACCGTCAACTGTTCATCCAGCCCTCCATACCACGG
>NC_041393.1:709743732-709745639 GCF_002162155.2 Triticum dicoccoides
TCAGTTTTACAAAAATAAAAGAAAATGATGAAAATGTCAGAAAAATAAAAGAAAATAAGTTTCCCATGTGATATGTGGTCTAGTTGTTGGGAAAATTTGCAAATATGAATTTCGATTTTATTTGCAAAATCTCTCGAGAATTTGTAAAAATGGGCATAAGTTTTGCATACTAACTCGGATGAAAAAGTTTTTTATATGAAAAATCATCTACTCGAAAAGGAAGTGCGTCCGGGCAAAAAAAAAGATTCGCCCCCCTGACTGCTGGGACCCACCAGCTACATCTTCGCACGCAAGGAAGTGCGTCCGGGCTAAAAACCGATTCGCCCCTCTGACAGCTGGGACCCACCAGCTACATTTTCGCACGCAAGGAAGTGCGTGACAGTCGGGACCCACCTGGTCGAAGCGTACGTAGCATTGTCATTTTGGTCGCGAATGTGTACGTACATACTTGTCGTTGTAGAGGCGCGCACGTGTCCTAGTAGAGGCGCACACGTAGCATGTACACGTACGTACAGTGGCCAGGGTGCAAGAAGGAAAATACGGCCACGTATGTGTACATACGGGCGGGGTCTCGAACGCCTACTCGCGCATAGATACGGCGAGGGCTCATGTACATGGCTGGGTCGGAACGGAGAAACAACATCGTCGTCGTGTTCATGGGGAGCCAACCGGTTGGGTCGGAACAGAATGCGTGGTCGTGTTCATCAGGAGGGCTTGGACGGAACAGGTGATGGAAACGAGGCCTGGCGTACCGCACAATGGAGGAAACAGACCTCCTACGTTCGGAATGGGGTCCTGTTGATCGGAAGGGGTGTGGCATACCGCAAAATGGAGGAAACGGACCTCCTACGGTCGAAACGGGGGTCCTGTTGATTGGGAGGGGTGTGGCGTACCGCAAAGCGGATGAAACGGAGTTGTGTTGGAGCGCCACGGTCGAAATGGGGGTCCTGTTCATCGGGAGGGGTGTGGCGTACCGCAAAACGGACCAAACGGACTTATGTGGGAGCGCTACGGTCGAAACGGGGGTCTTGTTCATCGGGACGGGCGTGGCGTACTGCAAAATGGAACTCCACAGGATACTGTTCATCTCCACCGTCGACCACCTCCACCCTCCACGGGCTACCGTCGACCTCCTCTAGCCTCCACGGGCTCCTGTTCATCCAGCCTCCACCGTGCGCTACTCCACCGGCTACAGTTCAACCACCCCTCCACCATACACTGTTCATCCAGCCCTCCACCATCTATTGTTCATCCAGCCCTCCACACCACGGGGGCCTGTTCAACCACCCCTCCACGGCCACCCCTCCACCATCTACTGTTCATCCAGCCCTCCACACCACGGGGTCCTGTTCATCTAGAGGCAACACCACCGCTCACTGTTCATCTAACCCCCCCCCACCACCACCACTACTAGGGAAAAGCTTATACATAGACGCTTACTAATAGCGAGGGTTAAAAACCCTCGCTAATGCTACTTACTAGTAGAGCAGGTTTTTAAATCTCGCTACTACTAGTGTTGGAGCGCTACGGTCGAAACGGGGGTCTTGTTCATCGGGAGGGGTGTGGCGTACCGCAAAATGGGACTCCATAGGATACTGTTCATCTCCACCGTCGACCACCTCCAGCCTCCACGGGCTACCGTCGACCTCCTCTAGCCTCCACGGGCTCCTGTTCATCCAGCCTCCACCGCGCGCTACTCCACCGGCTACAGTTCAACCACCCCTCCACCGTCTACTGTTCATCCAGCCCTCCACCGTCTACTGTTCATCCAGCCCTCCATCGTCTATTGTTCATCTAGCCCTCCACACCACGGGGTCCTGTTCAACCACCCCTCCATGGCCACCCCTCCACCGTCTACTGTTCATCCAGCTCTCCACACCACGGGGTCCTGTTCATCCAGAGGTAAC
>NC_041393.1:709746659-709748056 GCF_002162155.2 Triticum dicoccoides
GGATCGCCTTTTCAGTTTAAAAAAAATAAAAGAAAATGATGAAAATGTCACAAAAATAAAAGAAATTAAGTTTCCCATGTGATATGTGGTCTAGTTGTTGGGAAATTTGCAAATATGAATTTCGACTTTATTTGCAAAATCTCTCGAGAATTTGTAAAAATGGGCATAAGTTTTGCATACTAACTCGGATGAAAAAGTTTTTTATATGAAAAATCATCTACTCGAAAAGGAAGTGCGTCCGGGCAAAAAAAAAACGATTCGCCCCCCTGACTGTTGGGACCCACCAGCTACATCTTCGCACGCAAGAAAGTGCGTCCGGGCTAAAAAATGATTCGCCCCTCTGACTGTTGGGACCTAACAGCTACATTTTTGCACGCAAGGAAGTGCGTGACAGTCGGGACCCACCTAGTCGAATTGTACGTACCGTTGTCATTTTGGTCGCGAACGTGTACGTACGTACTGGTCGTTGTAGAGGCGCGCACGTGTCGTAGTAGAACCGCACACGTAGCATGTACACGTACGTACAGTGGCCAGGGTGCAAGAAGGAAAATACGGCCACATATGTGTACATACGGGCGGGGTCTCGAACGCCTACTTGCGTATACATACGGCGAGGGCTCGTGTATATGGCTGGGTCGGAACGGAGAAACAGCGTCATCGTTGTGTTCATGGGGAGACAACCGGCTGGATCGGAACGGAATGCGTGGTCGTGTTCATCGGGAGGGCTTGGACGGAACAGGCGATGGAAACGAGGCCTGGTGTACCGCACAACGGAGGAAACAGACCTCCTACGTTCGGAATGGGGTCTTGTTGATCGGAAGGCTTGTGGCGTACCACAAAACGGAGGAAACGGACCTCCTACGGTCGAAACGGGCGTCCTGTTGATTGGTAGGGGTGTGGCGTACCGCAAAATGGACGAAACGGAGTTGTGTTGGAGCGCTAGGGTCGAAACGGGGGTCCTGTTCATCGGGAGGGGTGTGGCGTACCGCAAAACGGACGAAACGGACTTGTGTTGGAGCGCTACGGTCGAAACGGGGGTCTTGTTCATCGGGAGGGGTGTGGCGTACCGCAAAATGGGACTCCACAGGATACTGTTCATCTCCACCGTCGACCACCTCCACCCTCCACGGGCTACCGTCGACCTCCTCAACCTCCACGGGCTCCTTTTCATCCAGCCTCCACCGTGCGCTACTCCACCGGCTACAGTTCAACCACCCCTCCACCGTCTACTATTCATCCAGCCCTCCACCGTCTACTGTTCATCCAGCCCTCCATCGTCTATTGTTCATCTAGCCCTCCACACCATGGGGTCCTGTTCAACCACCCCTCTATGGCCACCCCTCCACCGTCTACTGTTCATCCAGCCCTCCACAACACGGGGTCATGTTCATCCAGAG
>NC_041393.1:709748328-709760117 GCF_002162155.2 Triticum dicoccoides
GGAAAAGCTTATACACAGGCGCTTACTAGTGGCAAGGGTTAAAAACCCTCGCTACTTCTACTTACTAGTAGAGCGGGTTTTTAAACCTCGCTACTACTAAGTTGATAGCAGTAGCGTAGGTTTTTAACCCTCGCTACTACTAAGCGGTCTCTACCGTGCCCCCCGGGACATGCCATAGTAGTAGCGCTGGTTTTTAACCCTCGCTACTACTAAGTTGATAGCAGTAGAGTTGGTTTTTAACCCTCGTTACTACTAAGTGGTCTCTACCGTGCCCCTGGACCATGCCATAGTAGTAGCGATGGTTATAAACCCGCGCTACTACTAAGTTTTTACCCCTCGCTACTACTAATCGGTCTCAACCGTGCCCCTCGGGGACATGCCATAGTAGTAGCGAGGGGTAAAAACCCGTGCTACTACTAAATACTGGGTTTCAACCCCCCCGGTGGATCGCCTTTTTAGTTTAAAAAAATAAAAGAAAATGATGAAAATGTTAGAAAAATAAAAGAAAATAAGTTTCCCATGTGATATGTGGTCTAGTTGGTGGGAAAATTTGCAAATATGAATTTTGACTTTATTTGCAAAATCTCTCGAGAATTTGTCAAAATGGGCATAAGTTTTGCATACTAACTCGGATGAAAAAGTTTTTTGTATGAAAAATCATCTACTCGAAAAGGAAGTGCGTCCGGGCAAAAAAACGATTCGCCCCCCTGACTGCTGGGACCCACCAGCTACATCTTCGCACGCAAGGAAGTGCGTCTGGGCTAAAAAAACGATTCGCCCCTCTGACTGCTGGGAACCCCGTTAAATATTTTCAAAATCCTCAAAAACCTAACAGAAAAAAGTTACGGGGCTTTTAAGATCTGGAGGCAAAAAAATTCAAAAAAAATCAGTTTTTTTTAATTTTTGTTAAATCTGGTATAACTATGGTCAAACTAATTATTCAAGAATATTTGTATTAATAAATAATTATTTCAGTTTTTTTGAATTTTTATCAATTCTGTTCAAACTGTGGTCAAACAATGGTCAAACTAATTATTCAAGAAATATTAGTGTTACTAAATATTAGTGTTATTTTTTAGAAAGTTTCAAACTCAAACAGTGAAATGTGTGACTTCATACTCAAGCTAAATTCCTGAGGTTAATAGGATTGACATCTTACTATTGTCAGGAAAACAACAAGTGCAGACTTGGAAACGAGGGAGAATAGAACCCGGAAGTTAAGCATGCTCAGGCTGGAGTAGTGAGAGGATGGGTGTCCGTCCGGGAAGTTAGATGATTTGGAATGATGAGGGGTGATTAGAGATTAGAGATTAAATTGAGCAGCGATGAGGTGTGATTAGAGATTGGAGGTTAAAATAATTCAGAAATTTAAAAATTAGGGGAAAAAATCACAAAAAAATTCAAAAAAATCAAAAAAAATCAGAGATTAGAGATTAGTAGTAGCGCGGATTTTTACCCATGCTACTACTAACGGACGTAGTAGTAGCGCGGATGGCACCCGCGCTACTGCTATACATTAGCTGTAGCGCCTTATTAGTAGCGTCGGCCCCCACGCTACTAATAGGCCCAAAACCCGCTCTGCTGCTAGGCTTTTCCCTAGTAGTGCACACACACACAACGCTCACTGTTCATCCAATCGATCGGCTTCAGTTAGTAGTAGTAGCGAAGGAATCGCTCCATCGGGTTCAGTTAACAGCCATCGATCGATCCCTCGGGTTCAGTAACGCGTAGCCTGCAGTGTAATCGCTCGGGTTCAGTTAGAGCCCAACGCCTCGCTCGGGTTCAGTTAGAGCCAACGCCTCGCACAGATGCGCGTACGTGTACGAGAGAAACGCGCATCACTCGGCCCCCGACCTCCCACCGTAACCGGCAACTCCCCGAAATTCCCCCCCCCCCTCGCTTCTACCACGGTTTTTTCCGTCATGGATGGCCCAAAGAATGTCATGCAGCTGCGTCTCCGACCCGCCCAGGATGAAAAGCCCATTTTCTATCATGATTTTTTGTCATAGAAGTAGGATCCCACCACATCTATGATGATACCAGGTTTTGTCACAATTATCATCATAGAAGTGTCATATGTATGACAGAAAAAAAATCGTTCGACCCAAAATGTCACGGATGTGTCTTTTTTTTGTAGTGTATAGACGTATTTTAGAGTGTAGATTCACTCATTTTGCTCTGTATGTAGCACTGTCCCTCGCCCCTCGAGCCTCGCCCACGTGGTGGACGTGCAACAATTCATTCGGTCTCATGTAGCTAGAACGATATATACTGCACTACCATTATTGCTCGACTTCCCAAAGAGGCGAAGAGCCAATCACAAGGTTAATATTTTGGAGATGCCAAGTGCAAAGTTATAGGAGAACGAGTAGTAGGTGCCGCGTCATTTATAAATAAAGTTTTTGTTTTCTTCAGTGGCACGTACACAATATGATAAGTTGATATGGAGAGAAAAGGAAACCGCTCCACTATATACATAGTCAGGACGGGCCAGCCTACACGATTGCTTGCTGGGGTTGCTCTCTTCACACTCTCTCGCACAAAACGACGGTGGCCACATCTCTAACATCCCGGTGGATCATGTCCGCTTGGGGGAGGGGTGGATGCTTAGTGTAGATGCGGTGGCCGTCGCAGACGGTGAAAACCCACTGTCGGCACGTCCCGATCAGGGGTCCCCGCCGTTCTCTCTCATAAAGCCAGTGAGGTTTCCTTCGTCCCTTGCTCACTGCCGCAACGTGGGCAGTTGCTGCCTCCCGCCGCCCTCCTCAAGGTTGAGCTACGTCCCTCAGGTACAACTCCCTTTACAGCCGGCTTGCACCACTGCTCCGGCTGCCCACATCACTTCCTGTGGATATTTCTCTACTTCTTTGCACCGCACATACCTCTACTGGCTTCTACGTACTGTATTTGTGATGAGTTTATGTCTCATCAGCTAGTCCCAGTAATCTTATTCTAATCACGCTTCTTCAATTTCTTTGCCAAAGGGATGCTCATCTCGATTTTGGTGAAACTGCACAAAATGATCTGATGGTCAAAAGGTTGCAAACTTCATTTATTAGGAAGCTCGGACATTGCCAGCAAATTGAAGCCTGGTCAGGGTTCACGATTCAAGGGCTAGGGACAGCATGGATCGTTTTTTTCTTTAGCTGCCTCTGTTCCAAAATAAGTGTCAAATTTAGTAGTGGTACAACTTTGTACTAAAGTTTGCTCAAAGTTGAGACACTTATTTTGGAAAAGAGGGAGTACATATTTGCTATGATCTGTCAATCGTTGAGATGCAATAGCATGCATGTTAGTCTCCTTCGTATTTGATGAAATGTTGCAATGGGCAACCTTGGACGCAAGATACATGTAACAGAAGCTGGAAGCTTCATAGCATTGTACAAATTTATCTCGCTAATAAATTACAGTACGTACTATACTTGTACTTCCTCTGTTCCTAAATATAAGTCTTTGTAGAAATTTCACCATGAACCACATGCGGATGTATATAGATGCATTTTAAGTGTAGATTCATTCATTTTGTTCCGTATGTAGTTCACCTAGTGGAATCTCTACAAAGACTTATCTACTAGTAATAGCTAGCCCCCACTACTAGAAATTCTCTATCCTCTCCTTGAGCCAAATAATCAAAATTGATGTAGCCGTTAGATGAAGTAAATCAGTCCATAATAGCCATCTGATCTAGACGTTGAGAGGCTCCGCACTAAGCCACATGCAACCATGCAGAAATACCATGGCACATGCATGTGAGTGGGTTTTAAATCACATAAACATGTCTGCATGCAAGCATGCACCGGTAGCATGCATGTAAGTGAGCTTTTAAGTCCCATTAACATGCCAAAAAGAAAAATATAATCCCATTATGCAGTAGGAGTTGGCAGATCTTTTTTCCTTGTGTGGGATGATCTAAATGATGATGGGAGTTTATTTAGTTTGGCTACCACATTTGTCATGCGGTTATAGAGTTTTTTTTAGTTCTCTGAAATCAATAATTTTGCGCAGAGAGATATACCGCTGTTCCGCGGCAACGCGCGGGGACTCATCTAGTAATATTTAGGAACGGAGGGAGTACTATGTAAAGAGTTAGGTGTCGCACGGTGATAGTGTGAGGTGGGCCATGTAATCACTGATCCTGTGTGTTTTCACTGCTCTTGCACGCCTCCTCTATAAGAATAAAGAAAATTGTAATCTAGTAGTGGTAGTACCTCCTTTCGCCGAAAGTGTGGGACATCAAGCAGTCCTACCATCTCAGTAATAAAGACCAATGAGTCTTCAAATCACGTAGACCCAGCAGTAAGTTGGACAGACGAAGCAACCATCACTCTTGCGCCAGTGAGAGGTCGCGTCCGCTCTGCCCAGGCATGAATATGGCACCGATTCTTTGGAGCAGCGCTGACCGTTTCGAGCGGGAAGCGCGCGCGTGCAATGGAGGGGCTTTGGGTGGGCTAGGCTGGTCAGGAGCAGGCGTGGCAGCTGTCCGCATGTCCCTACCGGACACGCCCAGAAACGAGAGGATGCACCGACTCTCGCGGCTAAAATCGTACCATACACACCATCTCTCTGTAGGAGTAGGTCGATCGGTCGCTCTGTCTAAGACACACATGTTGTTAAACACACACGCGCGCGCGCGCACGCACGCACCTTGGTCCCGTTGCACCATCTAACGTGACTTATTACACCTAGACGGAGGGAGTAGTAAGTATACTAGATAGGGTGGCACACTGACTTAAGTCAAATACAAGTGCCCAGAATTTGTGTGGATGTTATAATAAGGATTCACTTAAAATAGTACATGAGCGAACAGAGGGATCAATTGGATAGTGTTCCCGAGCAGTAGCGAGATGTGTGAGGTAAGATACACCGCTGACGCTTTTAATTTTTCTTATTAATTTGTTTGTTTCAGCCTCTGACTGGTGGGACCCAATGTACTACATGGAGAGAGGTAAAGTGACTAAGGCTGCATTATTTCCGCACCACTGTGGATAGTCTTACCACCAAAGCCACATGACACGATTATGATTGAAATCCCAATGACTCCCACACACACAAAAAACACGGCATGCTCGTCACACGAATGCAGGAATGTATAAAAGGTTATTTTCCTCTCGTTGAACATAATAGGAGGGTTGTGTAGCTGGTTAGCCTGTTCACTCATCAAACTGAGGTCTCGGGTTCGATAACTACACTTGAGCATAATTTGTAACAGGAGGATTCTTTGACTGGTCAAAATGTTTTCTAGGATTTGCACAATTCACACTCTCTCTCCAGTATATATATACACGCTGGAGCCTCGGCGCTTGTAGTTGCTCTCTTCACACTCTCTCGCCCTCACCCGCTGGAGCCTCAGCGCTTGTAGTTGCTCTCTTCACACTCTCTCGCCCTCTCCAGATCTAAACAATACTTCATTGGCCTCTCTCTCCCCTCACTGCTTCTCAAAGAGCTGGCAGGATCCGTTCGCCGGGAAGGGAAGGAGGCTTAACGCTGCTGTTCACTTTCCACCCAGCGGTAGCGCGGGAGGGCCTCCGACCCCTTCTTCTTCGCTGTCGTCCCGTCGCCCACCGAACCATGCCCCGAGAACCTTAAGGTATAATTTACTTACTCCACATGCATTGCTCTAGCTGCATGTATACCATGAATCTAGGACGTGTGGGAAAAGTTGTATATAGCATGAATCAAGGACGTGGTTCAAAGAGGAAATGAAGGGATAAAGTTGTATAGCATGAATCTAGGACGTGGTTCAAAGAGGAAACGAATGGGGGAAAGTAGTGGGGAAAGCTATATCGCATAAATCTAGGACGTGGTTCAAAGAGGAAAGGAAGGGGTGAAAGTACTAGTTCAAAAAGGAAAGGAAGGGACAAGGCTGTAGAGTTTGAGCAGGACTAGATTTGTTGTGCTCACATAGGAAAAGGTGTCTAAAGATAACAAAACTGGGACCAACACAAATATGCTCCTTGGTTGTTTGTTCTTTGTTGCAACAAACTGTGCATGACCACAGTGCATCGGTAGATGCACATGGTGCTGGTGCGTCCACTGTCCCGTGCAACTCATTAGCTGTTGTTAATCCAAGGCCCTGTTTGGTTAAAAACTCCCTAGTCCCTACCTGCTTGGTTCCAGGGACTAAACATGGAGTAGAGGTTATTAAATGACATGCTAAAAGACCATGTTACCCCTAGTAATGAACTAATAGAGACAAGGTGCGATGCGTGGCAGGGGCAACTGTTGGAAAAAGTCCTGAAAAGACTCCCTCGGGGTCTTCTTTCTTTAGTCCCAAATGCCCACTTTTAGTCCCTAAAAGTCCCTCCTATTTGGTTTAGATGGGACTGACATGGAGTTTTTTTAGTCCCTACACCAAAATGTCCCTGTAAACAAACACCCTCTAATAATGCCGCTGGAAAGTTGATGCAATGCCACAGTTAAAAGCAAATTACATGTTTAATGAATTTTATTGTTAATATAATCTCTATGTTAATACTAATCAATGCCACCGTTTGAGAAATGCTACTGTCTTGCTTTCTTTCCCATTTAGATAAGGTAGATGCTTCTTTTTGTTGGCTTATGTGTCATCCACCGTTATTGACCACTAATTGTTTCCTTTGCACCTCTGTGTAAATAGGGTTATCTACTTCACCTCGTTGCCATTGGGACCTTTTGTTGCACTGCACGAAACACCTTTGTTTTAAGAGTGTTTTGTGAAGTTCAACCAAAATATCACACCGACAACGTTGCTTCATTGCTTGATCTTAGTGGAACTGCACAAGAGGAGATCTTACTTCCTATCCGTTAAGGCAAATTTGGTTCAGATCTTATCCTTGTGAGTTGTTTGAATTCCGCATCATGAGAGGTCAGTACTAGCCTTCTTTCACATGATTCTGCAGTGTGCTTTCATATGTTGTGCTACTTGTACGATAATGTTGCCTGATTTTATTGAACTACACAAATCGAGACAAGACTTCCAATCTGTATGTGCACCATAATATCCCATTGAGGTAAGATAAGGATATTTCACAACTGCTGGCCTATATTTTGCCACTTTCATCAGAAAATTAAGTTTAGTACTATAATTGTGCTCCCTAATTGACATGCCAAATCTTACATTGAAGGCGAAGCTTGTCTGTTATTGAACCAAGTGATGAAGGGGAAGAACAAGCGGAAGAAAAACAAAAATCAACTCCCGGTGCTGTAATGAAGCACTGGAACTGTGATGACACAAGTAATGATATAGTTGTGCATCTTAATTTATTGCTATGGCTGGAACGAGCAATTGTTTTGCCACTGATTTGATGCCACTCTTAATGTAATACATAATTATCTCTACTTGTGCAAACAGGGATCTTCTTTGAAGATACCATTTATTTTAGTGCAACTGCACAAGAAGATGTTGGAAACATTAAACTAATCCAGGAGTATATACTAAGCATGGCCACCACCGTAGATAGCAACAGATGGTTCCGGAGAGGTGTTTCATCTGTATGCTCTACACAATAAGCCTCCTGACAAAGGTTGGTACTCGCCCACTGATTTCATCCATATGATTGAGCTTTGTCATATCTATTGGTGTTGTGCTACTGCTTAGAAACTGTCGTGAAAAAGTGCTATTGTCCTCGAGAAGTGCTTCATCTGTGTTGTTTTAAATATTTCATTTCCTTTTTTTTGAGCAAACACGGATGCTAGCATTTAGTAGTCCTCTTGTCTTTGCACAACAGGATCATCTTCCTCAGAAGAAGAATATGGAGTACGTGAAGTGACTAGTTCCGATTTTGCCAGGATGAAGAAGCCATGTCTATCTTCTCATCAGAAGGAGAAGTTGAAGGATGGTTACATTACTCCCCACAAGACCAAACTAACTTCTTCTCAGAAGTACTGACAAATCTTCATTTTTTTTGCTGTGATGCGCGAGTACAATGTTCTAGGATTCTTTCTGGTGAGTTCCATTTTTCTAAAAGTGTGCTCTACATGGACCATGTATGTGCCTATTGAAACTGTCAATTCATAGTACAGTTTGCTTTATACTAATCACTTTTTTGTAATTGTGCAAACAGGGGTGCTCAGCGTGATTTCAATGGGAACTGCACAAAATGTTCATGAATACATCGAATCATTCATTTCCACCACAAGGAAGGAGGTGTCGATAAGTTCAAGGCGTTGCAACATATAAGAAATCATACAAGCTACGCGCGAATTTGGTTGATTTTGGTGGAACTGCACAAAAAGAACAGATGGTTTATTTAGCACGAGGTGCCATGTCAATGTCCGAACTGATGGCAAACCCTGCCCATTCCACAATCGTAGGCAGTTGATATTTTGGAATGGGAAAACCTTGTAAAAATTTTCTCATTGGTTTTAGAAAGACATGCGTTTGATATTTTCGAATGGGACACCCTTTGCTGTCAGCAGCATCAATCAATATTTTCTTTATTCTTTAGCAGTAAATATTGCCTCTGACATGTGAGTCACTGAGATGCATAATTGTCGATTGTTTTGAATGTTCTCTATGAATTGCCAGGCCTGTGTGTTTGATTGCAATGTACAGAAATGCTAAAAAGCTGCTCAAACTCTTTGTACTCCTTCTGTTCCTTTTTACTTCACACATTGTGAGAGTGCATACTTTTTTGTATAAGATTCGTCAAAGTAGAGATACTTTGACTGCAGACGAAAACTTGTATGCAGACTAGAAAGGACCGGAGGGAGTACATGTGAAACTGCTGCAAATGAGGTGATCACCCTGGGAATAATGCTAGTATGTATTGTTTTGCATGTTCATCCAATGCCAGTGATACAGGAATTCGAACTAATCGAAATAAATTCATTCATACACGGTCAGATTTCATATAAACATGCCGGATTTCATTACATTTCATACATTCTTCAACTAAAAAGGGGTCCCGCTGAGCCGAACAGAAGTTTCAGTGACTTAAATGCAGGTGCAGTTGCATAACTGACATGTGGCTTGTTGGGCCCACGTGTCAGTCAGCCAACTGCACCAGAAGTTAAGTAGAAGCAGCGTTCTTCTCCAGCGCAGCTCTCCGACTCCACGTCGCCGCCAAGAAGCTAACCGGCCATCAATGGTCAACCCGCCTAACTTGGCTTCAACTGGAGGGTAGCAGCGGTGGACTTACTTGGACCCAAGCGGCGGCGACCTACCATGTTCTACTCTTCCTCGTTTTCTGTGTGGCGCGGCCTCTCGTTGGCAGCGGGGCGGGGCCTCGGTGGATCCGGCGATGTCCTCTGTCTCGTTGCCCGCAGGGTGGGGCCTCGGCTGAGTCGGCGATGTCCTCTGCCTCGTTGTTGGCGGGGAGGGGCCTCGGTGGAGCCAGCGGTGTCCTCTGCCTCGTTGTTGGTGTCGCGGGGCCTCGGCGGAGCAGGGCCTCGTCGACGCCAGTGGAGCGGGGACTCGTCGGATCCGGCATTGTCCTCTGCCTCATCCTTGGTCTCGCCAAACAGCGCCTCGCCTGCTTCATCGCCCTCTTTGCTAGCCTCTTTGTAGGCGGCCACAGCCTACGCCACCCGCATACGGTACCGCCAGCTCTTGAGGCGGCCCTTGCGGGTGGAGCGGTACGAGTCGAGCAGCGCCTCCTGCTCCGCCCGCTCCACGGTGATCTGCTCCTCCGCCTGTAGGTGCTCTTGGAGGAGATGGTGGTTGTAGGCGGCGTCGGCCTGCGTCTCCCGGAACTGCTCCTCACGCATCTTCCTAACCCTGTCCATATATTGGGCACGGGCCTCGCCGATGGTCATGGTGCAATGCACCGGCGATGATGGCGCGGAGGAGGGGGTTGGCGCCAGATCGTCGACTACCATGTTCTCCATTGGGACGTCGTCGTCCTCCGGCTGCCTGCTGGCCAGCCGGTCTGCAGCAATGCCTGCCATCTCCTTGTGGTCGGTCGTCCGCCCGTCCCGAAGAGCGCTGGAGCGCGAGGAAGCCCTGGTGGGCAGTAGTGGTGTGGACAGGAGAAAGGGAACGGATGCGGATGACTGCGGCTATGGCCGGCGCAGCAGTTTATATAGCAATGGTGGGCGGGCGGAGGGACGGACGTGTGGTGCCGGAGTAGCCGCCTCGGCAACCGCGTTTCATTAATATGGGTGGCAGATGGACGGACGGACGGCACTTGTGTCGTTTTAAGGCGGAGCAATCGCCTACACCGGGAAGCGGGGCGGGCGGCGCTGACTGTTTCGGGCGGAAAGCGCGTGCGGGCGAGGAGATGACTTTACTTGGAGAGGATGACAATGGGGACCCACCAGGTCCATAGCCTCATGTACGCAAGTGCCTCCTTATTATATATATATATATATATATATATATATATATATATATAATTTATTTTGCTTCCACCTGGTTTCCAGACATCACGATCCCACACCATTGTCAACCTATGTACTCCCTCCTTTCCGTTTTATAGGGCTGATCTCAAAATTTTAGCTTTTTCCATTTTATAAGGTTCAATTTGGTTTTTTTCCATCACCTGTTCAGAATCCAAGGTGCATTAAATCATTGCATGCAAGTATTAAGAGAAAATTGACCAATGCATGTGCTTTATGCAGGCATGCATTGCAATTAATGCATTGATAAACATAATTTTTTGAGGATAACAAGAGCATTAATTAGGAGCTTTTGCAAAACTACAAAAAGTATTCCACCACTCGCCATCTACCTTGATTGGTGAGATTTTTGAATTGAGCATTATAAACCCGAAAGGAGGGAGTAGTCAATAAACGAGAGAATTGCACAAGAAGCGGCCGACAGCTGGGACCAAGCCTCTCGAGCAGTATTTGTTTTTTTGAGGTTTAGCCCAGATATTAATTTTTCTCCTCTGAACAACAATGAAAACATCGCTGCAAGTATTAACTGGGCGGGCCGTGGCCCGTCTAGCCTAGGCCAGATATCCAGCCCAGATATTATTATTTTTTTCAAGCTGAAAATGGCTAGCCCAGCTATACTTTTTTTAAGAATACCCAGGCAAGGTCGAGTTGTTATTCCCTGCCCTGCTGGGCTGCAAATCTTTCCTAGGAGGTATGCATTAGTCTTAACAAGAAAATGGGCTTTAAGAAATAATAAATGGGATGTAATTATAAAAACTGGGCAGGAACTACAAAAAAATGCACCAAACACGTGATTACTTTATAAAATATTATTTTTGGATATTGAAAATTTTAATTTCATTAATTGTTGCGAGCGCAATGTTTCATTGGATTTTAATTAATATAAATTTATATTGAAATTGTATTTCATCTGACTAGAAATTTCAAGATAAAAATATTTCGGATCCCATCAAAATGAGGGAAATTTTATTGAATTCTTTTTTGAACGGTTGGTTGAAATGGGATATACTTTTAACAAACAGTAAATGGGCTGTAGTTAATTCCATTAGAATTCAAAAATGGGCTACACATTCTTACAAATCTCAAATGGGCTATAAGTTCTCTACCACACACTTCTGGCCTTACTAAGTTGACGCGTCCCCTAAAAAAACAGAGTTGACGCGTATGCAAGGCTTTGTCAACTTATAGTCAACATACGGTTCTAGCAACAGTGGCCAGTAGACCACGCTTCCGCAAATACGCATACGCACCTTTGTCCTCCATTAACTGACATATGGGCCCTCTCGTGGTAGACCCACATGTCATCGGTGTAACTATTTACACTCCAAAGGATGGTATATCCTGGTAGTAGTACTAGTAGAATTGAGATTTAATGCACTTTCTTCCCCATCTTCCACTCTTCTTCCTCCTCTCTTCCCCATCGTCGGCCGCACACCATTTACCCCTGCTCACTGCTCGCCCGCCCGCTCCAT
>NC_041393.1:709760585-709770494 GCF_002162155.2 Triticum dicoccoides
ACGAGGAGAAGCTTCTTCGCTCGCCCGACCGAATCCACTTCCCCGCTGGCTCCCAGGCACTGAAAACCCCAATGGCAGAACCGACTAACACGCAGAGCCGCGATTGGAATTCCCTCCCCGATGTTCTCTTGGAGCAGATCTATAGTCGTATGGACCTACTCAGCACCGTCCGTCTGGCCGCATGCTCGGTGTCTTTGTACCGTCTACTCGTCTGCAACCGGCCGGCTCTTTTCAAGACACCCTGCTTCCTAATGCCCGATCCTCGCAGGTGGCCCAGACACCGACTTGACGATGCTACGGAGGTTGTTGTGGTGCCCCTCGACATGCTACCACTACCCGTCCGCCTGTCCTTCATGCGCGGCCACTACTGGGCTGGCATGAAGGCCAACTGGATCGTCCTCATCCACCACACCGGTAGTCCGTGGTGTCTCATGGATATCTACACCCAGCGAGAGACCACCCTTCCATCATTGGATACCGGCGCATCGAGCCTCGCGGCCCGCCGGACACTCCTGCCTACTACGCACGAGACACGTCAAGCTTTTGGCTCGACCTCTATTTGCAGAAAGTGGTAATCTGCGAAGTGCCCAAACCATCAAAAGACTACATTGATTACAAGCTCATCACCTTGTTCAACATGGGATTAGTCTATCTGGAATCCGGTCGCCATACATGGTCATGGCTCATCATCAATCCTGTTGAGGCAACATTTCTGTCTGATGCTATAGTGCATGATGGCATCGTTTACGCGGTCGACGCACAGATTGGCTGCCTATACTGTTGGAATATATCGTCGTGTAATTGTTCTATCTCATCTCATCTTTACCTTATGAATACGACTGCCTGTTCATTTGTTACAAATTTAGAATGCATAACATGTCTATAACCACATCATTGCTATGTGTTCCTCTCATTTCCTAGATTTTTATGACCACACATGTTATTGTTAGAGTTGATATGAGAACAATTGGCATCTATTGATTGTTAGAATACATATTATGAGCATAACATCATGATTGCTATATGTTACTCTCATTTACAAGATTTTTATAACAACGCATGTTATTGCTTAGAGTTGATATGAGAACAGTAGTAGTAAGTGCTATGGTAGAATATGAGTAGGCGCAGTCATAGCTATTTTCCTCTCATTGTTACATGATGTTTGAACCATGACATGTTGCTAGAATGTGAAAGCCATTGGCTTATTTTTTTTAACTTGGGGTATGATTATGACCACGGCATTGCAATTCTCTGTCTATGATATGTGTCACTGTTATAATAATCTTAGTTCCACACATACTCTGAACATGATTGTTTATTTTTGTCCTTTTGGTCTCCAATTTCAATTGTTGCAGCAGACGCAAATGCGCTGGCCTTCATGATTCCAGGACCTGGAATCATACCAGCCGATGGGTGGTGGTTTATCGCTCGTTCAGCTGACGACAGTCATTTGATGCCCATTCGCACGTACCAAATTGACCAAACCATTACATCAAACCACATGCAGTACAATGTGTGGGGCGTTCGTGACATTGATGGCTATGGCTGCTTCGTGTTCAAGAAAGATCCCAGCTCTGTTGGGCCAGGTGTATTCAACTAGAGGCGGGTTTACAGCCTCGGCAACCACTCCTTGTTCCTCGGGCTCAATTATCCGATCATCCAACCAATCATCGATCATATCACCGACGATGATTACTGTGCTATGCAACTTCCATTCGCGAGGGCGGGCTGTGTTTACACATCATTCCATGGGTTTCATGAATCACCATATCCAGAGATTCGTCGACACAGCTTGTTGCCAGGTAATCTTCAGTGTGTGAAAGGCATCAAGCTTCCATGCGATGGATGGCTTTTGCAAACCCGACAAGTGGTGATGTGGTTCATGCCAATAGCAAATATGCACAACTTGATTTGTGCTGATATCTAGACTGAGCCATGTATTCTGCTGCTATAGCACGACCCTCTTTTGTTTGATATTTGTTAGTTTGAAGCACTTCTCTTGTTTGAAGGATAGATATCTTCCTGGGATCAAGTGCATCCTAACTCACCTGCATAGGATGTACTGATAATGATGATGGAGATGCCGTGCAGAAGCCATATATATATCAGTTAGGCTTCAAGTTTGTACTTGTTAGTTAAACCTATGTATAAATTGTGACACTAAATACGACTAGTAAGTAGTAAAGTAGCAGTACTAGTATACGTCAGTCAAATTATTCATCATGTCCACACATTGAATTGATGCGACAACACGCTATGCGTGAGGTGACACAAGAATCCCGGCGGCGTGTTCAGGTATTCTGGACTTCAAATTTGGAGTACCACTTATTTGTCGAAATCTTTCATCATTCACTTAAAACAGTCGATTGATCATACATTGAGTACCATATAACTAGAATTACCGATGCAAGTCGAAGAAGGATTGGCCGGTCCTGCCGGCTAGCGTCAAGTTCGATCCCACGGATCAGGAGCTGATCGAGCACCTTGAGGCAAAAGTGAGTGCTGACAGTGTGAGATTTCAGTCTCTCATCGATTTGTTCATACCAACCATTGACAGCGAGCACAGCATATGCTACACCCAACCTGAGAAACTTCCAGGTAAGACACCGATCGGCCGTCTACTTGCACAAACATATTCCTTTGTTTATAGCTCTATTTTTCTTTTTAGATGCAGACCTGGTGAAGAAATTACAATTTGGCAGTTAATAAAAAGTGGAACAAGTGGCTGCAACATGCCAAAGATGTTATGAAAATGCCAACTACGTACACTAAAACCTGTATTCCACAATACTGCAGGTATCACACTGAGTGGCCTAAGGAAGCAATTCTTCCAGCGCAATTCCAGGGCGTTCAAAAGGGGCACGTGGACGCGTCGCAAGATACAGTCGGAGTGTGGCATGCATGCGATGTGGCACAAGACCGGCAATACCTTGCCGGTGATGGTCAACGGCTGGCAGACGGGCAGCAAAAAATGTTCGGGTGCTGCACACCAACAAGAACTTCGACCAGCAGAGGACCAACTGGGTGATGCACCAGTTCCACCTCGGGGACCTGGAGCAAGAGAAGGAGCAGGAACTGGTCCTCTGCAAGATTTTCTACCGGACGAACACTAGGGCCAGGAGTAAAAAGATAATAAGTTAGTTAGGTATTGGTAGTTGTACTACCTTGTCGTCTGCAAGTTGGTATTGTTGTTAACGATCTTTTGGTATGAACTTGCATTTGCTTCCAACCATCATGCCGAGGGTCGGCGTGGATATAAAGCTGAATCATTTGTTTCAAAACGAATTTTCAGGCACCTGAATTTTATTTGATGGGTAGCGTAAGCACCCGCCGTTCGAATTCCCAGTTCTCCATTTTTTTGAAACAAGTGCATGCACTTATTATCATGATAAAGAAACAATATCCGTGCTGCATCCCAGTTATCAGTCTGTACTTGCAGAATTCTCTTGTTTATTGAGCACGTATATTGTTTTTTCAGGTCGGGCAAGTTTCACCTGGGCTGCAGACTGCCCAGGGTTGGTTTTGTTTTTAACAGGCCCAGCCCATGACGACAATGGGGCACAAAGATCCAGCAGGTATCTACTGGCCTCTGGCCCGTCAGCGTTAGTTTTATTTTGTCTTACAACATCCGCAGGCAGTTTTTTTTACTGAATCAAACACACAGCCCAGTTCTATTTTCCTCTTGAAACGCATGTCCTACATCCGTTTTCTAGTCTCTACCTATAGTTTTACTAGTTCAAATACATGTATCATTGTATTGAAAACACATGAAATTCCCTTTTCATACTTACATCCTTATTTTTGTTGTTTTTTCCCACCCAACGCTGATTTTTTACCACTGGTTTTCCCTTAAACCAACTCAATTGTCCCACATCTTATTTGCTCACGAAAACAAAATGATTTTTTTGGAAAATCAATAAGTTCTTAAAAAATGTTTATAATTTCGGGACTAGAATAGTTCGGACTCCACCGAAATATGCAAAATAAGGTTGAACTTTTTGACCGTGGCCCTGGGAAAAAAATGGGCTGTAATAAATTACTTAAGAATTAGCAAATGGGCTGCAACTTATAAAAAATAGGAAATGAGCTTTATGTTGTCTGCCACAGATTTGGAGGCTCACTTGCGGGCCTACCAAGTTCATGCGTACACAATGTTTCGCCAAAAAGAAACTTAGTCAACAATCGACTCTACCAGCGCCAGACTGTTAGATGTCAATCTAACGGCAATCGTGCTTCTTCAGTCTCTGATCTTCCTTCCCCAGCCGCCCAAACCAGCGCCGTCGGAACCGCCTGCTACCGCCTCCTGTGGCCGACAGTGCTGCCGGGCAGGCCTCACGGCCCCATCATACTCGCATCCCTGGCCTGTCTATCCCTCTACTCACCCACACCTCCTGTTATTTTCCAGCGACGGCAGCCGAACCAGTCAACCCTCATACTCTCCACCGCGTGGGCAGCCACTGCCGTGTCTTCCCCGGCTCCGTGTCGCTCACTTCGTAGGCCTTGCCGTCGTCCACCGCCCTGGTGCTCTCGGCGCGGCATGGTCAACAATGTCCATCCAACGGCCGTAGTGCTTCTTCAACCTCTGGTCTTCTTGCCCAGCTGCCCAAAGCAGCGCCGGTCGTGCCGCGGAGGTCTCACCGTGGCCGGCTGTGCTGCCGCGGAGGTCTCACCGTCCCCGTACTAATCCCACTGCTGGCCAAGCCATCCCTCCACTCACCCACTTGCTCCTCTCCGCGTGGCAGCCTCAACCGCAGCCGAACCAGTGAACCCTCGTGCTCCTCTCCGCGTGGGCATCCACTACCGCGTCTTCCCTGGCTCCGCGTCGTCCCCTTCCTAGGCCTCGCCGTCTTCCATCGTCATGGTGCTCGCGGCGCGGCATGGTCAATGTGGTCAACGACTGACTTCCATCGGAAGAGTACTATACATGGAGAGGCTGACAGCTAGGTCCACGGAAGCCGCAAGGAAGTGCCTCCTTATTACGCGCAAAATAATTATTCCTCCACCTGACAGCAGGGACCCACCGGATGGCCCACCAGTATTTCGCCGAAAAAACGTTTCCCCCTGACTGCTGGGACCCACTGGACGGGCCACCGTATTTCGCGAAAAAAACGTTTGTCCCTGACTGCTGGGACCCACCGGACGGACCATCGTATTTCGCGAAAAAAATGTTCCCCCCGCTGTCAGCTTGGACCCACTAGAAGTGCCTCCTTATTACGCACAGAAAAATGAATACTCCCCCTGCTAGCTGGGACCCACCATGGTGGGAGGCTGACTTGTGGGCATACTAACTTGACGGGGATGGAGGGCTTTGTCGACTTAGTCAATATGAACGATTCTAGCTCCAGTGACCGTACGATGTCCATCCAACGGCCATCGTGCTTCTTCAATCTCTGCTCTTCCTGCTCCAGCCGCTCAAACAAGCACCAGCAGGACTGCCTGCTCCCTCCTCCCCGTGGCCGGCTGTGCTGCCGCGTAGCCCTCACCGCCCCACCGTACTCCCATCGCTGGCCTAGCCATCCCTCTACTCACCCACACCTGCTGTTATTCTCCGGCGACGGTAGATGAACCAGTAAACCCTCGTACAGTCGTACTCCCCTCTGCATGGGAAACAATTGTCGAGTCTTCCCTGCCTCCATGTCGTTCCATTCCTATGCCTCGCCGTCGTCCACCGCCCTGGTGCTCTCGGCGTGGCCTGGTCAACGTGGTCAACAACCGACATGCATCTGAAGTGGACTGTACGTGGAGAGGATGAGAGCTAGGTCGCGGATGCACGCAAGGAAATGCATCCTTATTACGTGTAAAATAATGATTCCTCCACCTAACATCGGGGACCCACCAAAAGGGCCTCTGTATTTCGCGTAAAAAATGTTACTGTCGCTGACAGCTCGGACCCACCGGCTATATCTTTGAAGGCAAGGAAGTGCCTCCTTATTACACACACAAAAAATGAATACTCCCCATGTTAGTTGGGACCTAGAATAGTGGCAAGCTGACTTGTGGGCCAACTAAGTTGACGGGGACGGAGTGCTTTGTCAACTTAGTCAATATGCACGATTCTAGCTCCAGTGACCGTACGATGTCCATCCAACGGTCGTAGTGCTTCTTCAACCTCTGGTCCTCTTGCTCCAGCCGCCCAAACCAGCGCCGGTCGTGCCTCGTGCTCCTGCCTCCCGTGGCCGTATGCGATGTGGCGGAGGCGTCACCTCCCCCTACTACTCCCACCGCTGGCCAAGCCATCCCTCTACTCACCCACACCCCATGTTATTCTGCGGCGACGGCAGCCTCACACCGCAGCGAACCAGTGAACCCTCGTACTCCTCTACGCGTGGGCATCCACTGCCGCGTCTTCCCCTGCTCCACGTCATCCCCTTCCTAGGCCTCGCCCTTGTCCACCGCCCTGATGCTCTCGGTGCGTCGTGGTCAACGTGGTCAAGGAACGGCTTCCATCCGACGTGGACTGTACGTGGAGAGGCTGACAGCTGGTTCCACGGCCGCAGCAAGGAAGTGCCTCCTTATTACGTGCAAAATAATTATTCCTCCACCTGACAGCGGGGACCCACCGGACGGGCCACCGTATTTAGCAAAAAAAAAGGTTCCCCCTGACTGCTGGGACCCACCAGCTACACCTTCGCACGCAAGGAAGTGCTTCTGGGCAAAAAACAAGATTCGCCCCCTGACTGCGGGGACCCACCAGCTACATCTTCGCATGCCAGGAAGTGCGTCCGGGCTAAAAAACGATTCGCCCCTCTGACTGCTGGGACCCACCAGCTTCATTTTTGCATGCAAGGAAGTGCCTGACAGTCGGGACCCACCTGGTCGAAGCGTACCTAGCATTGTCATTCTGGTCGCGAATGTGTACGTACATACTGGTCGTTGTAGAGGCGCGCACGTGTCGCAGTAGTGGCGCACACGTAGCATGTACACGTACGTACAGTGGCCAGGGTGCAAGAAGGAAAATACGGCCACTTATGTGTACATACGGGCGGGGTCTCGAACGCCTACTCGCACATGCATACGGCGAGGGCTCGTGTACATGGATGGGTCGGAACGGAGAAACAACGTCGTCGTCGTGTTCACGGGGAGCCAACCGGCTAGGTTGGAACGGAATACGTGGTCGTGTTCATCGGGAGGGCTTGGACGGAACAGGCGATGGAAACGAGGCCTGGCGTACCGCACAACGGAGTAAACGGACCTCCAACTTTCGGAATAGGGTCCTGTTCATCGGAAGGGGTGTGGCGTACCGCAAAACGGAGGAAACGGACCTCCTAAGGTCGAAATGGGGGTCCTGTTGATTGGGAGGGATGTGGCGTACCGCAAAACGGACGAAACGGAGTTGTGTTGGAGCGCCACGGTCGAAACGGGGGTCCTGTTCATCGGGAGGGGTGTGGCGTACCGCAAAACGGACGAAACGGACTTGTGTTGGAGTGCTACGATCGGAACGGGGGTCTTGTTCATCGGGAGGGGTGTGGCGTACCGCAAAACGGGACTCCACAGAATACTGTTCATCTCCACCGTCGACCACCTCCAGCCTCCATGGGCTACCGTCGACCTCCTCTAGCCTCCACGGGCTCCTATTCATCCAGCCTCCACCGCGCGCTACTCCACCGGCTACAGTTCATCCAGCCCTTCACCGTCTATTGTTCATCCAGCCCTCCACATCACGGGGTCCTGTTCAACCACCCCTCCACGGCCACCCCTCCACCGTCTACTGTTCATCCAGCCCTCCTCACCACGGGGTCCTGTTCATCCAGAGGCAACGCCACCGCTCACTGTTCATCCAACCCCCCCCCCACCACCACTACTAGGGAAAAGATTATACACAGACGCTTACTAGTAGCGAGGGTTAAAAACCCTCGCTACTGCTACTTCCTAGTAGCGCAGGTTTTTAAACCTCGCTACTACTAAGTTGATAGCAATAGCGCAGGTTTTTAACCCTCGCTACTACTAAGCGGTCTCTACCGTGCCCCCCGGGACATGCCATAGTAGTAGCGCGGGTTTTTAACCCTCGCTACTACTAAGTTGATAGCAGTAGCATTGGTTTTTAACCCTCGCTACTACTAAGTGGTCTCTACCGTGCCCCTGGACCATGCCATAGTAGTAGTGATGGTTAAAAACCCGCGCTACTACTAAATACTGGGTTTCAAACTCTACCCCCCTGGATCGCCTTTTCAGTTTAAAAAAATAAAAGAAAATGATGAAAATGTCAAAAAAATAAAAGAAAATAAGTTTCCCATGTGATATGTGGTCTAGTTGTTGGGAAAATTTGCAAATATGAATTTCGACTTTATTTGCAAAATCTCTCGAGAATTTGTAAAAATGGGCATAACTTTTGCATACTAACTCGGATGAAAAAGTTTTTTATATGAAAAATCATCTACTCGAAAAGGAAGTGCGTCCGGGCAAAAAAAACAATTCGCCTCCCTGACTGCTAGGACCCACCAGCTACATCTTCGCATGCAAGGAAGTGCGTCCAGGCTAAAAAAACGATTCGCCCCTCTGACTTCTACGATCCACCAGCTACATTTTCGCACGCAAGGAAGTGCCTGACAGTCGGGACCCACCTGGTCGCGCACATGTACGTACATACTGGATGTTGTAGAGGCGCGCACATGTCATAGTAGAGGCGCACACGTAGCATGTACACGTACGTACAGTGTCCAGGGTGCAAGAAGGAAAATACGGCCACGTATGTGTACATACGGGCGGGGTCTCGAACGCCTACTCGCGCATACATACGGCGAGGGCTCGTGTACATGGCTGGGTTGGAACGGAGAAACAACGTCGGCATCGTGTTCATGGGGAGCCAACCGGCTGGGTCGGAACGGAATGCGTGGTCGTGTTCATCGGGAGGGCTTGGACGGAACAGGCGATGGAAACGACGCCTGGTGTACCGCACAACGGAGGAAACAGACCTCCTACATTTGGAATGGGGTCATGTTGATCGGAAGGAGTGAGGCGTACCGCAAAACGGAGGAAACGGACCTCCTACGGTCGAAACGGGGGTCCTGTTGATTGGAAGGGGTGTGGCGTACTGCAAAACGGACGAAACGGAGTTGTGTTCGAGCGCCACGGTCGAAACGGGGTCCTGTTCATCGGGAGGGGTGCAGCGTACCGCAAAACGGACGAAACGTACTTGTGTTGGAGCGCTACGGTCGAAACGGGGGTCTTGTTCATCGCGAGGGGTGTGGCGTACCGCAAAACGGTACTCCACAGGATACTGTTCATCTCCACCGTCGACCACCTCCAGCCTCCACGGGCTACCGTCGACCTCCTCTAGACTCCACGGGCTCCTGTTCATGCAGCCTCCACCGTGCGCTACTCCACCGGCTACAGTTCATCCAGCCCTTCATCGTCTATTGTTCATCTAGCCCTCCACATCACGGGGTCCTGTTCAACCACCCCTCCACGGCCACCCCTCCACCGTCTACTGTTCATCCAGCCCTCCACACCACGGCGTCCTGTTCATCCACAGGCAACGCCATCGCTCACTGTTCATCCACCCCCCCACCACCACCACCACTACTAGGCAAAAGCTTATACACAGATGCTTACTAGTAGCCAAGGTTAAAAACCCTCGCTACTGCTAAGTTGATAGCAGTAGCGTTGGTTTTTAACCCTTGCTACTACTAAGCGGTCTCTACCGTGCCCCCCGGGACATGCCATAGTAGTAGCGCGGGTTTTTAACCCTCGCTACTACTAAGTTGATAGCAGTAGCGTTGGTTTTTAACCCTCACTACTACTAAGTGGTCTCTACCATGCCCCTGGACCATGCAATAGTAGTTGCGATGGTTATAAACCC
The DNA here is from genome assembly GCF_002162155.2 of Triticum dicoccoides. Classification (NCBI taxonomy): domain Eukaryota; kingdom Viridiplantae; phylum Streptophyta; class Magnoliopsida; order Poales; family Poaceae; genus Triticum; species Triticum dicoccoides. The sequence continues at coordinate 709,770,385 of NC_041393.1, forward strand.
GTGCTACTACTAAGTTTTTACCCCTCGCTACTACTAATCGGTCTCAACCGTGCCCCTCGGGGACATGCCATAGTAGTAGCGAGGGGTAAAAACCCGCGCTACTACTAAAT
>NC_041393.1:709770854-709772182 GCF_002162155.2 Triticum dicoccoides
TGGATCGCCTTTTCAGTTTTAAAAAAATAAAAGAAAATAAGTTTCCCATGTGATATGTGGTCTAGTTGTTGGGAAAATTGGCAAATATGAATTTCGACTTTATTTGCTAAATCTCTTGAGAATTTGTAAAAATGGGCATAACTTTTGCATACTAACTCGGATGAAAAAGTTTTTTATATGAAAAATCATCTACTCAAAAATGAAGTGCGCCCGGGAAAAAAACGATTCACCCCCATACTGCTGGGACCCACCAGCTATATCTTCGCACGCAAGGACGTTCGTCCGGCCTAAAAAACCGATTCGCCCCTCTGACTGCTGGGACCCACCAGCTTTATTTTCGCACGCAAGGAAGTGCCTGACAGTCAGGACCCACCTGGTCGAAGCGTACGTAGCGTTGTCATTCTGGTCGCGAACGTGCACGTACATACTGTTCGTTGTAGAGGCACGCACGTGTCGTAGTAGAGGCGCGCATGTAGCGTGTACACGTACGTATAGTGGCCAGGGTGCAAGAAGGAAAATACGGCCAAGTATGTGTACATACGGGTGGGATCTTGAACGCCTACTCGTGCATACATACGGCGAGGGCTCGTCTACATGGCTGGGTCGGAACGGAGAAACAACGTCGTCGTCGTGTTCATGGGGAGCCAACCGGCTGGGTCGGAACAGAATGCGTGGTCGTGTTCGTCGGGAGGGCTTGGACAGAACAGACGATGGAAACGAGGCCTGGCGTACCGCACAACGGAGAAAACATACCTCCTACGTTCGGAATGGGGTCCTGTTGATCGGAAGGGGTGTGGTGTACCGCAAAACGGAGGAAACGGACCTCCTACGGTCGAAACGGGGGTCCTGTTGATTGGGAGGGGTGTGGCGTACCGCAAAACGGACGAAAAGAAGTTGTGTTGGAGCGCCACGGTCGAAACGGGGGTCCTGTTCATCAGGAGGGGTGTGGCGTACCGCAAAACGGACGAAACGGACTTGTGTTAGAGCACTACGGTCGAAACGAGGGTCTTGTTCATCGGGAGGGGTGTGGCGTACCGCAAAACGGGACTCCACAGGATACTGTTCATCTCCACCGTCGACCACCTCCAGCCTCCATGGGCTACCGTCAACCTCCTCTAGCCTCCACGGGCTCCTGTTCATCCAGCCTCCACCGCATGCTACTCCACAGGCTACAGTTCAACCAACCCCCACCGTCTATTGTTCATCCAGCCCTCCACACCATGGGGTCCTGTTCAACCACCCCTCCACGGCCACCCCTCCACCGTCTACTGTTCATCCAGCCCTCCACACCACGGGGTCCTCTTCATCCAGAGGCAACGTCACCGCTC
>NC_041393.1:709772615-709777734 GCF_002162155.2 Triticum dicoccoides
CCATAGTAGTAGCGATGGTTATAAACCTATGCTACTACTAAGTTTTTACCCCTCGCTACTACTAATCAGTCTCAACCGTGCCCCTCAGGGACATGCCATAGTAGTAGCGAGGGGTAAAAACCCGCGCTACTACTAGATACTGGGTTTCAACCCCCCCCCCCCCGTGGATCGCCTTTTCAGTTTAAAAAAAATAAAATAAAATGATGAAAATGTCAAAAAAATAATAAAAGAAAATAAGTTTCCCATGTGATATCTATCTATACCTATACTAATTACAGACTCCAAAGAAATTGCCACAATAATCAGTAATTAGGAGCCGTTAATCCGGTGGGACCAAGTTATTACGATGGATATTAGCCCAATAATTCCAATAATTACCATATTAATCATAAAACATGGGCCGTTCACCAGCAGGATCAAATAAAGAGATCAGATCGTTTTTTTAAGTTGAAAAAGAGGTCAGATCCTAATTTCCTTCAATCTGTTGTTCCACCGTGGCTTCCTCCATATTCTTTCTCCCCATGAAAAATATTCCACCATCCCTTTGTCCCCATGTAAAGCAAAACCACTATTCCACCGTCCCTCCCTTTCTATTTTATCTCTCACGCTCATCAAACCTATTCCATCATCCCTTCTCTCTCCTCCATAGAAAACTATCTCAAACTGAGTCAAGCATGTTGGGCATGGATCTGGCGTACTCAAGGGGCTTGCTTCCTCAATTTGTTCCTCATCTGGATCAAGTTCTTTTTTCTCGCACTATTTTTTTGCTGATGTTTATCCGTTTGATATTCTATCATTTCTCACAGATTCAGATTCAAATAGTTTTTCTTTTGTGATTTGTTGGTGTTGTGCTCGAATCTACTCCTAAAAACTGCAGCCACTCTAAAATTCTGGGCAACCTCCAATTTGTGAGCGAGATGTGGCCCACCAGGCCACCCTTCAGATGTGATGTGGTAGGTGACGAGCAGATCAATCCATCTAGATGAAGTTCATGCGCCGGCCATGTAGATCCACATGGCGGCATACTGCAGGGTCTAGCCATCAGAGGATGCTCCCCCCAATTTGTTTCCCACTAATAGTTTGATAGCAGATCGATCCCTTTATCTGGTTTTCATGGTGGCAGTCGTGCACCCTGATGCCGCAGCCACACGCACACACGGACACACCATTGGTTCTGAACTGTTTTTTTCATCTGATTGAGACAAATCCATCTAGCTGAAGTGCATGGCACAGACCATGTTGATACTCCAGATGGCGGCATACTACAGCTGCAGGGTCTAGCCATCGGATCATGCACGCCCAATTCGTTGCACACTAACAGTGATGGTAGATCCATCCCTATATCTGGCTTTATGGTTGCTGTCATGTTAATGTTGTAGACAGATAACCTGCACGATGATGCCCCAGCCACAGCGACACACAGACACACCATTGGGTCTGAATGATTTGTTTTCTCTCATTGCTTCATGTATTGAACTTTACAGTTGTATCCACACATCTTTGATTTTCCATTGTGTATCTTAGCATGTCAAATTTGGGCTATCTCTCAACGATTGTGTACCCCCAAACTTAATGTATCAATACTTCAGTTATGTCGATCTCAAGAATCATTGATCTCCAGTTATGTCCATATCAAGAAAGGTAAATCGACTCAAAGTATAAAAACCTAATCTGTTTTGTAGTACCATAATTAATTTTTGTCTAGAACTCCATCAATCTTTTATTTTTTATATGTAAGAAAGACCACCAATTTTTATTTAAGTTTTTCTCCTTCAACCCACGTATGACAAGAGGCAGCGCGCTGCATCGTGTATGCCGTAGTTGGCAAGGTTGCGAGATCATATATATAGCTAACTGATTTGATTTTCGTTATCAACCAGATATATTTGGATGATGAATTAGTTTGTTATATGGCTGGCCGATGATTCCAATGTTGGATTCCTAAGCTCAAGCATTTAGTATCTTAAGAGAAACTAAACTACCTGACGTGCATGCAAACCAACGTCATTAGCTACGACACTTACTAATTTGTTCTTTGTGGCGATGGTGAGGCAGAAATTCGCACCAATGTGGATGAAGATAATAAGATCTTATTTACATGGCCCCAGACCTACAAGGGATGGTGTCGCAGTAATAACTGTGGTGGAAACGAGATGATTCAGTCTCAGATGCATGTATACAGGTTCACATGTATGATTATTTTTCTTGAAGTAATTACAGATCCTATAAATAATTTTCTTTTCAAACTCTTTAATTCTCTTTGAGATGAAATAATCAGTTTTTAAATGCTATTAATTTGGTGTGAAGTGCATGCATGAACGTATTCTGTTTAATGTTTGTTTCAGTTTTGTATTATTAGCAGGAGCACCAATGACAACTAGCGGGATGATCTAAGGCTGCTGGAACAGATACAAATAAATTAATCCCAGTGTAGAGAAGTTACGTCATGTAAAATTCAGATGTAGAAAGGATGTGATACTCGCAAATGCTGGAGTAAGAATAGAGAAAAAATATATGTACTGTACAAGCTCAACGCTTCCACTACACCTACAAATTGCTAAATACTAGGCATGCTTTTATGCTTATCATGTATATATGGCTACCTCTCATTTAATCCTGAAGTTTAAAGATTTTGTGAATGTTAATTTATGACCTGTTCTGATAATTTGTTTTTAATTAAGTTCAATATTGTTTGGGTGATATATAGTTTAAAACACTTTCCAAAAATTTGTAAATAATCTTAGAACTATAGTTTTGAACTTAGTATTGCTTCTGACTAACTTATTGGCAGGGTAGAACAGATGGTCGATTGATCTTTTAATGTTGACGAGATTGATCAGGCTGATCTACAACCTAATCATTGTCACTTTATATATGAAATGATATAATATAACTAAATATATGGTATATAGCCGAGAAAAGTGACAACTTCATCATGTTGACGGTAATTGGAACAAAAAGTAGCTGGTACATCTTAATGTCTAGCCCCATACAAGATAAGAAGGGTACAGACAACAGCACTTCGGGATTATGTTGATGGTTGTTTTCTATAAATGAATATAACACATAAAGGTAATAATATATGATATGCCTGACGAGGAGCAACTATGACTGATTAGAAAGTTTGGATGATGACCTCTGATCAAAGCATGAGTTTAGAGAAGTCATGGGAGTTTGACCAAAGTTCCTTACAGGAGATACAGTTTACTCTAATCACAAAGAACAATAGTCATTTTAGGGGGGAATCAATATAAGAATTCCTTTTTACTAACCAAAGGCAAGTTTAGCTTGGAGCTATAATACCGAGCAGTTTGCTAACCATTGCCTTTATAGTGTGTAACTCCATAAACTAGCTTTTTTAGTATCATTATTCTTCTACCTGCGGTGCTTCCAACCTAGCAGAAGAGAAGTGCTCCTAAATCTATCACTAGAACAAGAGACTTGATATTTTATATCCAAGTTGATTCAAATACAAATGCGCTTCCCCATATTTATGAAGTAACAGAGAAAAAATTGTATGTCTTATGTGACTTAAATTTACTTTCCAAAAAGGATTTTCTTTTCATTTATGTAGAGGGATGCAAATTATATACTACTAGCGGAAAGGTCGAGGTGAAATGAAGTATACAAATAAACTGAGTGCAAATAAAAGTGTGCACAATGATGCACTTCAAACATAAATAGAGTTGTGTTAAAAAACGTAAACGGAACTGGAATCTTGAAGTTTTAATAAAATGTGAAATAAAATAATGAAAATTGTGCTGATCAAATCCATCAAAATAAAAATAAGGAACCCAAATATACTCTTTATGCATAGTTAGAAGAATAAACTATAAATTTGAAAAAGTCACTATTGTAGCAAATTCAATATCGATAAAAGGCACACATTTATGAAGCATGCAATAGCCAAATAACTACAATGCACCTAAAATCATAGAAAGTAGTTACAAATATTTTTTACACTAGCCCGTACGAATGCACGGGTTGGCGACTAGTGTGGTCTAGTTGTTGGGAAAATTTGCAAATATGAATTTCGAGTATATTTGCAAAATTTCTCGAGAATTTGTAAAAATAGGCATAACTTTTGCATACTAACTCGGATGAAAAAGTTTTTTATATGAAAAATCATCTACTCAAAAAGGAAGTGCGTCCGGGCAAAAAAAACAATTCGCCCCCCTGACTACTGGGACCCACCAGCTACATCTTCGCACGCAAGGAAGTGCGTCCGGGCTAAAAAAACGATTCGCCCCTCTGACTGTTGGGACCCACCAGCTACATTTTCGTACGCACGGAAGTGTCTGACAATCGGGACCCACCTGGTCGAAGCGTACGTAGCGTTGTCATTCTGGTCGCGAACGTGTACGTACATACTGGTCATTGTAGAGGCGCACGTGTCGTAGTAGAGGTGCGCACCTAGCATGTACACGTACGTACAGTGGCCAGGGTGCAAGAAGGAAAATACGGCCACGTATGAGTACATACGGGCGGGGTCTCGAATGCCTACTCGCACATACATACGGCGAGGGATCGTGTGCATGGGTGGGTCGGAACGGAGAAACAGCGTCGTCGTCCTGTTCATGGGGAGCCAAAGGGCTGGGTCAGAACGGAATGCGTGGTCGTGTTCATCGGGAGGGCTTGGACGGAACAGGCGATGGAAATGAGGCCTGGCGTACCGCACAACGGAGAATACAGACCTCCTACGTTCGGAATGGGCACCTATTGATCGGAAGGGGTGTGGCATACCGCAAAACGGAGGAAACGAACCTCCTACGGTCCAAACGGGGGTCCTGTTCATTGGGAGGGGTGTGGCGTACCGCAAAACGGACCAAACAGACTTGTGTTGGAGCGCTACGGTCGAAACGGTCGAAACAGGATATTGTTCATCTCCATCGTCGACCACGTCCAGCCTCCATGGGTTACTGTCGACTTCCTCTAGCCTTCACGGGCTCCTGTTCATCCAGCCTCCACCGCGCGCTACTCCACCGGCTACAGTTCAACCAACCCTCCACCATCTACTGTTCATTCAGCCATCCACCATCTAGTGTTCATCCAGCCCTCCACACCACGGGGTCCTGTTCAACAACCCTCCACGGCCACCCCTCCACCGTCTACTATTCAT
>NC_041393.1:709778392-709779758 GCF_002162155.2 Triticum dicoccoides
CCTTTTCAGTTTTACAAAAATAAAAGAAAATGATGAAAATGTAACAAAAATTAAAGAAAATAAGTTTCCCATATTATATGTGGTCTAGTTGTTGGGAAAATTTGCAAATATGAATTTTGATTTTATTTGCAAAATCTCGCGAGAATTTGTAAAAATGGGCATAACTTTTGCATACTAACTCGGAAGAAAAAGTTTTTTATATGAAAAATCATCTACTCGAAAAGGAAGTGCGTCCAGGCAAAAAAACGATTCGCCCCCCTGACTGCTGGGACCCACCAGCTACATCTTCGCACGCAAGGAAGTGCGTTCGGGCTAAAAACCGATTCGCCCCTCTGACTGCTGGGACCCACCAGCTACATTTTCGCAGGCAAGGAAGTGCGTGACAGTCGGGACCCACCTGGTCGAAGCGTACGTAGCATTGTAATTTTGGTCATGAACGTTTACGTACATACTGGTCGTTGTAGAGGCGCGCACGTGTCCTAGTAGAGGCGCACACGTAGCATGTACACGTACATACAGTGGCCAGGGTGCAAGAAGGAAAATACGGCCACGTATGTGTACATACGGGCGGGGTCTCGAACGCCTACGCATAGATACGGCGAGGGCTCATGTACATGGCTGGGTCAGAACGGAGAAACAGCATCGTCGTTGTGTTCATGGGGAGCCAACCGGCTGGGTCGGAACGGAATGCGTGGTCGTGTTCATAGGGAGGGCTTGGACGGAACAGGTGATGGAAACGAGGCCTGGCGTACCGCACAACGGAGGAAACAGACGTCCTACGTTCGGAATGGGGTCCTGTTGATCGGAAGGGGTGTGGCATACCGCAAAACGGAGGAAACGGACCTCCTACGGTCGAAACGGGGGTCCTGTTGATTGGGAGGGGTGTGGCGTACCGCAAAGCGGATGAAACGGAGTTGTGTTGGAGCGCCACGGTCGAAACGGGGGTCCTGTTCATTGGGAGGGGTGTGGCGTACCGCAAAACGGACCAAACAGACTTGTGCTGGAGCGCTACGGTCGAAACGGGGGTCTTGTTCATCGGGATGGGTGTGGCGTACCGCTAAATGGGACTCCACAGGACACTGTTCATCTCCACCGTCGACCACCTCCACCCTCCATGGGCTACCGGCGACCTCCTCTAGCCTCCACGGGCTCCTGTCCATCCAGCCTCCACCGCGCGCTACTCCACCGGCTACAGTTCAACCACCCCTCCACCGTCTACTGTTCATCCAGCCCTCCACCGTCTATTGTTCATCCAGCCCTCCACACAGCGGGGGCCTGTTCAACCACCCCTCCATGGCCACCCCTCCACCGTCTACTGTTCATCCAGCTCTCCACACCACGGGGTCCTGTTTATCCAGAGGCAACG
>NC_041393.1:709780155-709782009 GCF_002162155.2 Triticum dicoccoides
CTAGGGAAAAGCTTATACACAGGCGCTTACTAGTAGCAAGGGTTAAAAACCCTCGCTACTGCTACTTACTAGTAGAGCGGGTTGTTAAACCTCGCTACTACTAAGTTGATAGCAGTAGCGCAGGTTTTTAACCCTCGCTACTACTAAGCGGTCTCTACCGTGCCCCCCGAAACATGCAATAGTAGTAGCGCGGGTTTTTAACCCTCGCTACTACTAAGTTTATAGCAATAGCGTTCGTTTTTAACCCTCGTTACTACTAAGTGGTCTCTACCGTGCCCCTGGACCATGCCATAGTAGTAGCGATGGTTATAAACCTGCGCTACTACTAAATTTTTACCCCTCGCTACTACTAATCGGTCTCAACCGTGCCCCTCGGGGACATGCCATAGTAGTAGCGACGGGTAAAAACCCGCACTACTACTAAATACTGGGTTTCAACCCCCCCCTGTGGATCGCCTTTTCAGTTTAAAAAAAATAAAAGAAAATGATGAAAATGTCAGAAAAATAAAAGAAAATAAGTTTCCCATGTGATATGTGGTCTAGTTGTTGGGAAAATTTGCAAATATGAATTTCGACTTTATTTGCAAAATCTCTCGAGAATTTGTAAAAATGGGCATAACTTTTGCATACTAACTTGGATGAAAAAGTTTTTCATATGAAAAATCATCTACTCGAAAAGGAAGTGCGTCCGGGCAAAAAAAACGATTCGCCCCCCTGACTGTTGGGACCCACCAGCTACATCTTCGCACGCAAGGAAGTGCGTCCGGGCTAAAAAATGATTCGCCCCTCTGACTGCTGGGACCTAACAGCTACATTTTCGCACGCAAGGAAGTGCGTGACAGTCGGGACCCACCTGGTCGAAGCGTACGTAGCGTTGTCATTTTGGTCGCGAACGTGTATGTACATACTGGTCGTTGTAGAGGCGCGCATGTGTCGTAGTAGAGGCGCACACGTAGCATGTACACGTACGTACAGTGGCCAGGGTGCAATAAGGAAAATACGGCCACGTATGTGTACATACGGGCGGGGTCTCGAACGCCTACTCACGCATACATACGGCAAGGGATTGTGTATATGGCTGGGTCGGAACGGAGAAACAGCATCGTCGTCGTGTTCATGGGGAGCCAACCGGCTGGGTCGGAACGGAATGCGTGGTCGAGTTCATCAGGAGGGCTTGGACGGAACAGGCGATTGAAACGAGGCCTGGCGTACCGCACAACGGAGGAAACAGACCTCCTACGTTCGGAATGGGGTCTTGTTGATCGGAAGGCTTGTGGCGTACCACAAAACGGAGGAAACGGACCTCCTACGGTCGAAACGGGCGTCCTGTTGATTGGGAGGGGTGTGCCGTACCGCAAAATAGACGAAACAGAGTTGTGTTGGAGCGCTAGGGTCGAAACAGGGGTCCTGTTCATCGGGAGGGGTGTGGCGTACCGCAAAACGGACGAAACGGACTTGTGTTGGAGCGCTACGGTCGAAACGGGGGTCTTGTTCATCGGGAGGGGTGTGGCGTACCGCAAAATGGGACTCCACAGGATACTGTTCATCTCCACCGTCGACCATCTCCAGCCTCCACGGGCTACCGTCGACCTCCTCTAGCCTCCACGGGCTCCTGTTCATCCAGCCTCCACCACGCGCTACTCCACCGGCTACAGTTCAACCACCCCTCCACCGTCTACTGTTCATCCAGCCCTCCACCGTCTACTGTTCATCCAGCCCTCCACCGTCTACTGTTCATCCAGCCTCCATCATCTATTGTTCATCTAGCCCTCCACACCACGGGGTCCTGTTCAACCACCCCTCCATGGCCACCCCTCCACCGACTACTGTTCATCCAGCCCTCCACACCACGGG
>NC_041393.1:709782541-709783734 GCF_002162155.2 Triticum dicoccoides
AATAAGTTTCCCATGTGATATGTGGTCTAATTGTTGGGAAAATTTGCAAATATGAATTTCGACTTTATTTGCAAAATCTCTCGAGAATTTGTAAAAATGGGTATAACTTTTGCATACTAACTCAGATGAAAAAGTTTTTTATATGAAAAATCATCTACTCGAAAAGGAATTGCGTCCGGGCAAAAAAAAAAGATTCGCCCCCCTGACTGTTGGGACCCACCAGCTACATCTTCGCACGCAAGGAAGTGCGTCCGGGCTAAAAATGATTCGCCCCTCTGACTGTTGGGACCTAACAGCTACATTTTCGCACGCAAGGAAGTGCGTGACAGTCGGGACCCACCTGGTCGAAGCGTACATAGCGTTGTCATTTTGGTCGCGAACGTGTACGTACATACTGGTCGTTGTAGAGGCGCGCACGTGTCGTAGTAGAGGCGCACACGTAGCATGTACACGTACGTACAGTGGCCAGGGTGCAAGAAGGAAAATACGGCCACGTATATGTACATACGGGCGGGGTCTCGAATGCCTACTCGCGCATACATACGGCAAGGGCTTGTGTATATGGCTGGGTCGGAACGGAGAAACAGCGTCGTCGTCGTGTTCATGGGGAGCCAACCGGCTGGGTCGGAACGGAATGCGTGGTCGAGTTCATCGGGAGGGCTTGGACGGAACAGGCGATGGAAACGAGGCCTAGCGTACCGCACAACGGAGGAAACAGAACTCCTACGTTCGGAATGGGGTCCTGTTGATCGGAAGGCTTGTGGCGTACCACAAAACGGAGGAAACGGACCTCCTACGGTCGAAACGGGCGTCCTTTTGATTGGGAGGGGCGTGGCGTACCGCAAAATGGACGAAACAGAGTTGTGTTGGAGCGCTAGGGTCGAAACGGGGGTCCTGTTCATCGGGAGGGGTGTGGCGTACCGCAAAACGGACGAAACGGACTTGTGTTGGAGCGCTACGGTCGAAACGGGGGTCTTGTTCATCGGGAGGGGTGTGGCGTACCGCAAAATGGGACTCCATAGGATACTGTTCATCTCCACCGTCGACCACCTCCAGCCTCCACGGGCTCCTGTTCATCCAGCCTCCACCGCGCGCTACTCCACCGGCTACAGTTCAACCACCCCTCCACCATCTACTGTTCATCCAGCCCTCCACCGTCTACTGTTCATCCAGCCCTCCATCGTCTATTGTTC
>NC_041393.1:709784088-709785940 GCF_002162155.2 Triticum dicoccoides
AGCTTATACACAGGCGCTTACTAGTAGCAAGGGTTAAAAACCCTCGCTACTGCTACTTACTAGTAGAGCGGGTTTATAAACCTCGCTACTACTAAGTTGATAGCAGTAGCGTAGGTTTTTAACCCTCGCTACTACTAAGCGGTCTCTACCGTGCCCCCCGGGACATGCCATAGTAGTAGCGCGGGTTTTTAACCCTCGCTACTACTAAGTTGATAGCAGTAGCGTTGGTTTTTAACCCTCGTTACTACTAAGTGGTCTCTACCGTGCCCCTGGACCATGCCATAGTAGTAGCGATGGTTATAAACCCGCACTACTACTAAGTTTTTACCCCTCGCTACTACTAATCGGTCTCAACCGTGCCCCTCGGGGACATGCCATAGTAGTAGCGAGGGGTAAAAACCCGCGCTACTACCAAATACTGGGTTTCAACCCCCCCCCCCCGGGTGGATCGCCTTTTCAGTTTAAAAAAAATAAAATAAAATGATGAAAATGTCAGAAAAATAAAAGAAAATAAGTTTCCCATGTGATATGTGGTCTAGTTGTTGGGAGAATTTACAAATATGAATTTCGACTTTATTTGCAAAATCTCTCGAGAATTTGTAAAAATGGGTATAACTTTTGCATACTAACTCGGATGAAAAAGTTTTTTATATGAAAAATCATCTACTCGAAAAGGAAGTGCGTCCGGGCAAAAAAAAAGATTCGCCCCCCTGACTGTTGGGACCCACCGGCGACATCTTCGCACGCAAGGAAGTGCGTCCGGGCTAAAAATGATTCGCCCCTCTGACTCCTGGGACCTAACAGCTACATTTTCGCACGCAAGGAAGGGCGTGACAGTCGGGACCCACCTGGTCGAAGCGTACGTAGCGTTGTCATTTTGGTCGCGAACGTGTACGTACATACTGGTCGTTGTAGAGTCGCGCACGTGTCGTAGTAGAGGCGCACACGTAGCATGTACACGTACGTACAGTGGCCAGGGTGCAAGAAGGAAAATACGGCCACGTATGTGTACATACGGGCGGGGTCTCGAACGCCTACTCGCGCATACATACGGCAAGGGCTTGTGTATATGGCTGGGTCGGAACGGAGAAACAGCGTCGTCGTCGTGTTCATGGGGAGCCAACCGGCTGGGTCGGAACGGAATGCGTGGTCGAGTTCATCGGGAGGGCTTGGACGGAACAGGCGATGGAAACGAGGCCTAGCACACCGCACAACGGAGGAAACATACCTCCTACGTTTGGAATGGGGTCCTGTTGATAGGAAGGCTTGTGGCGTACCACAAAACGGAGGAAACGGACCTCCTATGGTCGAAACGGGCGTCCTGTTGATTGGGAGGGGTGTGGCGTACCGCAAAATGGACGAAACAGAGTTGTGTTGGAGCGCTAGGGTCGAAACGGGGGTCCTGTTCATCGGGAGGGGTGTGGCGTACCACAAAACGGACGAAACGGACTTGTGTTGGAGCGCTACGGTCGAAACGGGGGTCTTGTTCATCGGGAGGGGTGTGGCGTACCGCAAAATGGGACTCCATAGGATACTGTTCATCTCCACCGTCGACCACCTCCAGCCTCCACGGGCTACCGTCGACCTCCTCTAGCCTCCACGGGCTCCTGTTCATCCAGCCTCCACCGCGCGCTACTCCACCGGCTACAGTTCAACCACCCCTCCACCGTCTACTGTTCATCCAGCCCTCCACCGTCTACTGTTCATCCAGCCCTCCATCGTCTATTGTTCATCTAGCCCTCCACACCACGGGGTCCTGTTCAACCACCCCTCCATGGCCACCCCTCCACCGTCTACTGTTCATCCAGCCCTCCACACCACAGGGTCCTGTTCATCCAGAGGCACCGCCACC
>NC_041393.1:709786175-709808153 GCF_002162155.2 Triticum dicoccoides
CTACTAGGGAAAAGCGTATACACAGGCGCTTACTAGTAGCAAGGGTTAAAAACCCTCGCTACTGCTACTTACTAGTAGAGCGGGTTTTTAAACCTCGCTACTACTAAGTTGATAGCAGTAGCGTAGGTTTTTAACCCTCGCTACTACTAAGCGGTCTCTACCGTGCCCCCCGGGACATGCCATTGTAGTAGCGCAGGTTTTTAACCCTCGCTACTACTAAGTTGATAGCAGTAGCGTTGGTTTTTAACCCTCGTTACTACTAAGTGGTCTCTACCGTGCCCCTGGACCATGCCATAGTAGTAGCGATGGTTATAAACCCGCGCTACTACTAAGTTTTTACCCCTCGCTACTACTAATCGGTCTCAACCGTGCCCCTCGGGGACATGCCATAGTAGTAGCGAGGGGTAAAAACCCGCGCTACTACTAAATACTGGGTTTCAACCCCCCCCCCCCGGTGGATCGCCTTTTCAGTTTAAAAAAATAAAAGAAAGTGATGAAAATGTCAGAAAAATAAAAGAAAATAAGTTTCCCATGTGATATGTGGTCTAGTTGTTGGGAAAATTTGCAAATATGAATTTTGACTTTATTTGCAAAATCTCTCGAGAATTTGTCAAAATGGGCATAACTTTTGCATACTAACTCGGATGAAAAAGTTTTTGGTATGAAAAATCATCTACTCGAAAAGGAAGTGCGTCCGGGCAAAAAAACGATTCGCCCCCCTGACTGCTGGGACCCACCAGCTACATCTTCGCACGCAAGGAAGTGCGTCCGGGCTAAAAAACGATTCGCCCCTCTGACTGCTGGGAACCCCGTTAAACATTTTCAAAATCCTCAAAAACCTAACAGAAAAAAAGTTACGGGGCTTTTAAGATCTGGAGGCAAAAAAATTCAAAAAAATTCAGTTTTTTTAGTTTTTGTTAAATCTGGTATAACTATGGTCAAACTAATTATTCTAGTATTAATAAATAATTATTTCAGTTTTTTTGAATTTTTATCAATTCTGTTCAAACTATGGTCAAACTGTGGTCAAACAATGGTCAAACTAATTATTCAAGAAATATTAGTGTTACTAAATATTAGTGTTATTTTTTAGAAAGTTTCAAACTCAAACAGTGAAATGTGTGACTTCATACTCAAGCTAAATTCCTGAGGTTAATAGGATTGACATCTTACTATTGTCAGGAAAACAACAAGTGCAGACTTGGAAACGAGGGAGAATAGAACCCGGAAGTTAAGCGTGCTCAGGCTGGAGTAGTGAGAGGATGGGTGTCCGTCCGGGAAGTTAGATGATTTGGAATGATGAGGGGTGATTAGAGATTAGAGATTAAATTGAGCAGCGATGAGGGGTGATTAGAGATTGGAGGTTAAAATAATTCAGAAATTTGAAAATTAGGGGAAAAAATCGAAAAAAAAATTCAAAAAAATTCAAAAAAAAATCAGAGATTAGAAATTAGTAGTAGCGCGGATTTTTACCCACGCTACTACTAACGGACATAGTAGTAGCGCGGGTGGCACCCGCGCTACTGCTATACATTAGCTGTAGCGCCTTATTAGTAGCGCCGGCCCCCACGCTACTAATAGGCCCAAAACCCGCGCTGCTACTAGGCTTTTCCCTAGTAGTGCACACACACACAACGCTCACTGTTCATCCAATCGATCGGCTTCAGTTAGTAGCAGTAGCGAAGGAATCGCTCCATCGGGTTCAGTTAACAGCCATCGATCGATCCCTGGGGTTCAATAACGCGTAGCCTGCAGTGTAATCGCTCGGGTTCAGATAGAGCCCAACACCTCGCTCGGGTTCAGTTAGAGCCAACGCCTCGCACACATGCGCGTACGTGTACGAGAGAAACGTGCATCACTCGGCCCCCGACCTCCCACCGTAACCGGCAACTCCCCGAAATTTCCTCCCCCTCGCTTCTACCACGTTTTTTTCCGTCATGGATGGCCCAAAGAATGTCATGCAGCTGCGTCTCCGGCCCTCCCAGGACGAAAAGCCCATTTTCTATCATGATTTTTTGTCATAGAAGTAGGATCCCACCACATCTATGATGATACCAGGTTTTGTCACAATTATCATGATAGAAGTGTCATATGTATGACAGAAAAAAATCGTTCGGCCCAAAATGTCACAGATGTGTCTTTTTTTGTAGTGTATAGACATATTTTAGAGTGTAGATTCACTCATTTTGCTCTGTATGTAGCACTCTCCCTCGCCCCTCGACCCTCGCCCACGTGGAGGACGTGCAACAATTCATTCGGTCTCATGTAGCTAGAACGATATATACTGCACTACCATTATTGCTCGACTTCCCAAAGAGGCGAAGAGCCAATCACAAGGTTAATATTTTGGAGATGCCAAGTGCAAAGTTATAGGAGAACGAGTAGTAGGTGCCGCGTCATTTATAAATAAAGTTTTTGTTTTCTTCAGTGGCACGTACACAATATGATAGGTTCATATGGAGAGAAAAGGAAACCGCTCCACTATATATATAGTCAGGACGGGCCAGCCTACACGATTGCTTGCTGGGGTTGCTCTCTTCACACTGTCTCGCACAAAACGACGGTGGCCACATCTCTAACATCCCGGCGGATCATGTCCGCTTGGGGGAGGGGTGGATGCTTAGTGTAGATGCGGTGGCCGTCGCCGACGGTGAAAACCCACTGTCGGCACGTCCCGATCAGGGGTCCCCGCCGTTCTCTCTCATAAAGCCAGTGAGGTTGCCTTCGTCCCTTGCTCACTGCCGCGACGTGGGCAGTTGCCGCCTCCCGCCGCCCTCCTCAAGGTTGAGCTACGTCCCTTAGGTACAACTCCCTTTACAGCCGGCTTGCACCACTGCTCCGGCTGCCCACATCACTTCCTGTGGATATTTCTCTACTTCTTTGCCCCGCACATACCTCTACGGGCTTCTACGTACTGTATTTGTGATGAGTTTATGTCTCATCAACTAGTCCCAGTAATCTTATTCTAATCACGCTTCTTCAATTTCTTTGCCAAAGGGATGCTCATCTCGATTTTGGTGAAACTGCACAAAATGATCCGATGGTCAAAAGGTTGCAAACTTCATTTATTAGGAAGCTCGGACGTTGCCAGCAAATTGAAGCCTGGTCAGGGTTCATGATTCAAGGGCTAGGGACAGCATGGATCGTTTTTTTATTTAGCTGCCTCTGTTCCAAAATAAGTGTCAAATTTAGTAGTGGTACAACTTTGTACTAAAGTTTGCTCAAAGTTGAGACACTTATTTTGGAATGGATGGAGTACATATTTGCTATGATCTGTCAATCATTGAGATGCAATAGCATGCATGTTAGTCTCCTTCGTATTTGATGAAATGTTGCAATGGGCAACCTTGGACGCAAGATACATGTAATAGAAGCTGGAAGCTTCATAGCATTGTACAAATTTATCTCGCTAATAAATTACAGTACGTACTATACTTGTACTTCCTCTGTTCCTAAATATAAGTCTTTGTAGAAATTTCACCATGAACCACATGCGGATGTATATAGATGCATTTTAAGTGTAGATTCATTCATTTTGTTCCGTATGTAGTTCACCTAGTGGAATCTCTACAAAGACTTATCTACTAGTAATAGCTAGCCCCCACTACTAGAAATTCTCTATCCTCTCCTTGAGCCACATAATCAAAATTGATGTAGCCGTTAGATGAAGTAAATCAGTCCATAATAGCCATCTGATCTAGACGTTGAGAGGCTCCGCACTAAGCCACATGCAAGCATGCAGAAATACCATGGCACATGCATGTGAGTGGGTTTTAAATCACGTAAACATGTCTGCATGCAAGCATGCACCGGTAGCATGCATGTAAGTGAGCTTTTAAGTCCCATTAACATGTCAAAAAGAAAAATATAATCCCATTATGCAGTAGGAGTTGGCAGATCTTTTTTCCTTGTGTGGGATGATCTAAATGATGATGGGAGTTTATTTAGTTTGGCTACCACATTTGTCATGCGGTTATAGAGTTTTTTTTAGTTCTTTGAAATCAACAATTTTGCGCAGAGAGATATACCGCTGTTCCGCGGCAACGCGCGGGGACTCATCTAGTAATATTTAGGAACGGCGGGAGTACTATGTAAAGAGTTAGGTGTCGCACGGCGATAGTGTGAGGTGTGCCATGTAATCACTGATCCTGTGTGTTTTCACTGCTCTTGCACGCCTCCGCTGTAAGAATAAAGAAAATTGTAATCTAGTAGTGGTAGTACCACCTTTCGCCGAAAGTGTTGGACATCAAGCAGTCCTACCACCTCAGTAATAAAGACCAATGAGTCTTCAAATCACGTAGACCCAGCAGTAAGTTGGACAGACGAAGCAACCATCACTCTTGCGCCAGTGAGAGGTCGCGTCCGCTCTGCCCGGGCATGAATATGGCACCGATTCTTTGGAGCAGCGCTGACCGTTTCGGACGGGAAGCGCATGCGTGCATTGGCGGGGCTTTGGGTGGGCCAGGCTGGTCAGGAGCAGGCGTGGCAGCTGTCCGCATGTCCCTACCGGACACGCCCAGAAATGAGAGGATGCACCGACTCTCGTGGCTAAAATCGTACAATACACACCATCTCTCTATAGGAGTAGGTCAATCGCTCGCTCTGTCTAACACACACATGTTGTTAAACACACGCGCGCGCGCGCGCACGCACCTTGGTCCCGTTGCACCTTCTAACGTGACTTATTACACCTAGACGGAGGGAGTAGTAAGTATACTAGATAGGGTGGCACACTGACTTAAGTCGAATACAAGTGCCCAGAATTTGTGTGCATGTTATAATAAGGATTCACTTAAAATAGTACATGAGCGAACAGAGGGATCAATTGGATAGTGTTCCCGAGCAGTAGCGAGATGTGTGAGGTAAGATACACCGCTGGCGCTTTTAATTTTTCTTATTAATTTGTTTGTTTCACCCTCTGACTGGTGGGACCCAATGTACTACATGGAGAGAGGTAAAGTGACTAAGGCTGCATTATTTCTGCACCACTGTGGATAGTCTTACCACCAAAGCCACATGACACGATTATGATTGAAATCCCAATGACTCCCACACACATAAAAAACACGGCATGCTCGTCACACGAATGCAGGAATGTATAAAAGGTTATTTTCCTCTCGTTGAACATAACATGAGGGTTGTGTAGCTGGTTAGCCTGTTCACTCATCAAACTGAGGTCTCGGGTTCGATAACTACACTTGAGCATAATTTGTGCCAGGAGGATTCTTTGACTGGTCAAAATGTTTTCTAGGGTTTGCACAATTCACACTCTCTCTCCAGTATATATATACACGCTGGAGCCTCGGCACTTGTAGTTGCTCTCTTCACACTCTCTCGCCCTCTCCAGATCTAAACAATACTTCATTGGCCTCTCTCTCCCCTCACTGCTTCTCAAAGAGCCGGCAGGATCCGTTCGCCGGGAAGGGAAGGAGGCTTAACGTTGCTGTTCACTTTCCACCCAGCGGTAGCGCGGGAGGGCCTCCGACCCCTTCTTCTTCGCTGTCGTCCCGTCGCCCACCGAACCATGCCCCGAGAACCTTAAGGTATAATTTACTTACTCCACATGCATTGTTCTAGCTGCATGTATACCATGAATCTAGGACGTGTGGGAAAAGTTGTATATAGCATTAATCAAGGACGTGGTTCAAAGAGGAAATGAAGGGATAAAGTTGTGTAGCATGAATCTAGGACGTGGTTCAAAGAGGAAACGAATGGGGGAAAGTAGTGGGGAAAGCTACATCGCATAAATCTAGGACGTGGTTCAAAGAGGAAAGGAAGGGGTGAAAGTACTAGTTCAAAAAGGAAAGGAAGGGACAAGGCTGTAGAGTTTGAGCAGGACTAGATTTGTTCCGCTCATATAGGAAAAGGTGTCTAAAGATAACAAAACTGGGACCAACACAAATATGCTCCTTCATTGTTTGTTCTTTGTTGCAACAGACTGTGCATGACCACAGTACATCGGTAGATGCACATGGTGCTGGTGCGTCCACTATCCCATGCGACTCATTAGCTGTTGTTAATCCAAGGCCCTGTTTGGTTAAAAACTCCCTAGTCCCTACCTGCTTGATTCCAGGGACTAAACATGGACTAGAGGTTATTAAATGACATGCTAAAAGACCATGTTACCCCTAGTAATGAACTAATAGAGACAAGGTGCGATGCGTGGCAGGGGCAACTGTTGGAAAAAGTCCCAAAAAGACTCCCTCGGGGTCTTCTTTCTTTAGTCCCAAATGCCCACTTTTAGTCCCTAAAAGTCCCTCCTGTTTGGTTTAGATGGGACTAACATGGAGTTTTTTTAGTCCCTACACCAAAATGTCCCTGTAAATAAACACCCTCTAATAATGCTGCTGGAAAATTGATGCAATGCCATAGTTAAAAGCAAATTACATGTTTAATGAATTTTATTGTTAATATAATCTCTATGTTAATATTAATCAATGCCACCGTTTGAGAAATGCTACTGTCTTGCTTTCTTTCCCATTTAGATAAGGTAGATGCTTCTTTTTATTGGCTTATGTGTCATCCACCATTATTGACCACTAATTGTTTCCTTTGCACCTCTGTGTAAATAGGGTTATCTACTTCACCTCGTTGCCATTGTGACCTTTTGTTGCACTGCACAAAACACTTTTGTTCTAAGAGTGTTTTGTGAAGTTCAACCAAAATATCACACCGACAACGTTGCTTGATTGCTTGATCTTAGTGGAACTGCACAAGAGGAGATGTTACTTCCTATCCATTAAGGCAAATTTGGTTCAGATCTTATCCTTGTGAGTTGTTTGAATTCCGCATCATGAGAGGTCAGTACTAGCCTTATTTCACATGATTCTGCAGTGTACTTTCATATGTTGTGCTACTTGTACGATAATGTTGCCTGATTTTAGTGAACTACACAAATTGAGACAAGACATCCAATCTATATGTGCACCATAATATCCCATTGAGCTAAGATAAGGATATTTCACAACTGCTGGCCTATATTTTGCCACTTTCATCAGAAAATTAAGTTTAGTACTATACTTGTGCTCCCTAATTGACATGCCAAATCTTACATTGAAGGCGAAGCTTGTCTGTTATTGAACCAAGTGATGAAGGGGAAGAACAAGTGGAAGAAAAACAAAAATCAACTCCCGGTGCTGTAATGAAGCACTGGAACTGTGATGACACAAGTAATGATATAGTTTTGCATCTTAATTTATTGCTATGGCTGGAAAGAGCAATTGTTTTGCCACTGATTTGATGCCACTCTTAATGTAATACATAATTATCTCTACTTGTGCAACCAGGGATCTTCTTTGAAGATACCGTTTATTTTAGTGGAACTGCACAAGAAGATGTTGGAAACATTAAACTAATCGAGGAGTATATACTAAGCATGGCCACCACCGTAGATAGCAACAGATGGTTTCGGAGAGGTGTTTCATCTGTATGCTCTACACAATAAGCCTCCTGACAAAGGTTGGTACTCGCCCACTGATTTCATCCATATGATTGAGCTTTGTCATCTCTATTGGTGTTGTGCTACTGCTTAGAAACTGTCGTGAAAAAGTGCTATTGTCCTTGAGAAGTGCTTCATCTGTGTTGTTTTAAATATTTCATTTCCTTTTTTTCGAGCAAACACGGATGCTAGCATTTAGTAGTCCTCTTGTCTTTGCACAACAGGATCATCTTCCTCTGAAGAAGAATATGGAGTACGTGAAGTGACTAGTTCCGAATATGCCAGGATGAAGAAGCCATGTCTATCTTCTCATCAGAAGGAGCAGTTGAAGGATGGTTACATTACTCCCCACAAGACCAAACTAACTTCTTCTCAGAAGTACTGACAAATCTTCATTTTTTTTCTGTGATGCGCGAGTACAATGTTCTAGGATTCTTTCTGGTGAGTTCCATTTTTCTAAAAGTGTGCTCTACATGGACCATGTATGTGCATGTTGAAACTGTCAATTCATAGTACAGTTTGCTTTATACTAATCACTTTTTTGTAATTGTGCAAACAGGGGTGCTCAGCTTGATTTCAATGGGAACTGCACAAAATGTTCATGAATACATCGAATCATTCATTTCCACCACAAGAAAGCAGGTGTCGATAAGTTCAAGGCGTTGCAACATATAAGAAATCATAAAAGCTATGCGCGAATTTGGTTTATTTTGGTGGAACTGCACAAAAAGAATAGATGGTTTATTTAGCACGAGGTGCCATGTCAATGTCCGAACTGATGGCAAACCCTGTCCATTCCACAATCGTAGGCATTTGATATTTTGGAATGGGAAAACCTTGTAAAATTTTGATCATTGGTTTTAGCAAGACATGCGTTTGATATTTTCGAATGGGACACCCTTTCCTGTCAGCAGCATCAATCAATTTTTCTTCATTCTTTAGCAGTAAATATTGCCTCTGACATGTGAGTCGCTGAGATGCATAATCGTCGATTGTTTTGAATGTTCGCTATGAATTGCAAGGCCTGTGTGTTTGATTGCAATGTACAGAAATGCTAAAAAGCTGCTCAAACTCTTTGTACTCCTTCTGTTCCTTTTTACTTTGCACATTGTGAGAGTGCATACTTTTTTGTATAAGATTGGTCAAAGTAGAGATACTTTGACTGCAGACAAAACTTGTATGCAGACTAGAAAGGACCGGAGGGAGTACATGTGAAACTGCTGCAAATGAGGTGATCACCCTGGGAATAATGCTAGTATGTATTGTTTTGCATGTTCATCCAATGCCAGTGATACAGGAATTCGAACTAATCGAAATAAATTCATTCATACACGGTCAGATTTCATATAAACATGCCAGATTTCATTACATTTCATACATTCTTCAACTAAAAAGGGGTGCGCTGGAGGTATAATTTATTAACCGAAGCTACCCACCTGTGTCCCGCTGAGCCGAACAGAAGTTTCAGTGACTTAACTGCAGGTGCAGTTGCATAACTGACATGTGGCCTGTTGGGCCCACGTGTCAGTCAGCCAACTGCACCAGAAGTTAAGTAGAAGCAGCGTTCTTCTCCAGCGCAGCTCTCCGACTCCACGTCGCCACCAAGAAGCTAACCGGCCATCTATGGTCAACCCGCCTAGCTTGGCTTCAACTGGAGGGTAGTAGCGGTGGACTTACTTGGACCCGAGCAGCGGCGACCTACCATGTTCTACTCTTCCTCGTTTTCTGTGTGGCACGGCCTCTCGTTGGCAGCGGGGCGGGGCCTCGGTGGAGCCGGTGATGTCCTCTGTCTCGTTGCCGGCAGGGTGGGGCCTCGGCTGAGTCGGCGATGTCCTCTGCCTCGTTGTTGGCGGGGCGGGGCCTCGGTGGAGCAGGGCCTCATCGACGCCAGCGGAGCGGGGACTCGTCGGATCCGGCATTGTCCGCTGCCTCGTCCTCGGTCTCGCCAAACAGCGCCTCGCCTGCTTCATCGCCCTCTTTACTAGCCTCTTTGTAGGCGGGCCACATCCTACGCCACCCGCATGCGGTACCGCCAGCTCTTGAGGCGGCCCTTGCGGGTGGAGCGGTACGAGTCGAGCAGCGCCTCCTGGTCCGCCCGCTCCACGGTGATCTACTCCTCCGCGTGTAGGTGCTCTTGGAGGAGATGGTGGTTGTAGGCGGCGTCGGCCTGCGTCTCCCGGAACTGCTCCTCACGCATCTGCCTAACCCTGTCCATATATTGGGCACGGGCCTCATGGTGCAATGCACCGGCGAGGATGGCGCGGAGGAGAGGGTTGCGCCAGATCGTCGACTACCATGTTCTCCATTGGGACGTCGTCGTCCTCCGGCTGCCTGCTGGCCAGCCGGTCTGCAGCAATGGATGCCATCTCCTTGTGGTCCGTCATCCGCCCGTCCCGAAGAGCGCTGCAGCGCGAGGAAGCCATGGTGGGCAGTAGTGGTGTGGACAGGAGAAAGGGAACGGATGCGGATGACTGCGGCTATGGCCGGCGCAGCAGTTTATATAGCAATGGTGGGCGGGCGGAGGGACGGACGTGTGGTACCGGAGTAGCCACCTCGGCAACCGCGTTTCATTTATATGGGCGGCAGATGGACGAACGGACGGCACTTGTGTCGTTTGAAGGCGGAGCAATCGCCTACACCGGGAAGTGTGGTGGGAGGCGCTGACTATTTCGGGCGGAAAGCGCGTGCGGGCAAGGAGATGACTTTACTTGGAGAGGATGACAATGGGGACCCACCAGGTCCATAGCCTCATGTACGGAAGTGCCTCTTTATTATATATATATATATATATATATATATATATAATTTATTTTGCTTCCTCCTGGTTTCCAGACATCACGGTCCCACACCATTATCAACCTATGTAGTCCCTCCTTTCCGGTTTATAGGGCTTATCTCAAAATTTTAGCTTTTCCATTTTATAAGGCTCAATTTTGTTGTTTTCCATCACCTGTTCAGATTCCAAGGTGCATTAAATCATTGCATGCAAGTATTAAGAGAAAATTGACCAATGCACGTACTTTATGCATGCATGCATTGCAATTAATGCATTGATAAACATAATTTTTTGAGGATAACATGAGCATTAATTAGGAGCTTTTGCAAAACTACAAAAAGTATTCCACCACTCGCCATCTACCTTGATTGATGAGATTTTTGAATTGAGCATTATAAACCGGAAAGGAGGGAGTAGTCAATAAACGAGAGAATTTCACAAGAAGCGGCCGACAGCTGGGACCAAGCCTCTCGAGCAGTATTTGTTTTTTTGAGGTGTGACAACTGCAGAGTTTTTTTATGTTTAGCCCAGATATTAATTTTTCTCCTTTGAACAACAACGAAAACATCGCTGCAAGTATTAACTGGGCGGGCCGTGGCCCGTCTAGCCTAGGCCAGATATCCAGCCCAGATATTATTATTTTTTTCAAGCTGAAAATGGCTAGCCCAACTATACTTTTTTTAGGAATACCCAGGCAAGGTCAAGTTGTTATTCCCCGCCCTGCCGGGCTGCAAATCTTTCCTAGGAGGTATGCATTAGTCTTAACAAGAAAATGGGCTTTAAGAAATAATAAATGGGATGTAATTATAAAAACTGGGCAGGAACTATAAAAAATGCACCAAACACGTGATTACTTTATAAAATATTATTTTTGGATATTGAAAATTTTAATTTCATTAATTGTAGCGAGCGCAATGTTTCATTGGATTTTAATTAATATAAATTTATATTGAAATTGTATTTTATCTGACTAGAAATTTCAAGATAAAAATATTTCGGATCCCAACAAAATGAGGGAAATTTTACTGAATTCTTTTTTGAACGGTTGGTTGAAATGGGATATACTTTTAACAAATAGTAAATGGGTTGTAGTTAATTCCATTAGAGTTCAAAAATGGGCTACACATTCTTACAAATCTCAAATGGGCTATAAGTTCTCTGCCACACACTTCTGGCCTTACTAAGTTGACGCGCCCCCTAAAAAACAGAGTTGACGCGTATGCAAGGCTTTGTCAACTTATAGTCAACATACGGTTCTAGCAACAGTGGTCGTTGGATGTCCATCCAACGGATGTCATGCTTCTTCTTCAATCTCAGATATTCTAGCTTCACCCGCCCAAAAAATGATTCCTCCCCCTGACATCTGGGGCGCACTATTTCGGAAGCTGACCTGTGGGCCTACTAAGTTGATGTACCAAGGGCATTGTCAACTTAGTCAATATAAACGATTCTAGATGCAGTGACCGTACGATGTCCATCCAACGACCGTCGTGCTTCTTCAACCTCTGGTCTTCTTGCTCCAGCAGCCCAAAGCAACGCCAGTCGTGCCGCCTGCTCCTGCCTCCCGTGGATGGCTGTGCTGCCGTGGAGGCCTCACCGCCCCCTACTACTCCCACCGCTGGCCAGGCCATCCCTCCACTCACCCACACCCCCTGTTATTCTGCAGCGACGGCAGCGCGGCTGAAACAGTGAACCCTCGTACTCCTCTCCGCGTGTGCATCCACTGCCGCGTCTTCCCCGGCTTCGCTTCGTCCCCTTCCTAGGCCTCGCCGTTGTCCGCCGCCGTGGTGCTCTCAGCGCGGCGTGGTCAACGTGGTCAAGGAACGACATCCATTGGACGTGGACTGTACGTGGAGAGGCTTACAGTTGGGTCCACGACAGCCGCAAGGAAGTGCCTCCTTATTACATGCAAAATAATTATTCCTCCACCTGACAGCGGGGACCCACCGGATGGGCCACCGTATTTCACGAAAAAAATGATTCGCCCCCTGACTGTTGGGACCCATTAGCTACATCTTCGCACGCAAGGAAGTGCGTCCGGGAAAAAACTGATTCGCCCCCCTGACTGCTGGGACCCACCAGCTACATCTTCGCACGCAAGGAAGTGCGCCCGGAAAAAAAATCCGCCCCCCGACTGCTGGGACCCACCAGCTACACCTTTCCATGCAAGGAAGTGCGTCCGGGCAAAAAATAAATAAATGATTCGGCCCCATGACTGATGGGACCCAGCAGCTACACGTTCGCACGCAAGGAAGTGCGTCTGGGCAAAAAAACAAAATGATTCGCCCCCTGAGTGCTGGGACCCACTAGCTACATCTTCGCAGTCAAGGAAGTGCCTAACAGTCGGGACCCACCTGGTCAAAGCGTACGTAGCGTTGTCATTCTGGTCGCGTATGTGTACGTACATACTGGTCGATGTAGAGGCGCGCACGTGTCGTATTAGAGGCGCGCACGTAGCATGTACACGTACGTACAGCGGCGACGGTGCAAGAAAGAAAATACGGCCACGTACGTACATACGGTAGGGTCTCGAACGCCTACTCGCGCATACGTACATGGCTGGGTCGGAATGGAGAATCAGCGTCGTTGTCGTGTTCATGGGGAGCCAACCGGCTGGGTCAGAACGGAAACCCCGACCAATGGGGATTTTCCACGTGTAAAATCATCATTGGCTGGAGGAAACACGTGTCGTCTCATCGCTGGGACGGAAGTCATCCACTCATTGGATAGAAGGCGCCTATGATACATTGACACGTGGCACGGCCCAACACAGGCCCATTCCTGTGAAAAGGTTGGCCCGTTTGACTTGGTAAAAAGGTGGCGGGCCGGCCCATGGAAGGCCTGTTAACGGCCTGTTCGCATATAGCCCATTTACAGCCCGCTAACCTAAGGCCCGTTACGCCCTATTCGAATTAGGCCCAGTAGCGTCATCTGGGCCATCCAATATGATTCTAGCCCGTTTTAACTTCTGGCCCATGTATAGCCCATGACGTCTTTCGGCCCATATGAGGCCCTATGTAACTCTTGGCCTATTAACGGCCCGTGGTGAAACTGGCCCGTAATGAACAGTGCATCACTTTACACTCATTAACGGCCCGTGGTGAAACTGGCCCGCAAAGAACAGTGTATCACTTTATACCCATTTACGGCCCGTTATTCCGTTGGGCCGTTTCCAGCCCATGTTATCTTTCGGCCTTCTCGGAGCCCATTTATTCTTGGGCTCTTTTCCAGCATTCATTTACTTACGGCCCGTTACTGTCATTTTCTGCTTGTGGGCCAAATTCAGCCCGTGGTTACAGTCGGCCCATTTGTGGTCCATTAATACATTGGGTCGTTTTCATAGCATCATCAAATACGGCCTATTAACGATGGCCCATTATGGTAGGCCCATGAATGGACGATTCCAACTCTAGCCCGTTTATGGCCATATTGCGGCCTGTTATTGGCCCATGTTTGGCCAATCGATCATACTGCCTGTATAAGGCTCATTGATGAGACGACCCGTAGAAGGCCCATTGTTTCTACGGCCCGTAGAAGGCCCACTATTTATACGGCCCGTAGAAGGTCCACTATTTCTACGGCCCGTAGGAGGCCTAGTGTCGCTACAGTAAATATTAGCCCATGGTTATTGTGGCCTAGTTTTAAAAAATAGGTTATTGCAGCCACTAGCAAACCGCAGAAAAAGAACTGCACTGACTACAAGCAAACAAATAAACAAGACAACAAGGAAATAAATAAGCAAGCAACTTACACTAGGCTATCACGGCTATTACACATATTACATCCACTGGGCATCAAAGTTCGCCACCAGTGCAAATATAGGGAACACAGCAGCATATAAACGCCGCAGCAAAACAAGTCCAGAACTGAAACCACTTCAGAAGAGCTCAAGAAACAATATCCTGGGTACCCATAATGCTGGCTAGATGCTTAGCAAGCTTATTAACTTTCTCTTGTTTGGCGCTTACGTCCTCCAGCGCTTGCTGTTGCACCAGAAAGTATGCATCTGAATTCTGCAGGGACTTCCTCAGTCCTTCGGCTTCCTGTGGCATAACATCTGATCGATGTCTTTCAAATTGAAGTTGAGACTCAAGAAGCCGAACTGATTCAGGCAACGAGTTCGAAGAGCTGGTGCCAGCAGTGGTAGCCAGTAACTCGAACACTACATCAAGATAGGACTTTGGGGTTGTCTCAGTGTCTTCAATATAGTTTTTATTAGCTTTCTGGGAGACCAACAGGGATGTCTCACTATCTTGAACCTTATCTGCATTACATCCTTTACCACTACATAATAGGGTACTCTTCTCCAATATTTTATCCGTGTTCTAAAAGAGAAACAAACAAACACATCTCAGGTTTACAATGTAGTATATGAAACTCATTTTGGTAAACCAGTTCAGTAGTAAGGTGGACAGGATAACAGCATGAAACAAACATATATCTATGTAGTATGGTCACTGTATGGTCTATATCATTCTAGTTTATGTTGCCAAATCAAGATAGATACAGTTCGAATCATATCTATTTAAGACAAAGCAGCATAGACAGAATATAAGTGTGAGAAACTACACAACAATAACAACACTGTTAATGTGCATGGCATGAGAACATAACTGTTTATTCAATTGAAACTAAAATCCACATAGAGCAAGTTACAACAGCAAACAGCCAAACACGTTGAAGAAACAGGTTTAAAACATACCTGTTGCGCCATTGGAGTTTCAATTGCATCCTTCAAATTTGAAATTAGTTGGTATCAGTAAATACAGTGATCCAAGAGCAAAGTATTATGAACCATAGCTACGGTACCTGACTTGAGAACAATTCTTCTTCTGCTTTAAGCGTTGACTTCGGGTTCGGAGTGGTGGTCCTGTTTGGGTGCTCTGTGGTGGAGACGGTGCTGTGTCAATGCGAACTGGCTGTCTTTCTGCTGGGGTTGGGGTTAGAAGGGGTGTAGCTGGTTCTCTGTCCAACTGGGTAGGTGTACAATCTTCATGAGTGTGGGTTATGTGTGGCGGGGTTGGTTCTTGGGCAAGTACAACCATGGTTCTATCTGCATCGACAGGTAACACGATCTTTTCTGAAGACCATGTTTTCACTCCCACAGATACTGCCATCACTCCCTCCAATTGAAATGGCTGATAAACAAGAAAAGTAATTGAATGTACAGACATTGTAAGATAGACAGGTGCAATGGATAGTAGGGAAGAAAACAGGGCATGAAATAATTCACATTTATGTTGTCTAAGCAAACAGAATAGCAGGACATAATTTCACATATATGATGGCTAATTAAACAGGATAGCATGACACAATTTCACATGTATGATGGCTAACTAAACAGGATAAATGACATACTTCAAAATATGATGACTATGTAAACAAGATGACATGATATAACTATACGATGTGTCTAAAAAAGTGGTTGGCATGCCGTAAATCACAAACATGCCATCGATGGAAACATGATGGCATGATATAATTCACGGATAGAATGGCATAATTTAAAATATGATGACTATGTAAACAGGATTAGATGATATAACTATATTATGTCTTTAGAAAATGGATTGGCATGCCATAATTCAGATACATGATGTCTATGTAAAGATCATGGCATGACATAATTCAAATATATGATTTATATACTAAGGAAGTGAGCAGAGGGCAATCGCATGTGTCAACTAAGAAGATGGCATTCAATATTGTGTATATGATGTAAAAACTAAGCATTGCAATACAACATATGCATTATATGAGTAATATAGGCCTGCCAAGTTTGAGCATACACCTAGGGGGATAATAGGACTGGTCATCTGCCTCTGAATCCTCCTCTGAAGAGCTATCTGTAACCAGCAAGATATCTGCTTCAACAGGTAGCATTGTCTGCTCTGAAGACCTTCTTTTCACTCCAGATTTCTCCATCACCAATTCAAATGGCTGATCCACAGGAAGAGCAGTTGAATATACAAAGATTGTCGACAAAAGCAATGAGAAATACAAAAAAAGGATGACATGATATAATTCCCATATATGACGCTTGCCTAAACAGCATGGCATTGCATAATTCACATACATAATGCCTTGCAACAAGATAACATTGCATAATTCACATATATAATGTCTTGCAACAAGATGGCATTGCATAATTCACATGCATAATGCCTTGCAACAAGATAACATTGCATAATTCACATATATAATGTCTTGCAACAAGATGGCATTGCATAATTCACATATATGGTAATTAGACACTAAACAGGTGGCATTCACAGAAAGCATGTCTAAACTAAGCAAATGACATAGCAATGCAAGATACCATACGCACGATATGAGCAACATAACCCTGCCAAGTTAGGGGATGCACCTCGAGGGGAAATATGACTGGTCATCTGTCTCTGAGTCCTCCTCTGAGGAGCTATCGGTAACCAGCAAGACATGCGCTTCGTCAGATAGCATTGTCTGCTCTGAAGACCTTGTTCCACTCTAGATTTTTCCATGACCGTGTCGAATCGCTCATGCACGGGAAGAGTAATTGAATGTACTAAAATATTTGACAAATTTAACATGTAATAAAAAAATGATGGCATGATATAATTCACATATAAGATGACTGGCTAACCAGGGTGGCATTGCAAAATTCACATATATGATGCCTGGCTAGACAAGATGGCATTGCATGATTCACATATACGATAAAGAAACTAAACAGATGGCATTGACACAAAGCATGTTTAAACTAAGCAGATGACATCTTTAATGTATACAGTAAGCAATGCAAGGCACCATATGCATGATATTACCAACATCAGCATGCCAAGTTAGTGCGAAGACCTCATGGGGTAAATAGGAGTGGTCTTCTCCTTCTGAATCCCCCTCAGAACAGTTATCTTCCTCTTGATTACGATCCGAAATGGGTGGAGGGGGCCTGCCTTTGCGCCCACCATGGAACGACGTCTGCATGAAATTTTATTGCCACGCAAGGCTCGTCTCTTTTGCTCTACATGATCAGTTCCATTTTGTACATCAATTGGCATGCATAGGAATAAAACATAGTGAGATTATGTAAGGAGTGCATGCACAAATCCAGAGTGATGGTAGAAAACTATGGATAGACCCAAAACCAATGATAGTAGGCAGATAATAGCTTTAGTTAGATAAATAGAGATAATGACTCCTTTAATGTTTGTTTGCACCCAACATGAAACTCATAGTAGACACCGGAGTTTAACAAGATAGTAGACAGATAGTACTGATTACTGCCCCAATATGTACCCCACAACCATTTAAAAACTCAAGTTTCAGCATTAGTTTGTACCTGACTTGGATTCTAATAGGTGAACACGACGATAATGTAGCATCTCATCATATTAAGTGACGTATAACGTAAGCAGACACGGAAGAGTGCGACCTTTGTTGCGGACCCGTGTAGTCCTCAAGGTCATCTGCTCAGTTGGTGATGGTAATGCAGTTGTCGTGGCTGCCGGCGGCGGGGAAGAAGATCTGAGGCGGCGAAAGATAGTCTGGAGAGCGGATCCCTGCTGTGGTGAACCCTTTCGTCGTTGGAGCAGCTGAGCTGGGGTGGAACACAGCACCACAGGAGCAGGACAAACCACACAAGGTTTTCTTTGACACATATCTATAACAGAAGTAATTGAGTAAGGGCTTGTTTGAATTTGAGGATTCTAACAATGCAGCGATAAGAAATAGACAGGAATAGGATAGGAATGCACGTGCAAAACAGAGAATTTAAAAACACAGGATTTCTGCCAATCTAGGTGTTTGATTCACAAAAATTGGAAGATCACAGGATGCAAAAAAGCATGGTGAGATTAAGTCAAACCACAAGAAAATGTACGGTTGTAATGCTATTATGCTACTATCTCTTAGTCTTGTGCTTGATGAATAGGAATATGAAAAGGAGGAGAAGTGGAAATTTGAATTCCTAAGGTTTGTCTTTCAAGTAGACTAAAGGAACAAATCCTACAGTTTTCCTTTGCTCCATTCCTTTGCACAAAATTCATGAAAAGTAGTACCATAGGAAACTTTCCCATTCCTAAGTTTTTCATTCACTTTTACTTTCAAGCACTGGCGATTCTAGTAGGTAGGCTTGAGCAAGGAAAATCCTACACTAAAAAAATATTTTTGTGCTACTTCTATTACTTTGGACCCAGGCCACTGCCATACTAGCTCAACTCCTAGGCCCATCGACAAATGCACAGCTCAAATGCACAAAGATAAATAATGATGGCATTCAAGAGAGTCCATCACGGATAGCTAAGTTGCCTGGTACCTCACTGCTTGTCATATAGTAGGATAAAATAATCATATTTCCCATTACTACGAGTGCTCAGTGGACAATATATATAACGTGTAGAGTAAAAAAGAGATGCAACAAGTGTACAACCTCTTTGGCGAAGCCATGTCGATCTCAGCGTGATTGGGTTGGCCGGTGAGGATGCTCCGGCTGAATTGGCTGTCGGAGGAGGGGAAGAAGATCTTAGGCGTCTGGAGATGGAGCCCGAGGTACTGCTCCGCTGTGATGGAGGGTTTCGTCATTGGAGCAGCTCCGGTGAGTTGTACGACGTCGAGGCTGAAGCAGGACAAGAGAGACAACGAACAACGTTAACCTAAGTGGAATTCTAATAGCATCTCCAATACATGACGTAAAATACATAACCACAAAGTGCTAGATGTAAAATACATCAGCCGCTCATCTCTGAACTTAACTGTCGAAACTGAACTTAACTGTCGAAACTGAACTTAACTATAGAAACTGAACTTAACTATCGAAACTGAATTTTGCTGTCGAAACTGAATTTTGCTGTCGAAACTGAACGCACTAGCAAGGTGAGGCTACACGTCGGTCTATTGACTTTTTTATCTCTGGTCATACGATTTTGCAGCCCTTGGATACGAAATCAAGGGCATGTGGTTCATCTTCAACCTCCACCCCCCTGAGCCGCCAGCCACCACCGGCCAAACAGCAGCCCCCCGCCGCCCTTGGCCGGCGGTGCGCCGCCCCGCCCGCCCCAAAAACACTCCCCACCGCCGGTCCGCCACCGCCCCGACCATCCCTCTAGGTCCCCTCCCCGTGCCGAGCTTTTTCTCTGGCGATCCCCACGCGAACGCCCCACCAACGCCGGCGACCACCGCCCCCATTCTGAACCCTAAGATAGTGGGGAACCTCTCCGGCGAGCCCCCCTCCCTGCTGCGGTGGGTTCTTCCTTCACCCTGGCGAGCCCCCCCCTGAAAATCGACTGACCCAAAAGTCGATTCAGTCGACTGAAGTGTAGCTAAATCGGAGTAGCATCGCAAGCAAGAGCAAGAGCAAGAGCAGCAGCGCGAGCAAGAGCAATAGCAAGAGCAGACCAGGCAGGGGACTGAGAGCAAGAGCAGAGCAGCAGCGTGAGCGAGAGCTAAAGCAGCAGCAGCTCCTACTGATGTGGACGTTGCCGCCGAGGGAGCGACGCCGTGGAGGAAGTGGCCGCCGACGCCGCCGTGGATGGAGCTGCGCCGTGTCGGCTCGGGACTGAGCGCCGGCAGCACCGTGAGATCAAATCAAGAAGAAAATGCGGCAATTAGTTTACAACCTCTTTGGTGGCGCCGATTAGGCCACAGCTTCATCCGAGGAAACGGTGATGATGATGCTCTTCCTGTGGTGCAAGTGAAGACGACGGTGTGGGAATGGAGGTGGCGCGAAAGACAAGGGGAACGTCGGGGCAGCTCCTTGGAGGTGGAGGACGGGTTGTCTGAGCCGGCGGGACGATGAGATCGACGATGGATCCTCATCCGGTACGGTGGATGAGGGACGTCGAGGTGTTGTTGTGGATGACTTTGTCGGCGAAGAGGCTCCGGCTGGGTGGCGGACGGAGCAGGGTGTGGGGTTTTGTCGCTGGTTTTCGTGGCCTCTGTGGACGAATGGGTGAGCAGATGGGATGGCAGTGGGGAACCACGGCTTAGAGACGAGCTTGTCCGAAATGTGGGGTAAGTTACAAAAGTACCCCCACCGATTTGAGGCGGTTCTTTCGGTTCAGGGGTACCACGGGCATTTCGCGTGTCGGGATTTCACAGGAGGTGGGAGTTTTCGCGTGCGTTGTAATTTCGGAATAGCTAGGCGCGGGTTGAGATGGAGGGAGTTGTTGGAGCACAATGAGACAAAGATATATCTTAAATATTTCGGGCTAACAAGGTGCGGGTTGAA
Organism: Triticum dicoccoides; assembly: GCF_002162155.2. Classification (NCBI taxonomy): domain Eukaryota; kingdom Viridiplantae; phylum Streptophyta; class Magnoliopsida; order Poales; family Poaceae; genus Triticum; species Triticum dicoccoides. The sequence continues at coordinate 709,806,594 of NC_041393.1, forward strand.
GAGGCGAGAGTTTTGCGGCACGATAGACAGAGACGCTAGCTTGAATTTTCGGCATAACAAGGCGCGGCATGAAATTTCGGAAGAACAAGCTTAACGTGTATCCAAAAAAAGACAATTTGCACCTCAACACACACACAAACACCATTTAGACTAGAGTAAGGTACACGTGCATTGCACGCATGAGATTTGGCAACCAAATTATGAATAAATACCACATTATAGCATGCAAGCTTTGAGTCATATATGCATGATGTAGTTGTTCGTTTAATTCTTATAGTTCATTTCATTCAAAATCATCTAGTTTTTATAAGAAGGCTAATATATTTTAAGATTCATGGAATTGTGCGTTGTAAGACATAAAGTAAAACCAAATCATGTCAAATCATGTAGAAAAACATTTGGGCAATTCTGATATGGAAGATTCTAGAACAAATAAGAAGTTCTTGTGTTTTGATGTTTGTGCATTATGCTTAAGTTCAACCATGGAGTCTTCTAGGTTATACATGTGGCGAAATCTGGTGGAATCTAGATGATATCCAACGGCCAGTAGTGCTCAAATTTGCCATCTTTGGACCATCGGATTTGCCTCATCCAAGGACCATCTTTCAAGGTTAAAGTTACCCACACACAATATAAAAAAATATAAAATATAATATATATATATATGGGTATAGATATAGATATGTGATGCGAAAGCCGCCCATCATCTCCAATTAGAATAGTGTGTCCATGCATGGATGCGACATGGCCAAATGATGTCTGCCATCGGTATCTCAAATTCAAATCAGTCTGACCTTGTTCAATGTATATACGTTACAACATGCTCATTTCCAAACCACACCGCGCAGATCTCCGTTATATTCATGCATGCATGGGTTTCAAACATCAGGATCTCTTATTCAAATATTTGAATTCAACTTTACATTGATTATGACCTCACCTGTTCTTTTACAACCACACAGTAGTCTTCTCTTTATAATTTTACTACTAACTTTCTCTCGTGCATGCATGCACACACACTACCAGTCGGCATTATCCATCGCACGCATGCAATCATTTTCTTCAGGTCGGTCTCCCATGAAGGCACACACCCACACACATCCCCCTCTCCATATAATCGGGCATTCTTTATCTCTCACGCGTGCATGCGCAACGATCGATGTTCCTCTATGTATGTGTGTATATATCAAGGTCTTTCATAGTTTTCCACACAAACCGATCAATCGATATATCCAGTGAGGTATCACCCTCTTTCCCACGTCCACATCGATCAATCTATACCTCTCTATATAGGATTAACATATATAGCTAATACACCCACATTAATTATATATCCAACGTCCCCCTTTCATCATCCATGCCTTCCGCTTCATCTCCCAGACGCGTGCAGAATGGCGAAGACTAGGGGCAGTAGGGCCCTGCCCTCCCCCCCCCCTAACATCACTATATATCGAGGGTAATATGAATGTGATCATTGGACAATTTCTGCTAAAAATGGCTTAAGTTCGTGAATTGACCCTCCTCGTAAAGGATTAGCAATGCTTGGCCCCCTAGCTCATT
>NC_041393.1:709808376-709822885 GCF_002162155.2 Triticum dicoccoides
CTCTAAATATCGATCTCGCACTTGTGCATTCCTTCATAGTCTCCCTCCACTCGGCCCCTCGCACCATCTTCTAGCCCCCCACCAGATTTTGCCACATGTACAATCTAGCAGACTCCATGGTTGAACTTAAGCATAATGCACAAACCTCAAAACATCAGTGGTTCTCTTTTGTTCTAGAATCTTCCGTATCATAACTGCCCAAACTTTTTTTCTAGTTGAATTGCCATTATTTGTTTTTACTTTATGCTTTACAACGCACAATTCCATGAATCATAAAATAGATTAAGGGCTTCTTTGATTCAAAGGATTCTCAAACGAATTTTGGAGGATTCTAATCATTAGGAATTTTTCCTATCTTGGTAGTTTGATTCGTAGGATTGTAAACCATAGGAATTTTTCCATATGATTCATTTGCACTAGATTTCATAGGAAACATCCCATCCACTCAAACCTCTTTGAAATAATTCTATGTTTTTTCTATGCACAATCAAACACTCGTACAATCCTGTAGGATTCAAGACGATGTTCCACTATAATACCATGTTTTTCCTATTCCCGTGTTCTTAGCTTTTTTATAAAAACTAATTGATTTTGAATGAGATGAACTATAAGAATTAAACAAAGGGCTACATCAGGCATATATGACTCAGTGCTTACATGCTATAGTGTGGTATTTATTCATAATTTGGTTGCAAAATCTGATGCGTGCAATGCACGTGTACCTTACTAGTACTTCGAGTATGTGCAAAACATGTAAATTAGAATACCAACGGCACGCTACACAGTGTCTCCCTTACAGTTCATGAAGCCACGTGGAACATGTGGAGGCGTTGTCGCGACCTCCTTGCGTGGATTGATCACAGTGACGTGCTGCTGGTTCCAGAAGAATGTACTCATCCTCCCTGAGCCATACTGGCGGTACATGCACGAAGCGAAGATGTGCACGGACGCCACGCATGCACTCATTCCCTCGCACGCACACACGGGTACACGGGCGGACGCAATTTTGTACCAAGATCCACCCCATGTGATAATTTGACGCGTGTAAAGTCGTTCACTTCATTGATGGTCAATTAATACAACGCATGCAAATTGAGTGGACGTGAGGGCGGAAGAAAGAGATTATTACTCCACTGCGCGCATCCGAGTAGTTAAATCGTGGGTTGCTAGTAGTACTTCCATTGGTCTCCTTCGTATTTTGTGCCAATTTTTTACAGTAACATAATATTTACGCATTTGAGCAGTGTAGTACTTGAAATTTATGTTCCGCTAAACTCATTGGGAGCTGTTTCGGGCCTCGAAACCAAAACCATCAATTAATCTTTACCTTGTTCCCATCACATTCAAAAGCCTACTCACACCTACTAGTACGTACCAAACCTGAACGTGTTCCCACTATGTAGGTATTAGTACTAGTGCTAGTACTTAGGTTATAAAAAGGGAAACTACCTAACTGAAAATTACTCTACATTTCCTCCTCATAAGTGCTTCTTCTTCGTCCGTCGTTGCCATGGCCGGTGAGCAAAGCTCTAGGTCGAGAACTACTCGTAACAAGGGAGCGGCAACCAAGGCTGCGGGAAAAAAAGAGAGGGCTCGCCGCCACGTAGAGACCTCGAAAGATCTCTCACGGGCAGGCAATGGCTCCCAGGAGCACCCTAGCCGTGGAGGCGAACATGCTGAGTCGGCGGAGCTGGAGTCGTTATCCCTCAACGGCATGCCCGATCAGCTCAATAAGCACCTCAATAAGCAGAAGGAGTTCATCCAAGGCTTGATGGAGTTGCTGAAGGAGAGCCTCGACGACATGCCCGCTGAGCTTAATCAGCAGGGGGAGATGACCACCGGCTTGGTGATGCTGCTGAAGAAGAGCATTGCCTCAGAGAAGAAGGCGACCGGCGAAATCCTGCGACTTCAGGAGGACAAGGCGAAGCTCTGCCATGAGATCGACCTGTTGAAGGAGAAGAACGCCGGCTGGAAGAAGCTGCATGAGAATAGTAGTTCCTCGATGAAGATGCTGCAGGCCCTCGTCATGGAACAGAAGGAGGAGTTGACGATGATGAAGCTATGTACCTGGGGTAGGGTCATGGACCTGTTAAACTACCCTACACAAGGATATCTCTAGAAGAAACTAGCGATCAGTCGACCTAGAGGTGATCCACTCGACAGACTCTAGGACACTCGACCATGAAGATAACCACTCGACCATGAAGCTAACCAGTCGACAGCCAGAAGACCTAAGGTCACTCTGCACGCAACGGCCTGTCATTAAGTAGCCTTTATGGTCTTCATAGCACTTTATGTGGGCGTTACCAGTAACCCCCTATCTTAATGTACTTTAAACCCTGCATAACTGAGGGCCGGAGGGGTCAGGAGAACTCTATATAAGCCACCCCCTCCTCAGTGTAAAGGGTTCGCACCCATGTAACTCACACGCATATAATCCAGTCGACCGCCTCCGGGCTCCGAGACGTAGGGCTGTTACTTCTTCCGAGAAGGGCCTGAACTCGTGAAACTCTTGCGTGTACAGCTACTCCATTGCTAGGATCTTGCCTCTCCCTTAGTACCCCACTGCACTACTGTTAGACTTAGAACCACGACAGGCGAAGCTCCACATCAAGCACCCGGCTGCTGTCAAGGCACATAATGCGGCCGTGGAACAGATGATGAAGGCTCGCATCGAGAAATCCCGCGTCATGGACCGAATGAAGAAGATGGCGGAGGAGACGCGCAAGGAGATGGAGGTCGTGGAGGCGATGAAGAAGCAGTTACGACTCCACGGCGAATTAGATCATTTGGGGTGATAATCTTCCTTCTTCTTTTGCTCTCGTGTTTCATCTTTTGCTTCGGGTGTTTTGCCGCACGTGTCACGTTCTCTGCGAGGCATGAATAGAACAATGGTTTTTTTCTTTGAGGGAATGAATAGAACAATGCTAACAATGAGATGACTAGCAAATTAGATCATTTTTTATCGCCATATGGCACTAGGCTGTCGTGTTTCGTGCTCCTCCGTCGAAGTACTACTCCAGTGGAAAACTTGAGTATACCGCACGGTTCTTTGCTCCTCCTCATTCAGGTCGTCGGCGCATTTATACCAGCAATCAAATCACAAGGCCCCGCCTTCCAGCAGTAATGAGCTGTTAAATCACAAAGGCCCTCGCCTCTCGTGAAACCGACCAAGCTAGACTGCCCCGCCCTCTAGCCTTTTAAAAAATGTATACTTTTGTACGTCAGCAGTGTCGACGGATTGCGCCATGGAACAAAACTTGAAATTAAAAAAAAGGTGGTACATATAGAGAGCGCTCGTCGCCAAATTATGCATATAGTACTATTAAAAAGGCTAGTCACAATAATGGTGTCCAGCACAACCCACCCCTCAAATAAAACTAAGCACCCTGGAATTCTTTGACAAAACTAAGCACCCTGAAATTCTTTGACAACTAAACTGCTGGCTATATGATGTTGGCCATATATATTTTGCATATATAATGTGAAGAAACAAGTGGTAGTACTATACGAACTAAAAGATGAAATGTAAGAAATACTAGTATGTACGTACTAAAGAGTTAAAGTAACAAGAAGAAACATAACATATAGTTCTGCTGGGGGTTCAGCACAACACACCCCTCAAATTAAATTAAGCACACCTGATATTAAACTTTGCAATTATTCCAGTAGACACTGCGTTAGAATCACCATGAGCAACGACACTGCCACCTTGCTCGGAGTCCTTGTCCACGTCCTCGACTTCGTCCGTCTCCCTCTTCCTCTTGGCCTATACTTCTTTGCTTGAACCGCACACTTGGCTGTTGCTCTTCATCCAACCCTTGTAGATATTGAAACAAAGGTAGCCATCCATTGCAGCGTAGTGGATGTGGTCTATATCTAGTACATTCCGCTGCCATGCATGACGATGAAACGTGTATGGAGGTTTCTCCAGTTTACCGTCCGAAGCATGAACCATGGCTCCTGCCAGGGTCAGCATTGAAGGCTGATGAGAGGACACTAGCCGATTCTTCTGGAGGTCAAAGCTGTTGACTACAATGAGGCCTATCAGACGCAGGACTTCTTTGTCGTTACCAAAGTCTACAGTAACCAATTTGACTAGGTTGCTCTCGAGGAAGTCCTTAAAATCCTGGCACTCAACGTCAGCATGGCATATGTGGTAGACCAAGCATAAGTCATGCACGCAAACCTGGATCACGGCGGGCTGCTTCCTCTCTTCGTCCTTTAGATCCTTCTCTCGTCCCAGGACTGTGGTGTACTCAACATCTAGCCCAGCAACCCACTCATCATCTGAGTCTTCGAACATGCGTCTGAAGCGAGAAAGGCATCCTTTCACCGTCGCGGAAGAACGGGTGTAGATGACATCAAACTCATCGCCGGTGATGGTTCTAACCTTGTACTTAGTGTCGATCGTGGAGATTTGGGACGCCATGGATTTGGGAGGGGGGTTAGGATTAGTGGAACTGTAGTAATGTGAATGGACGGGTCGACTAGGATCGAACCGCCGTAGTATTGAAGGACGTGCGGGGGCGAGTGGGAGCGAACTGCCAGCGTGCGAACGGCAGGGTAGTGAATGTCCATTCTCCCATGATACGGGCTTCCAAGAGCCCTTGGATCTGAGATCGAATGGTTGCATGGCGTGATTCTAGACCTATGGGTGAATATCCTATCCTGGAGGGTTATTCTGCAAATTTTCAGCAACTTAGCATGCGACTGTTTGATCTCAGATACAATGGCTGCCAGCAGCCCGTATCATAGTCGCGCCTACCACGACCATCACGTCGCTCGCGTGGTCGTGCCCTTTGAGATTTAACACGGTGTGTTAGGCTATCTGATGTTGGCATGTCATACATAGTCATCACTTAGTCACTCACACTACAACAAGGTTGGCTATAAGTGTATTTTTTTACTTCTCTCTATCTCTTTCTTCATACTCCCTCTGTCCCATAATATAAGAACGTCTTTGACACTAGTGTAGTGCCAAAAATGTACTTATATTATGGGACACAGGGAGTACTAGTATTTATTGCATTTGCTAAGGAGTGACCTCTTCCAATGAAATGGTGTTGCTAAGTTTGCTTCATTTATTAGCTATAGACTCAAAATTGTCTTTTCACCTAGGTACACGTGCTTAGCACCATTTCTTCCTTGGGTCACCAAACTAGTCTCTCTCTTCTTGATTAACTTGCTACATCAGACTTTATGCCTATGTGGCAAGCTTAGCACCTATAGGACAAAGTAAAAGTAAGTGCAATAGTGCGCTTTACATGGCATTTTTGCATATGTGGAGGAAAGAGAGGCAAGCAAAAAGTGGAGAAGTGGGCTCTCATGCAAGAGCCAGCCTCTACTACATGGTGGAGCATTGGGAGAGGCACCTGTATGGAGGTGGTCAGGAATCGGGAGACTCACGCCGGTCGTAGCGCCGCAGCTAAAATGATAATGGTAAGTCAAATCATGGGGCCTGACCTGTCGAGCAGTAACTCGCTGTTAAATCACACAGCCCTATGTTTGCAGCAGCCTACTCCCTAGTCTTCTCGTGTGTCTGTCGAACCGACTAGGCGGAACTGCCCCACCGCCTACCCCGCAGGAAACGCCCCGCCCTCGACTTTTAAATAGTATACAGTATACTAATTTTGTATCCATGGATTCCACCCGCGCCATGGAGCAAAGCATCTAGAAAACGACGGTACACGTGTACGGAGTATACAGCACGCCCGTCGCGTTCACGTCGCACCCCAGACGGTCGGTCGGTCTGGCACGCTGCTCTTCAAATGGAACGCGCATCATATTGTGTTTGCACACACATGTGGGACGGCAATTGAGAACCGACCATAGGCACACTCCCCGGCCCCGCAAGTCGGGTGACTTAATAGAAGAGGGAGACGAGCGATGGTACTACAGAAGTGTTGTACTACGTTGGTGCCTGGACGATCCCTGCAAGACACGGAAGATCAGTTCGTCCATGCATGTGACCAGACTCCAGCAGACACGCCTGGATTGGCTATCGTCTACATATCGTGCAGGCTGTGTTGTACATGGCTGTAGTTTTGGTGAGAAATATAAAAAATGTTTCTTGTCATCTCGCAAAATTAGGTGTCATGTGCTTCGGATCACTGCGAGGGTTAAACAGTGACAACTGAGTTGGGCTAGTCATTGGGGGCACATGCAGGAATAGTGACCACTCGGCTGCCATCTAGGTCAAGCCGGCTATGTTAATTAGGACATCTATCGACAGGCCCCTTTTCTATGAGTTTATCTTTAAGTTGAGCTTTGTTCCTCGTCTAGTTTGTCCGTCGGGATTCATGTTGTCTCCTTTGGGCAGTGAGGTTATGATTTCTTGTCATGTGGCGTTTTTTCGTGTGATATGTTATAATCCGGCGCTTCAGATCAAAATGACGACAACTGTGCCTCCGGGCCACATGCATGAAGACATCTCGACGGTCATTGACGAGGTCAAGCCGGCTCCGGCAGACAAAAGAAAACTAGTACTACTCCACTATATAGGCAGGAGCCTCCGTGCTTGCTTGCTAGTGTTGCTCTCTTCATACTGTCTCAGCCTCTCCAGATCTAAACATGACAGCGGTGGCCACACACTCTCTCTCTCTCTGCTCACCGCTGGTCACAGATCCAGTCGGATCCTCTCCGCCGGGGAAGGTGAGAAGGTGCAACGTTCACGCGGTCGCCCTCGGAGACGGCTCTTACCCACTGCTGGGCGCGTGGCGATCAGTCTTCCTTGCCATTCTCTCCCAAGCACCACTGGCGAGGGAGGGCCTCCGACCCTTTCCTCCTCGCTGTCGTAGTGTGGTTAGATCCGGCCTCCCGCCGCACACCTAGCGACATCCCGGTGACCATCAGGTATAACTTCCTTCGAAACCGGCCTTGCTCTACTTCCCGAGCTCCTGACGTCGCTGCATTTGTATCTTTTACTATTTCTCAGGCCCCCTCATAGATAGGATCAATCGGCTGTTCAAAAACGACCTAATTTTTTATGTTTAAGAGGTAAAACTAGTTCATGCACTCGAATCTAGTACTACTTGGTTGAAACAAGGAAGAAACGGGGTGGGGGTGTGGGAGGATTTGTTACCTGAATCTAGGACTTGGTCGAAAGAGGGAATAATGGGGGCGAAAAGTAGCAATGACTGGCTATCCAACTGGTCTCTGTGTCTAATAGGGAAATAAAGGGAAACGCACTACAAACTCAATATAAACCCGATCTATTGATTGAAAAAGGAAAGAAAGTGGGGACTGGGGGACAAGTCAACAGAGTAAGTCCAGCACTAGATTTGCTAGCCTCACACAGTATAAGGTGGCTATACCGAACAAAAATGGGACCAACCCAGGTATCCTGTTCTGATGTTTGTTGCCCCGAGCCACTCTTATGTAATGCCACTGGTAAAATGTAGCAGTCACACTGTTAAAAGTAAGGACACGTTAAACCAATGTTGTTTTCAATGTAATGCCTCCAGTAATATGAATCAATGGCACTTCTTTACATGTCTTGCTAAAATTTCCCATTAAGATAAGTTGGTTCTTTTCGTTAAAAATGCAACTGTCCTGGTCCGCCTACTCTCCCGTGTCCAAAGTAATGTCGTATTTACCGGTTGTCATAGTTAATCCTAATGCCCACACTAATATCTAGCAATGCCACTTCTTTAGAAATTGCTATTGTCCTTGTAGGATTGCCATTCATATAAGGAACATGCTTCTTTTCATTTGATGCATGTTTCATCACTTGTTAGTCACCCTCCTTTCCACCTTTTTTGTGCAAATAGAGATATACATTTCACGCTCGATCTTAGTTGAACTGCACAAATGATATCCAAATTATAGTTGAGCATTCCAGGAGCTTCACAACCAACCTTGATGTTGCTCAATTTTATTGCAACTAATGAAGAAGAAGCTCTATGGGTTTCGTTTTCTGATGGAAATGGAACCGGGGCTAGAGCCGTTTTCTTAAAAAAATGAAGAAGAAGCTGCTAGCTCACGAGACATTGCTTCATTTTATCTGAACTACACCAAAAGGTTACATGAATTGAATCATCCATGTTGGTGACTAAAAGAGCCAGCTTCAGCATCCCAGTCTAAGCACCCCCGGTCTCCATCCTTGTGACGCACGGTACACCTCGTTTGCCACCTGCTCGACCTAGTGTCACTGATAAAATGAAGTAATAATACAGTTAAAATAGAGCGAGTGTCATCTCTATCATTTCATTTCCAATGTACATAAAGAAAGTGCTTCTCTTTGTTAATGTGTGTTTCATCAACTATTCCTATTGTTAATGTTTAAGCGTTTCTGCAAACTGGGGTGCTTAATTTTAGTTGATATGTACAAAAATAGAGATGAATATCTCAAGGTGCCTCCTTGCACGACCGATGTACACTGATGTTCATCACTGGCAGAAGGTGTATCTGGGAGACTTGGGACGATGTCCAGTATGAGGCGTACCGTATGAGGCGTGCAGGGCCCATCTCGCCCTCGCAGCATGGCATACTATGATACTATCGCAATATTTTCTTCTATTTATTTTGTGTGTTTCATCAACTAGTGCCACTATAATGTAATCACGCTTTTTCATTATCTGCGCAAACAGGGTTATTCAGCTACATTTTGGTGGAACTGCACAAATGTACGTATGGAACCGGCATATATGCAGAGTGTGAGGTGTGCAAAGTAAAAATTACTGGCACCAACCATGCTGCATGCACGCATTCGCATCCACCACCACCAGTGGGATGTGTGGCGCTCTCTGTGGACGGATCTTTCTCGGCAGCAAATCCTTTAACCAAATACTAGTACCTTTTATTGGCAGTTTTCTAGGGAGTAGTCTTTTCTGAAAGAAGCACCAATCTATTTTTCTTTATTTGTACACTGTGTCACAACTTTGACCCAAAGGTCCAGAGCTATTTTAGGGTGATTGGCGTAGTACTTGGAGACTGATTGTAAGCATGATTTTCATTAGCTGTCACACTGATTGTACGCATGAGCAGTTGGAAGATTAGGTTAGTGTGAAGCTTACCTTAAACCATACCGCCGCCTTTGAAACGAAGCGAGCGTCGAGGGAACCATGGAGAACGGCGGGGAAGCGACGTCGCACCATCCAGCCTCCTCTTGCGGTGGGAGAACGAATACTCCTGTGGCTCCGGCTGGCTCTGCACCCTCACGAACGGCACACCATACTCGATCGATTCGTTATCCTATGGGTTCTCTACCTTCAACCTATATGCCCACCACCTACGCCTGACTATCTCCTCGGGCGAATCTGTCTGCTCCATCGCCCAGAGGAGATACTCGATGAACTCGGAAGACTGCGGCGTGACTGCCACCGAGGAGTACATGTACATCACCGCCCTCATCGCCGCCGTCTCGCTCTTTCGCATACATTGCCACATGGCCTGCACCGTCCTTGAAATCCCCCACTCATTGTCAAACCAACTATGTATCTCCTTCAACCTAGCTAACTTTGCCTGGTCGCCGCCGGCGATTTTCCTGATTCGCTAATGCATCCTCTCCATAGATGTCCTTCTGAGTGGTCCGGTGCTAGCTTTGGAAGATGGGAGGAGAGACGATGGTCTTGCAATAAATAAGAGGGAGAGGCGATACGGTGGTTTTGGAATGGAGATGATGGAGAGGAGAGGAGGTGGTTTTGCAATGGAGAAGATCAGAGGAGGGAGAGGCAAGACGGTGGTTTCAGAATGGAGATGATGGAGAGGAGAGGAGGTGGTTTTGCAATGGAGAAGATCAGAAGAGGGAGAGGCAAGACGGTGGTTTTGGAAAGGAGATGATGGAGAGGAGAGGAGGTGGTTTTGGAATGGAGATGGTGGAGAGGAGAGGAGGTGGTTTTGCAATGGAGAAGATCAGAAGTGGGAGAGGCGAGACGGTGGTTTTGGAATGGAGATGATGGAGAGGAGAGGAGGTGGTTTTGCAATGGAGAATAGGGAGAGGAGTGTGCGGCAGCGATTTAGGATAGGATGAGAGGGCCGGCGTGCACTGACTGGATCAAAATCAAAATCAATTTACCCTTCAATTAAGAAAGCGACCCCACATTAACTAGTCTCCCTTTTATTATGGGTCATAATTGACGATGATTTTCGCACATAAAATATATGTTATACGTTGCAAAAATAATATAATTTGAAAGTACATTCAGATACGAACCAAATGATACAATTTTTGGTGACATGCATTCACATTTTGCTTGTCAAATACAGTACGTGTTCAAACTTTGACCCAAAATATGCAAAACAACAACAAAATACTTCCAAGACCAGCGCCGATCTTCTGCTCTTCTCCTCTTAAACCACCACTGCTCCTCTCCTGTTCCAATCTAAATCTAGCGCCGCTCCTCTCCTCTTCAATTTCAAAACCACCACCCCTCCTCTCATGTTCCAGTCCAAAACCAGCGTTGCTCCTCTCCCATTCTAATCCAAAACCAGCGCCGCTCCTCTCCTCTTCCATTCAAAAACCACCACCGGCGAGTGAAGGTGTTGTGGAGAAGTAGATCGATGGAGGAGTACAACCGATATGTGAGGATCGCAGACGGCGACCCTGTGAAGCTAGCTAGGATGTTGGAGATACAGTCTTGGTTTGACAACAAGGACCAACTAGCGGCGACGGCGACATCCATGGCCAAATATCTGCAATAGAGCGAAAAGGAGGCGATACTCCCGGAGGGATTCGCGCTGGAGTACATAGAGCTGCTCCTCTAGGCCATGGAGCAAACAGATTCACCGAATCCGATCATGAGGGAGCAGTGGTGGGAGTATCGATCCCAGATGGAGCATCCACCACAGATTGAAGGATCGAGCATCTACAGGGTGCCGTTTGTGAGGGTGTCCTGGTAGAGTGAGCCGATGGAGTCTTCGTCGACCGAACCCAACTGCAAGAGGAGAAAAGCAGTTGGCCCGATGACGCTTCCCCGCCATCGTCTCCCTCGCCGTTCACATCGTCTCACGGGGCGGCTATCTGCCACCAAGGAATAGGAGGGGGCTGCCCCCCCTCCCCCCAGCCCAATAGTCGGGCAGGTTGTGAATTGTCAGGAGGAGCTTAGGGTTGTCAGTATTTGCAGGTTGTGAATTGTGTTTTGTGTTGTGTATTTTGAGAGTACTTTTATATATGTATGTCTTTTGAATTTCAGATTTGCAGTACTGAGCATATGAAGTATTTTATGAATTCTAGAGATCTATTTTTAGCACTTAAAAAAATTAGTTTCATAGGAGTATAAAAGTGCAGACAATGTGATTCTCAGAGAAGAAACTGCAAGTTTCAGTTTCAAATAAGAAACTGCAAGTTCAGTTTCAGATAAGAAACTGCAACTTTCAGAGGCAGAGCATTTATATTAACACGGCCTTTTCAAACAGGGTTAACATCATGTTGGAAGTTTTATTCACGGTCGAAAATGGAACTACCAGCCAGTTAACACAACTAGGGAAAAGCTTATAGACAGACACTTACTAGTAGCGCGCTACATTGCTCAGCGCTACTGCTACTTACTGGTAGCGCGTGGCCAAAAAAAACACGCTACTAGTAAATATTTCCAATCATTCACCGCGAACAGACCATAGTAGTAGCGCGGGTTATAAAACCAGCACTACTACTATGTAGATAGTTGTAGCGTAGGTGAGGCACTCGCGCTACTAGTATACTCCCACCCACCAACCATCGATCCCACTCCACCGTCCACCCGACCCCGTTTATCTAAAAAAACACCCAACCCCCGATCCAGATCCCTCCACCGGAGGCCTCCCTCCACCTCCTCTCCCACGCCACTCACCCACCCCTGCTCCGCCTCCGGTTCCTCCGCCACCTCCCTCCTGGCTCCAAGCACACACCAGCATGCCAAGGCACGAGAGACCACCCTACTTCCCGATCGCCGGCAGGAAAGGCCAAGCCCCGTGCGCCTCGCGCGAATCTGACCACGGCCCGGCAGCACCGGCCGCTGCTGTGGCCAAGGGGAAAGGCTCCACGCCGAGGCCCTATGCGCCACCACCGTGGTCGCGATGGCCGCGTGCATCCTCACGCTCGCCGTGGTACTCCTCTTCAGGGCCAGCTTCCCATGCACTTCTTTATCAACCCCGTTGGTAAGCCACTCCCTTTCCGCTCCTCTCTCTCTCATACTGTGTGCAGCCATATTTAACGAGCCGTGCTTAATCTTGTGTCATATCTCTCATTCTAGACGATTGGTGTTACCATAATCCTGCGGATTTGCGGTGGGGAATCAGCCGCACACATGTCGTTTAGATTTGACATTGAGAACCTACTGTACTGAATTCTAGTGTTGAAGCAGTGATTTCATTAGTGCTAGGCAGGGAGTCGATTACTACTTCAGCAATCATCTTAGCTTTTCCTTGCCCCCTCGCCAAATTCATGGATTAGAAAGTAGAAGCAGAAACCATGTTTTCTCATAAAGATAGTAAATGCTCATTAGTTGCATTACACAGAGTTAGAAAGTAGAAGCAGCAACCATCTCAGCAATCATCTGAGTATGTATGTTCTTTCACCTATCGAGCATATTTTCACACACAGGAACAAAGTGTAAAGCTTCAGTTTTTTCCACATATATATTCAGTTAAAACAGAGTGTGACCACATATATACTCAGTCGGAGGCCGCCAACATTGTCTCTCTCAGTCCATTTTCTCCTCTATCTTATGCATTTCTCCTCTGTCTTCTGCATTTCTCCTCTGTCTTATTCAGTTAAAACAGTGTGTGGCCACATATATATTCAGTCGGAGGCCGCCAACATTGTCTCTCAGTCGGAGGCCGCATATTTTCATCGATGCAGTTGGCTTATGCATTTCTTCTCTATCTTCTGTAGGGCCAGAAGGGTCATTAAAATGTCCAACAAAGTAGCAAACTCAATCCTCTCAGGTTTTCTCGAGGTCTTGGGATTTATTACGAGCATTGTGGTCAACTCCAAACCTGCCCAGAAGTTCTTCAAGTTAATGCCTGGTGAAGTTATTCTTGCTTCACTAGACGGATTTGGTACTAGTTGTGCATGTTACATTCGCTTGACCAAATATGAAGTTTAACCCTTTTTATCTGTATTCTTGCATATAAAGGCAGCTAGCAGAATGCTCTGGTTATTCTCTATTTTCTTAACTTTTAAGTCGAAAGTCTTGGTTTTCAGTGATTCTGTCCCAAATAAAAATAAAATTTGTTGATCTAAAGATGGATTGGTCACATCACCAAAGCACCAGATAGGATGAAATCATACTTTGATTTGGATTTTTTTATACTAAGTGGTTCAATTTGTTAGTAATCGAAGGGTAGTAACCCAACAATTATTCTTTTATAGGAAACGATGTTCTTCCTCTGGTTCTTCTTCTTCTTCCCCGGATCCCATGCGTGTGTGTGTTCGCGTGGTTGTAGCCTGGCAGTTGAAGGAAGGGGGCGAGCCATGGAGAAGCTGCAAGGTGCGGCCTCCGACCCTCACATCATGGATGGAAGGTACCTCGACGGCCACCTCGACCCCAATGCACTTACACTGCAATCTGAATCTCGACCGTGACATGCCAGCGATTTGACAACAAAAATAATGTAATATGATGAATGAATTATATTTTTAACAACCAAAGTGATGTTTGACACTGAGCTTTCTTATTGCTGCAGCACACTGTTAATAGTACTATTTCGTTGAACTGATGCAATTTGCGTACTAAAAGGTTTTCACTTTCCCGACGTGGGAGCAGAGGTGATCGACGCTGACAAGTGCGGCCCGGTGGCGCTGTGCTCTTCAACCACTCAGAGGTGGACTTCGCCATGAAGCCCGGTGGCCATGTCGCAAAGATGATCGTTGTCACACCCTAGCTAGTCATGCATTAGAGTGTTGCATCATGTTTATTCTTTCATCAGAAACCTGAAATGGGGATGACAGAACCCCCAGCCCCCCTCTGAAACCAACTAGGGTTTACTAAAAACTTTTTCAATGAACCTGAAATGCCCTTCTAAAATGCCCATCATTTTTGTCCTGGTTCAGAACCCCTGTCAAAAGTGATGCACATTTTCCTAGGTCATCCTAGGGTCTTTGAATTAAATCATAGATATTTGAATTTGGGCATTTAAAATTATATAAAATATTCAGATGCCCAAATATCTCCAAACTAAAATGTTTCATGTTGGAAATCATCCAACTATGGACCAGGAGTAGTTTGGTGATTTTAGGAGTTGCCTAAGTATTTTTAATAAATCAACAAAGTTGCAGAAGTATTAAAAAAACAGAAAACAGGAAAAAATAGAAAAACTTACCTGGCGCCCAGCACCCGGCCCACCTGCCGGCCTAGCCCAGCGCCGCTCCAGCGAGCTGCTTGCCGGCCAGGCAGGCAGGCAGGTGCCTGACGGCGACCGCAGCGCACGCCACGCACCTGCTCGCCGCCTCGCCGCTCCCCTCGCCCGGTGACGTCGTGGATCGCTCCCCCTCTCTTCCCCGAACCCCCTAGACACCCCCTCTCCTCTCCAGCTCCTCCCCCTCGCGCCCCCCAGCCATGGCCGACGCTACCGCCGCCGTGCCTAC